>NC_083277.1:15397523-15743475 GCF_963506605.1 Zootoca vivipara
CCATTTAATAGCACAGTGGCATTGAAATGCTTTGTTATAGCTGTTATATGGTGTCTATCTGACCGGGTTGAATGGTCTACGTTATAGTCGACCACACTGACATTTATATTTGAGTGGGTGATTTATAATTGTTTTTTAAATAAATAAGAAAAATTCTTAGGAAATCAAGAAGCAAACGATACTGTGCAAATCTCCTGGCAGAGAACCCCTGCTCAACTGTCTTCATAACTTTGCGTTATGCAACACTTTTTCGGAACATATCATTCATTTAAACATTAGGAAAAACTTCCTGACAGTAAGAGCTGTTCAGCAGTGGAATTTGCTACCAAGGAGTGTGGTGGAGTCTCCTTCTTTGGAGGTCTTTAAGCAGAGGCTTCACAGGCATATGTCAAGAATGCTTTGATGGTGCTCGGCAGGGGGTTGGACTGGATGGCCCTCGTGGTCTCTTCCAACTCTATTATTCTATGATTCCATTCAAAACATCTTTTAGGTTCCTCTTTCTTTCAGGAACCCAATCTGGCCAACCATGTGTTGACATTAACTGGGGGGGGGGAATGCTTAAAGCAGACACTCAGAGCTGCACATATTGCTGATGAACTACTTTGGTGGCTAGTACTTACATTTGGACCTGATTTTCTTTAACTGTCAGTTATGCCATCCTCAGTATATACCTAATTAATATAGCAATCTTAGTCAATTTGCTAATCCTAGCCTGTGTACTACAAACTGCTATTTTGATTTATTTGGTTGAGGCAGGCTTGAAAAATCTCTATCCTGCATTGAATGATTAAAGCTTCTTCAAGCACAGGAAAATGTTGTTTGGTTGAACAATTCATTTTAACGCATTTTGGAATCAACTCTGTTATACAGAAATGTGCAAGAGCTCAAAATGTATTCCCTTAATGGTTTGTTTTACAATCAAGATTAAAATGGTTTCAGGTTATTCGCTTGAGGTTGCTGCACTAGCCTGAGATGCATGGACAAAATATCCCATTCTGTTTCTACATAGGACAGAGATACCCTTCTGTCTCTTCCATGTTGCCAGTGGATTCAACAAGGCTGCCACTATTAGGCAATTTACACTGACAAGCATAACTTCTGGATGTCCATCTTAGCAGGACAGATGTTACAACAGCTACATGGCCAGGAGACAGGCCACTTACCTGTTCTGGATGGGATCCCACTAAAAGAGCAAGTACTCAGACTGGGGTATACAGTTTATTTCAAATTTCCCTCCTTGAACATGCGTACATACATTGGCTAACCATTAATGATTCACACAATGGGTTGTACCGCCCTCTGTCTTCCTGCATTGCCTACGTGACATTTGGCATGTATTGCATTCCATTCAGTTCCTGCAGTCCCTTCAACCTTTGCTCTTAACCATCACTAAAGTTCTTACTAAAAACTGGATTACTACCATGCTGTATTTGGGGCTGCCCTCCAGCCTAGCTGTGAAGCTCCAGATTTTGCAGAATGCCTAGACCTCTGATGGAGACAGATGGTTGGCAGCATGTGGTACTTCTGATAAAATGTTTGCAGTGGATGTGTGTACATTGCTAAGCCAGATCCAAGGTCTACATATACAAAGCCCAGAAGAACTTCGGTCCAGGGTACCTTAAGGGCCACCTGAGCCCTTATATCCCAGCTTCATCACTAAGATCATCCACAGGAGCACACCTGGTTCTCTCCATGTCTCAGAAGCCCAAGTGACCTCAGCTAGAATTTGGGCATTTAGCGCCACCAGTTCAAGCTGTGAAAGGCTCTTCCAGCATCTTCACTTCTGACTTCTAAGCATCTCTTGAAGACCTTTTCTTATGCCAACAAGGCTATACAGCTGTTTAAAATGTTGTTGATCTCCCAGCTATATTAATGATATATTTATATATATTTACTATTTCTACTGGTGATTGTTGTTTTATTGTATAAATTTTATTCTGAAGCACCTTGATAGTTTAGGAGATGGTGGCAAGTAAATACTTTTTAATAAAATAAATGACTGGTGACTCACCAGTCATGCACAGAGGCCTACCAGTTGGCTGATTTTGTGGTGGGAGGCACCAAGCTTTATGATGCCACAGGTGAACTTAGTTTACCTCATAACCTTCCAACACCCCGCTGACCAAAATGGGGAAGTTTCTTTTTTGGTCATCAGCTGACTTGCACCAGAGCACAGGACCCCCCCAAAATTGGGACATTCTGGGATCCAATCAGAAGCCAAAATTGGCTTCTGTAATTCCAGGATGTCCCACATAAATCAGGACTGTATGACATCGTGGTGTAATGCAAACTTGAACTCACACCTTCAGTGCAGATGGACTACCCAAGCCTGGGTAGATTTGGAGCCCTCAGATACTTTGGAGTTTCTAGAAGGTCTGGCATCTTGCTGAAACCAAGGAAACATTAACACTTTATTTCCCTCTGCAGGTCTGAGCAATAAAGGAAAAGAGAAACTTCCTTTTAGTGCACTAACCGTGAGCTTGGTCGTTAATGCCATTCTGATCCTTATCATCATCCTCAGCATTCTTTTATCAGGTAAGTGAAGAGCCATTTTGCTGTAGCTTCTGCCAGGTTCTCTACAGGCCACCTGCTCTCACAACTCTCCTCTCCTCAGCAGCTTGAATAGCTTTATTGGTGTTCAGTTGAGGTAGCCTGGAAGCAGTTATGGATGGGGACCCACATTCAGTCAATGTAGCCTTCTTGTACTCTAATAATAAACCAATATGTCCCCACATGGTTAAATTTCAAGTGATTCAAACCACCTCCTGCAATCTGATGCCCTTCTTGCAAGAGCAGCTGGTGTGCTGGGATGATGCTGGCCTCCTGGCAGAAGCATTGTCGTTGCTTACCGGGTCTGTGTGGAGTGGCTTGAACCCCACAGCAGTGGTGCCAGAATGGCTCCAGTAGCACCCACGCTGCCCCAACCTTGCTGCCTCCCTGAACCACCAAAGTAAGCACTACGGCAGGCTACCCTGCCATTTTGGATTGTATATCCCCATTAGCCCCAGCTGGCATGGCCAATGGTCAGGGATGATGGGAGTTGTAGTCCAACCATATCAGGGGGTAGGGTCTTGCAGAAGTGCCTTGTTTTGAAAGGATTCCAGCACCAGGTGACAAGGCTTGTACAAATGTGTCCATTAGCAAGTGCATAAAACAAGGGTGGGGAAATTGTAGCCCAACTTCCATCAGTCGTCACCATTGGCTATGCTCTGTAGGGCTGATGGGAGCTGGAGTCCAACAACATCAGAAGACCTCTGGTTTCCCATATAGGCAATGCAGAATATAAAACCATAAGCACACCTGTTCAGAACGGAAAACCTTAGCACATATTTCCAAGTAAGTAGGCTTATGATAGCAAGACAGACATGTCTGTATCTTGGTCAAAATAAAAGTCACCATTCAGTAACAAGCAAACTCATAAGGATGAGTTTTTCTGGAGTCCTTCCTTCCCCTGCCTTACTAAATTAGTATCAGATTCTGAAACGGATTTAAAAGGGCATCATTCAGAACCCACACCTGCACTTTCAAAGATGTTTGAGATTGCCCATAAAAACTGTGACTGCCTCACTGCTCATTTTCCTGTCCAGAATACACGGGGGAAATGTGTTTGACTTTCTACAACCATCTCATGCTGGCTATTCAAACACATTGGTAGTTTCTTGAATGGTAGTGATAACTCTTCAAACTACAGCCATCTTCACAGTAAGGCAATACCTTCATAGTCAACTAACTTTCAGGTTGTGTGGAGTTCTGATTTATTTTCCAGTGGATCAACATTGCTGCCTTTGCATTTTGTGTATCTTGAGACCATCTGCCATTGAAAGCTGAAAGGGCAGACCAGTAAGGAAGCTAGACAAGAACTTATTTATCTTTCCTAAAAGGTAAAGGTAAAGGTACCCCTGACCGTTAGGTCCAGTCGCAGACAACTCTGGGGTTACTGCGCTCATCTCACTTTACTGGCTGAGGGAGCCGGCGTTTGTCCGCAGACAGCTTCCGGGTCATGTGGCCAGCATGACTAAGCTGCTTCTGGCAAACCAGAGCAGCACACAGAAATGCCGTTTACCTTCCCACTGGAGTGGTACCTTTTTATCTACTTGCACTTTGATGTGCTTTCGAACTGCTAGGTTGGCAGAAGCTGGGACCGAGCAATGGGAGCTCACCCTGTCACAGAGGTTTGAACCGCCAACCTTCTGATTGGCAAGCCCTATGCTCTGTGGTTTAACCCACAGCACCACCTGCATCCCCCCAAAAGATGAACAAAATACCACATATAGCCAGCAGGAGTCAGTGATTGCCATCCAACTTTTTTTGCCGTTGTTGATTCTGCTTAGCTGCATAAAGTACTACTGGGTCACTGTCACCAGAGCTATATGTGGAACCCTTATTTCTCCTAAATGAGGACAAATACTAATAATGAAACATTGGCTCTGGACCCATTTCAGTCCGGCTTTCACCCTGGTTATGGGACCGATTTGGCTCTGGTCACCCTAACAGATGATCTCCGTAGACAGCTGGATTGAGGCGGGTCGGGACTGCTGATTCTTTTAGATTTGTCAGCAGCCTTCAACATGGTCAATCACGAACTTTTAGACCACCGCCTTGCTGACGTGGGGATTCAGGGCACAGTCAGTCAATGGCTGCGCTCCTTTATCTCATGTCGGGGACAAAGGGTGGCGCTAGGGAAGGACTTGTTGCCGCAGCACTCCTTGGTGTGTGGAGTCACGCAGGGCGCAATCCCTTCCCCGATTATTTTCAATATCTTTATGCGCCCCCTTGCCCAGATTGTCCGGAGTTTTTGGGCTGGGTTGTCATCAATATGCTGATGACCCCCCCCCCCCGATTTATCTGCTGATGGACAGCTGTGCTTGGAAGTTGTGGCTGGATGGCTGTGTGGGAGCCAGTTGAAGTTAAATCCTTTGAAGACAGAGGTCCTCTGGCTGGGTCGGGACGACATGGGGTTGGGGGGCCAACTCCCATCTCTTGCGGGGGCTCAACTAGTGCCAGGGCCTTCTGTCAAGAGTTTGGGTGTAACCTTCGATGCCTCCCTTTCCACGGAGGCGCAGGTTGCAGCCACAGCTAAGGTGGCATTTTTCCATCTCCGCCGAATCAAGCAGTTGGTCCCTTACCTTTCTTGCCCTGATCTGGCCACAGTGATCCATGCGATGGTCACCCCCCAGGCTTGATTATTGTAACTTGCTTTATGCGGGGCTGCCCCTGAAGCTGCCCCAGAAACTCCAGCAGGTGCAGAATGCCACAGCGAGGCTCTTTACGGGGTCCCTGCCTCAGGACCACATTCACCCAGTGCTCTACCGGCTGCACTGGCTCCTGGTGGAGTACAGGATCAGATTTAAGGTGCTAGTTTTGACCTTTAAAGCCCTATGTGGCTTAGGACCCTCGTACCTACAGGACCGCCTCTCCTGGTATGCCCCGCGGAGGACCTTAAGGTCCACAAATAACAACATTTTTGAGATCCCGAGCCATAAGGTGGCTATATTGGTCTCAACTAGGGCCAGGGCCTTTTCAGTACTGGCCCCGACTTGGTGGAACGCTCTCTCACAGGAGACCAGGGCCCTGCGGGATTTGACATCTTTCCGCAGGGCCTGCAAGATGGAGCTGTTCCACCTAGCTTTTGGGCTGGACTCATTCTGACCCCTATGTTTTCCCTCCCTTATGGTTTTTTATTTGGGCAATTTAAAATGAGGCTGCATTAAAAATAAATAAATTTAAACCCGTATTTTAATTAATTGTTTTCTATCTTTTATGTCTTACTGTAATTTTACTGGTGACAGCCGCTCTGAGCCCGGTTCTGACTGGGGAGGGCGGGGTATAAATAAAATATTATTATTATTATTATTATTATTATTATTATTATTATTATTATTATATTTATTTGTGCCGCTGAAGCCATTACAAAACAAAATCTAAACAAGAGCCAACAGTCACAGGAAATGCCTGACCTCATGTCACATATTACTAAGTCCAGTGCCCCACCTAGTGACTAAATTCCACAACGACATTGTCCACACACCATCTTACTCAATAATTTGACAGATCCTTCAGATTTTTCTGAGTTTCCCGACACTTTCTTGTACATTTTTTCCCCTAATAAAAGTTCATCTCAGGGAGAGTCAATTGGACCCTGGCAGTGTATTTCATGGATAGTCAATTGAGGTTGACTATCTATGCTTGAGCCACAAGAGAAGCTGCTCCATGTCCTGCAACCTCCTGAGTTTGTGGACAAAGATGGGCACTGGGCTTTCTGCCCTCCCTCCTACCCTCATTTCCCCACCCTTATCCAGCCCCACCTCGAGATTATGGGGCTTGATCGGAGACCTCCTGCGCACAGTTTTTGTGTGTGGTGTATGTTGTTATACTATATTTTTATGTGATTGTTTTTACGATGCTTGAGATGTGTTCCCATTTTCTTTGTTTCAAGCTGCTTTGAGCATGATTCTTTTTGGGGAAAGGCAGCACACAGATAAAATGTTGATGTGTGGAGTACATTGCCTGACCTTTATTTTGAGTAGGACTATTGATAAGCTATGGATAGTGATCTGTCTCACTTTCTGATACCCTTCTAGGGAGAAGTTGTGAAGTATTGCCAACAGTGCAACCTTCTCCTTCCACTCCAACTGAGTGCTGTCCAAATGGCTGGATAGGCTACCAAAGGAAATGCTACTATTTTTCAGAGAGTGACAGAAACTGGACTTATAGCCAGAATTACTGTGCCTCTTTCAATGCCTCTTTGGTCGTGATTGACTCCCAAAAAGAGATGGTGAGTAGAAAGATACAGAGCACAGTCTGAAGCCTTAAATGGAGTTGATTCTCCACTTGGATGAGGGTTGAAAATGTATTCACATTTCTTTTCTTTATTAAGAACTTCTTGAGACGATACAAAGGTCCTGCTGACTACTGGATTGGTCTCCAAAGGATGAATGACCAGGAACCTTGGAAATGGATCGATGGCACCATTTTCAACAACTGGTGAGCATCCGCAATGAAAATGTGTAATAAACAAGCCCCTTAAAACAGTGTAACAGTTAAAATAGTTCAAGTCAAAAGATCAAAGGAATGCTTGCCCAAACAGGTGTGTTTTGAGGAGCCACATATGCAGTGCTTTTATATACATTCATACCTCGGTTTAAGTACACTTCGGTTTGAGAACTTTCAGTTTAAGTACTCCGCGGACCCATCTGGAATGGATTAATCCACTTTCCATTACTTTCAATGGGAAGTTCGCTTCAAGTTAAGTACGCTTCAGGTTAAGTACAGACTTCCAGAACCAATTTACACTCATACTTCGGGTTAAGTATGCTTCAGGTTGAGTACTCTGCGGACCCGTCTGGAACGGATTAATCCACTTTCCATAACTATCAATGGGAAAGTTCGCTTCAGGTTAAGCACACTTCAGGTTAAGTACAGACTTCCGGAACCAATTGTGTACTTAAACCGAGGTACCACTGTATATATATATAGAAAACAAGGTGCCAATATTCACCCTGAAGTTCTTACAGTAAGTGCCACGCTTTTAACATTTGGAAAAGAACAAAGGTGCAGGCACTGAGTACCCCGAGTACCCCCTGAAAAACCACTGCATATACAGTATTCCACTAGGGCTACAAAGCTCCTGGTCCTAACCTAGTGGTATGCGGTCAGCGGACTAGAGGGACTAGGCTAGTCCCCAAAATGTTCCCAGTAAATAAGAGTATTGAAGTATAAAAGCCTGGCACCTCCTTCCCAAAGCCCAGGGAGCTTTTGCCTGGCTTAGAGAGGGAGGTGTGATGCTCACGCTGGACATCTCTGTGTCGCAACATCATTTGTGAGATGTTCCCCACCCCCACCCCAAACACAAGCTGGTGCCACTTGCCCGAACTGTTCCACTACAAAAAAATTCACTGCATGCCACTGTCATGGGCAAATTTGTGGTTTCACAATTGTTACTACCGGTAGTAGTCTGCTTGAATGTTGAGGAACTGACCAGAAGCCTTCTCACTTATTATACACAGAGCTCCGCCTTGTGGTGAGCAGCACACACAGATGTTCATTTTCAATCATAGTGCAGCGAGAGTTTGAGTTTTCCTTTCTAAGCCAGATTCTAAAGAAAAATTTTTGGTGGAAAAGCTACCTTGAAATATGAATAATTGTATTATATGAATATGAATGCAATTGTCTTCTTCAGGTGAAAATTTGCTTTGAGGCTTTACTGCATCTATGCTTGGCATTTCTTCTTCTGCTAGTTCCCAGGGATATTTCTATGGATATTTTCTATTGCGGTTAATGGGTTGAGGTTGAATTCCAACAATGCAGAAGTACAGTTTCTTGGGATCAGGGGATAGGCATGTTTGGAGGATTCCCTGGTCCTGAATGGAGTAACTGTGCCCCTAAAGGACCAGCTGTGCAGCCTGGGAGTAATCCATGGAGGCGCAGGTCAATTCTGCTGGCTCCATCTGGTACACCTGCCTACTCACTGTCTCACCAGAGTGCTGCATGCTCTGATTATCTCCCGCTTGGACCTGCCTTATATAACTGATCACAAGATGCACACCATTTGAGTGGCATTGCCCATGAACTTTGGGGGGGCAGCCCCCTCAAATATTTTATGGGGGGGCGAAGGGATCTCGGCACCTAGGAGTGGGCTCCTATGATGCTAACCTTCAAAGCTCTAAATAGCCTTGGTCCTCTATACCTGAAGGAGCATCTCCACCCCCATCGTTCAACCTGGACACTGAGGCCCAGCTCCAAGGGCCTTCTGGCATTTCCCTCACTGCAAGAAGTGAAGTTGCAGGGAAACAGGCAGAGGGCCTTCTCAGTAGTGGCACCCACCCTGTGGAACACCTTCCCATCAGATGTCAAGGAAATAAGCAACTATCTGACATTTAGAAGACATCTGAAGGCAGCCCTCTATTGGGAGTTTTTAATGTTTGATGTTTTATTATGTTTTTAATATTTTTTGGGAGCCAGCCCGAGTGGCTGGAACAACCCAGGCAGATAGCTGGCATATTAATAATAAAATTGTTGTTATTATTATTCCAACATATGTTCTGTTTGAAATTTTAGGTTTGAAATTAGGGGAGGAGGAGAATCTGCTTACATTTACAATCAAGGTGTTGCCAGCTCTAGCGGCCGACGGGAAGAACCCTGGATCTGCAGCAAACCAGTTCACAAATGAGAAAGGGCAGTGGATGCTAATTTGGCCGGGGTTAGGGGGCGTGTTGTAAGAATTTTGGGGTCATATATAAAAAATTAAATGTTCATAAGTGTATATATCAATCACGTCTTAAATGGTACAGGAAGGCAATCCTGAAGCCATTTTGATTCTCCCAAACCGACCAAATGTTTCTCTGAAAGGCAGGGTGGTACCCAGGGTCAAAACTGGGGGGGGGGGGCAAGCCATTGTCATTCAGGTTGTTACTGCTCCCAGGCTGGGCTTGGCCTGTGAGCAGCTTCTCCTGCCACCAGCCGAGCTATTCTTCATTCTGTGGGAGGCTATCCCTGCGTGCCCACTGAGTGCCTCAGCCAGCCATGCGCCTGGAGGGAGGGAAAGTGAGGCGGGGTGGGGAGAGTAGCAGCCCGGCTGGGACTGAGGGGGAAAGGCGGGTGTGCACACACACACGCCGAGGTGAAAAGGAGCAAGCCGGCTGGGCGAAGGAGCGAGGCGAGTGGGTGGGAAGCGCCACAGCTGGAGGGGTCTCTGTGCTCCTTCGGGCAAGTCGGCAGCTGCCCACACCAGCTTCCCGCCGGGCAATTCGCCTCAGAAAAGGAGCATCCCCAGAGAGCCTCATGAGAGGAGGTGGCCGATGGCCGGCCACTTGTTGCCTGCTGCCTTTCCCTCGGGTCAGCAGATACTTCTCGGTTTTTACACCACTTTATAACCATTTAATTTATTATTATTATTTTGCTGCAAGGAGGGGTGTGTGAAGGAACTTTCCCATTGTCTCAAGAATTAAAGTGCTTGGCAGGGGGTTGGACTGGATGGCCCTTGTGGTCTCTTCCAACTCTATGATTCTATGATTTCCATCTCAAAGGAATGGCCAGGTGTAACGGACTGGGTTGGCTTGCGATAGAACTCCAGGGTGGAAGGTGTTAAACCCAACCTCCTTGTTGAGTGATGCATTCCATTCTTGAGGGGCGGGACTGTCGCATTTTATTGGTGGCAGCGGTGGGACGATCGTCACATTAATTGGTGGCAGCGTCGTGATCTGAATCCACAACCAAAGCTGAAGTTTGTGGGAGTTTAAGACAATATTTCCCAGAGAGGAAAATGACACATTTAAGAAAAGCAAGAGAGGCTAAAGGGGATGAGAGGACAGAAGGGGTCGAGGAAAGCCCAAATTCTGAGGTAGAGCTTATGAGATTAAAAGTTGAGATGGCTAGAATTGAAAGCAAAAAGGAAAAAGCTAGAATTGAAGCTGAAAGGGAAAAGGAAAAGATAGCGGCTGAGGAGAGAATGCAGAGGTTGCAAATGGAAAAAGAGATGCAGTTGGGCAGAATGCGTTTGGAGGAGATCCAATTAAGAGGAGAGGTATCTCCAAATAGAGAGAGTGTGGAGGTTACCTCAGCCAACCTAAAAAGGTTCCCAAAATTTGTAAATGGGGACAATATCGAAGCCTATCTATTCAGTTTCGAACGTATTTGCCAAGAATTAAAAATAGCTGAGGCGGACTGGATGATGTATCTGAGGCCTCAAATATGTGGCATCTTGAGTGAAATATACTCAGACTTAAGGGATACAGAACTATCCAGTTATGAGATATTTAGGCAGCGGGTGAGAATACGCTGTGGGCTAACCGCTGACCAAAGCCGTAAAGCCTTTCGAGAACTGAAAAGAGGTCCTAAAGAGACATTTTCTCAGCTAGCAAGCAAGCTAGATCGTTTGCTGGACAGGTGGATTCAGGGGAGCAGTGTGACAAGCTTCCAAGAATTAAAACAGCTAATTTGTGTGGAGCAGTTTTATAAACACGTCCCTATGAATCTACGCTGGTTTATTAAAGATAAAAGGCTGCAGAATGTGTCCAAAATGGTTTTAATATTAGATGAGATTGAAGGAGACTGTCCTGAAATGCTGGTCCCAAGGCAGTGGCCAAAGAACAGACGGCTGAAGCCTTATGAAAAGGGGGAGAAGTCAGGGAGAGCTCCTGGCAAAGAAGACCCTCCGGTAGCCAGAAAAATAGCTTGGTTTTTTTTGTGGTCAAGAAGGACACATAAAATCTCGGTGCCCGCAATTAGCTAAAAAACAAAATGCTAACACGGCTACAAAGTCAGTAAAGTTACTGACACAAGTTGAGGTAAAAAAAATCACCTCAGGAATGTAACACAGAATCAACTGTCAGTGCCTCAGAGACTGTGGCTAACATAAGGCAAGTCTGGAGAGCTGATCAGGGGATTAATAAAGACTTTATGGAGCCAGTAACTATAAACGGTCAGCAATTTTTGGGTCTTTGCGATACTGGCGCAGAAATGAGTCTTTTGCGATCACACTGTGTGACACAGGATCAGTACCTCAAAGACCAAACTTTTAGTTTGAAGGGAATATGGGGTCCTGAGTTCGAGGTCCTGGTAGCAGAAGTGGATATTGTTTATAATGGCGTGAGGAGAAAATGGAAAGTGGGCACCTGGGACAACATCGATACACCTGTTCTGATAGGCAATGATGTAGCCAAGCCTAAATTTAATGTTCAAGTAACAACTAGAGCCCAAACCTCAGCCATAGGGAGTCCATTAACTGCATTAGAAGAGGCCCAAGCTGATCCTGAGGGGGACGGAATGTTGGGGAGAATGGCAGTTATAAGAGCCATAACAGCCAACAAGGCCCAGTTCCTAGCTGAACAGAAGGATGATGAAACTTTAAAGGAACTGTGGGAAGAAGCTCAAGGGCAGCAGGGCACAGAAGTGTCAGTAGAAAGGCCCTGGGTGTTTTGTGTAAAAGAGGAACTATTATATAGAATATCACAAAGGCGTAAGACTGCAGCAGAGTGGGTACGAAAAGAACAGTTGGTGTTGCCAAAAAAATATAGACTGGAAGTTTTACAACTGGCACACGATGCCCCCACTGCAGCGCACTTGGGAATAAATAAAACCAGGGAGAGAGTACAAGCCCGGTTTTACTGGCCCAATATGGGAAAGAACATTAAAGCCTACTGCCAGTCCTGTCATGTGTGTCAGACAGCTGGAAAAAGGGGAGACAAAACCAAGGGATTGCTGCAATCTATCCCTGTGGTCTCTGAACCTTTCGTTTTTTTAAAAAACATACTTTTTATTAATTTTACAGAATACAAAAAAACAAAAAAAAACGGTACATACATAAACACCTTTTCCACCTCCTTCCTACCCACCCACATGGGTCCTCCCCTGCCACAGAAGTATCCCATGTATGTGAACAGTCAGAGATGGTCCATTTTATGCTTGGATTTCTGTCCTCCTCCCCCTCCCCTGACCCCAAAGCCCCCCCCTGCCACCAGGGAGCTCCAGCAAACCAGGGCAGTACGCAGGAGGCCATCCATCCAACCATCTATTGTCATACCAAAAAAAAGAGAAAAATAGAAATAGGAAAAAAGAAAAAAAAAAGAAAGGGCAAAAAAAGAAAAAAAAACAATACAAAACAGAAAATTTTTTCTTACATTCATGATTGTAAAACCATATTTTGTGGGCTTCCCCTCCCCCCCCTTCCCCGGTTTTCATCCCTTTTTTATCATCTGCAACAGTTTCTTACTTTATAAAAATACACCTTTGTATCTTATACAACTTATAAATCAATTGTTAACATTTTCATCTAATATTCAAATCACTGAAAAATCAAACTCCCATTTTATCTTCCCGTGCCTAATTTTTTCTCCCTCTATAAGCCTCCATATTTTCACATTTTCCAAAATCCATTCACTTTTAAAACTATAACTATTCTCAATTTAACCTTACATCCCCGATTACCGGCTCCACCCCCCCAATCCAGCAAATTCCATAATCAGCAGACCAGTTATAAACCTGTTAATCCATCCATATAATCACAACATCACTTTCCCTTCACCCCACCCCCTGTTTACAGTCTTTTGCCATCCAGGCCACCATACAGGACCCCTGAATTTCTTCTCTTCTCTGCATATTTTTTCCTTCTTCCCTGTGGGCGTTCTGGAGTTCCAATAATACCAATCGTGCCCCCTTCAAAAGCAGGGCACTCCATCCAACTTTTTGTAGAGTAAAGTCATCATTTTTTTCGTGGTGTGCTTCATTTTGTGTTGAATCATCACAGTCCTCATCTTCATCTTTTCCTTCCAAATCACAGTCATCATCATTGTCATTCTCACATTCATCTTTTTCAGTGTCAAAAGCTTCATCTCCTAAGGAATCATATTCTGACATCACCATCTGAAATTTTTGCTGTAACTCTTGCCGTCGTGTCTCCTCTTGACATAGCTCTATTCTTGTTTCCCACATTAAGGTCAAAACAGACCGCTGGAACTCAGGGGAACACTTTTTTGTTGACATAATTCAATCCTGCCAAGGTCAAAACTTGTCACGTGGGGTGGAATATGATCACAGTTTATTTTCTCGACTCCATTTTAACAAGCTGGCTGCATTCTTCAAGTCTTATTAACAATAAAGTTCGAACTCACATTTCACAAACATTTAAACCAAAAAAGAAATTCCAGAAAGTCCAGAAATACAAAGTGAAATAAAAATTGACTCATAAATCCTGATCAACTCACTGGGTTGTCTGGGCTGCCGGCTCCCGAGGAAAAGAAAGATTTTTCTCAGTCTTTACCTCTTGCTGCAGGGCAGTCATAAACCACAGTCTCTCTCCCCTTCTCACCCTGCATCAAAGGGGAGATTCTCTTTGATGCCTTTGAGGGATCCTTTTGAATTGCAAATCTTCTGTTTATGGCTTCGGGTTTCTATTTACTGTCTCTTTTGTTGCCGTGGGGGGGGGGGTGGCTTCCTCTTTTCTCCCCTCTCTCCCAGATCCAAATTGTTTTATAATCCAAATCGTGAGGTTACTTACAGTCTTTTCCAATCGTTTTATTTTCGGAAGAATCCAGCGCTCTCCGCCTTCGGCTTGAAGCTTCTCCCTGCTAGAATAACGTTGCCGCTCAAAATGGCCCCCGCGACTTCTACCCTCCTCGCTCCGGAGCTCTTATTAGAGCTAACCGAAGAGTTGGGGAGTCCAGATTGGGGCTGTGCCGAGCAAATTGCCCCCGGGACGCCCTTCCCGAGGTTCTAAGGGGCGCAGCGTCGCTCTCGCTGCCCTCCCCACTCCTAGCAGGGACGGGCCGTCTCGGAGACGAGACGAAACCCCGCCGATCGGCGCTGGCGCTGAACCCGGAAGCCGGTCTCTGAACCTTTCGCAAGAGTAGGAGTGGATCTTGTGGGACCAATTTCTAGAGCAACACAGAGAGGGAACAAATATATTTTATGTGTGATGGACTATGCAACACACTTCCCTGAAGCTGTCCCACTAAAAGAAGTAGACGCTAAGAGTGTGGCCAAAGCTCTTTTAGCTGTATTTGCAAGGTTGGGATACCCCAGAGAAATCATCACGGATTTGGGAACCGCCTTTACTGCAAAGACCATGGAGGAACTGTTGCGTTTGTGTGGAATAAAGCACTTGAAGACAACCCGTTATCATCCACAGACGAACGGTTTGGTGGAGAATTTTAACAACTCGCTTTGCCAAATGATCAAAACCTATTCCCTGAGACACCCAAATGACTGGGATGAGCGTCTATAACATTTCCTGTACGGTTATAGGGAGGTGCCTCAGGAAAGCACCGGCTTCAGCCCGTTCGAACTTTTATTTGGACGACAGCCGAGGGGGCCCCTTGACCTAGTAAAGGATGCTTGGACTGGAGGCGAGGGTGTCGGACAGACTGATGTGCTATCATATGTGCAAGAGCTACAAACTGATCTGAAGCAGCTGAGAGACAAGGCTGCGAACAACGCACAAAGAGCACAACGTCGCCAGAAGGTTTGGTACAACGCACACGCCAGGAACCGAACATTTCAACCAGGTGACAGCGTGTTGGTGCTGAGGACCAGACGATGACGAAAGCTGGAAGCACACTGGGACGGCCCTTTCCCGGTGGTCGAAAAACTGTCTGCTGTTACCTATGTGGTAGATGTAAAAGGGGAAGGGGAAGGTTGCAAGGTGATGCATGTTAACCTGCTGAAACCCTATTTTGATAGGAGTAATTTAATTTTAAAAGTTGGGGTGAGTTACAGCAAGAAGTCCATTTGACCGGGTGGGGAAAGGTGAGCCTGGGAACAACCCTCACAGAGGTATCCATAAATGAGGGGTTAACGCAGGAGCAGAAGTCCCAATTAAAAATGGTACTAGCGCAGCATGCGCAAATGTTTTCCAATGTACCTGGGAGGACCAATCTGGCTATGCATCAGATTGATACGGGGGAAGCTAAACCTGTCGCCAGTGCTCCTTATAGGGTGACTGGTGTACAAGCTGACTTGGTCTCTAAAGAGGTCAAGGAAATGCTGACCCTGGGTTTAATTGTCCCATCTTTAAGCACATGGTCATCTCCTCTGATCCTAGTCAGAAAACCAGACAATTCTTTTCGCCCATGCATGGACTATAGGAAGTTAAATTTGGTGACCGTTACAAATGTATATCCCATGCCACGCGTGGATGAATTGACTGAAACTATCGGGAGAGCTCAGTTTATTTCTACACTGGATTTGACCAAGGGATATTGGCAGGTGGAAATGAGCCCCAAAGACATGCAGAAAACAGCATTCATAACAAAGGATGGGCTATTTGAGTTCAAAGTAATGCCTTTTGGCCTTAAAAATGCTGCAGCCACTTTCCAACGGCTAGTGGACCAATTACTAAATGGCCTGAGGGAATTTGCGGTCGCATACATTGACGATATTGCCATATACAGTATGTCTTGGAAAGAACATTTACAGCACTTAAATATAGTATTGCAGAGGGTAAGCGATGCAGGGTTGACCGTAAAGGCTTCCAAGTGTCAGCTAGGGAAACAACAGGTGAGATATTTGGGACATGTGCTGGGTGGTGGAGAGATCAGGCCAGATACTGACAAAGTAGCAGCAATTAGAGACTGGCCTGTGCCCACTACTAAGAAACAAATAAGAGCATTCATAGGAGGAATAAGATATTACAGCAGCAATTAGAGACTGGCCTGTGCCCACTACTAAGAAACAAATAAGAGCATTCATAGGAGGAATAAGATATTACAGAAGGTTCATTCCACAGTTCAGTTCACATTCAGCGGTGCTGAGTAACTGCACTAAAAAGGCACAGCCTGACGAAGTGAACTGGACAGAGCAATGCCAACAGGCCTTTGATGTGTTAAAATCCGCACTGATGGCTGAGCCTATCTTAAAAGCTCCAGATTTTCAACGCCCCTTTGCATTAATGACAGATGCCTCGGGTGTAGGATTGGGAGCTGTGCTGATGCAAGAAGGGGGAGGATGGTTTCAAGCACCCCATTTTATATATCAGCAGAAAATTGTTAGACAGGGAACAACATCTGTCTGCCATGGAACTGGAGTGCTTATCGATTTTGTGGGCGGTCAAGAAATTACGACCATATTTGTGGGGGAGACCGTTCACTTTATTCACGGATCATTACCCATTGCAATGGTTAAGTCACATGAAAAGCACTAATAACAAATTGGTTCAGTGGAGTATGCAACTGCAGGACTACTCCTTTGACATCAAGCACATAAAGGGAAAGGAGAGTGTGGTTGCGGATGCACTATCCCGATGTTTTGAAGGATAGCTGTCAAACAGGTTTGTGTATATAGAACACCTGGGGGAAGGTAAGCCAGGGAATTCCAGAGACTATCTCCCTGCTTCGGCATTACTCTGGTGTTTTTGAGTATGCCTCCGCAGTGTTTTGGGAAAGGGGAGAAAATGTAACAGACTGGGCTGGCTTGCGATAGAACTCCAGGGTGGAAGGTGTTAAACCCAACCTCCTTGTTGAGTGACGCATTCCATTCCTGAGGGGCGGGACTGCCATGAGTTTAAAAGGAATGGGGAGCAGGAGTGTGTGGGTTGGAGTGGATATTAGAGTGTTCTGAGGAGTTTACTAGAATTATATTATCTAGCCAGTGTTATATGAAACTAAGAATATGATCTAAGAGCTTGTACGCATGAAACAATTACGCATTTTACATGTCCTCTAGTTTAATAAAGCTTTCTTAAATGTTACGTTAAAAATGGATGTGCCTTGTTATTCCAGTGAAGTATCCTAACTCAAAAGGGTGGTGACTGTAGAGAGGAGGTTAGACTAAACCTGAGGAGCAGGAAAATCGTTTAAAACCTCAAGGTCAAGCCCAGGGAAGACAAGTGCCAGGAAGAAGGTGCCACAAAGTAGCAACAGGCTGCTGAGGGGAACCTTAGGTAAAAAGGGAATCCTGACTGTGAGCACAAGGTGGTTCCTGATACACTTGCTGGGAGTTAAAAGGGATACTGAGCCATGTTATTGGGAGAACTGGAACTGCACTTCGATTACTAGCAGACCCCAAACATAAACAGGCAGTTTATTTGGGGCGCAAGAAGGGTAGGTGGGTTGGTTGTGAAATAACCAATTTCCTTCAACACTCTGCTAGTGTTATAAAAAGGGAGGCACATCGCTTTGGTGGGATCCGCACATATTAGGTGGGATCATCTCAAGTTTAGTGACACCGCCGGGATTGTCGTATTAATTGGTGACAACGTCTCGGGTTCGTCGCACCAGGCTACCCAGGAAAGGCAAACTAACAACTTTGTTAAATAAATAAATAAATAAATAAATACAGAAACAGGATTTCACACTAAAGCCAATTTCCCAAGCAAACTAATTAAACATTATCTGCATACTGATAAGCCAGGAACTGATAAACTAGGTTCTTTCCTGTGAAGGGAAATAATATGGGATTGGGAACACGCAACACCTCTCGTTACAACCTCCCATCAGAAGGTCACTTCAAAGCATACTTTTGTTACAACCTTACATCAAAAGAGACATCAACTCTGTTTTACCTATCCCCTTATGTAAATCCTCCCTTCCTGCCTTTTCTGTACCATTGAAATGAAGTGTATAAAAGTAAGGGATTTCTTTTGTTCGTGGCCTCTCTCCGTGCCTTTGTAACGTGAGGGGGACCCAGCTGCAGCAGTCCACTGTCATTTTTTAAAAATAAACAACGAGACCTTGCTTTTTCCAATCCTGGTGTGGTCTTTGTTATTTTTCCTCCCGACCGAAGGAGCCTAAAACCAAAGTGCTTCTGCACGGGGTGCAGTCCTCCTTCAGAGGTTGAGACCCCTCTTTTGGGAGTATAAATTCCTATTACAGGTGCAACCTGGATGGTTCTGCTGGGGCGCAAGATCACCTAGCTACAGCTGTGACTGGATGTGCACTGAACAGACCTTGTTAACTCCTACAGATCACACCTATGGCACAAAGGTCGAATCCATCACACACATTTTATTTTATTGCCCATTTTATGTGGAAATAACCAAAATGCTCATAGGCAGCTGGTCTCTAGTCCTTAGGGGATTCCGTGAGCCCGATAGGTTAAAAGATTCCCTGCGGTCAGAGGTTTGAAAGAAAACGGGCAAGACCAAGGCAAAACTTAAAGCAAAGTGGCTAAGAAGCTTGACCTTTATTTGTATAAGCAAAACTGTAGTGGTCATGTAAATTTAATATGAACATTCATAACTGGACTAGACAGTTGTGCTGGTCGCAAGCAATTGCATTCCCGAACCCAAATGTGGATCGGTCAAGTGAATGTGCTCTTAAGCTGGTCTAGTTTAGCTATGTGATTTTTCATATAATATTACAGGCCCTGCATCTGGCTGTTTCTTATTTTTTGCCATTACCTGGAAGCCGACAGCTCATGTACTTAGGCTGTCAGCTTCTCCGAGCAGGCACACAGACCATTTGTTCTTCCTGGCCAGGCATCCTGGAACCATAAAGATTAAGGAGCTGGCCTTTGATGTAGATCTCTATCTTTCGCAGTGAGGTGATAAACACCTGCTTTCCTTTATTGCCCTCAGGATTTTCCAAAGTCCTTTCCTTCTGTCCTGTTTGTTTATTTAGCCTCAACATGTATTGCATGTCCTTTGTAGTGCAGAAATGCAGATAGGTTTGTAGATGGGGAGATTAGTGTTCTCCCTGCTTCAAAGGCTCTCAAAGAATCTTTTGATACTGGGCCCTCCCCTCCCACATGGGAACTTTGGGAAGGTGCTGGATAAATTTGATTGGTGCTTTTGAATTCTGTGATGCAATTTCTTAATGTAATAAATGTTGGAGATTTGACTTTGGTGCGAACGTGCAGCTCAGCACACAACAGCTATTGTAAATAAAGCTGTACACTCAGTACTAGTGGCAGTGAGTTCCTGTGTCAAGCTACTTGCCTTCAACTGCGACCAAGATGTTTCTGCTGTGTCTGCGCTTACTCTGCTGAAGTCCAACTGGTATGTTGTTGTTGTTGTTTAGTCGTTTAGTCGTGTCCGACTCTTCGTGACCCCATGGACCATAGCACGCCAGGCACTCCTGTACATTCCAGGTTCCTATGCAATATTTTTCTTTACAGCATTGGACTTTCCTTTCGCTTCCAGGCATATCCGCAACTGAGCGACCTTTCGGCTTTGGCCCAGCCACTTCATCAGCTCTGAGTCTACTTGTACTTGTCCTCCGCTCTTCCTCAGTAGCATGTTGGACGCCTTCCGACCTGAGGGGCTCATCTTCCAGCATCATAACTTTATATGCCTGTTGTCTTTGTCCATTGAGTTTTCTTGGCAGGGATACTGGAGTGGCTTGCCAGTTCCTTCTCCAGGTGGATCACGTTTAGTCAAAACTCTCCACTATGACCTGTCCATCTTGGGCGGCCCTGCATGGCATAGCTCATAGCTTCTCTGAGTTATTCAAGCCCCTTCGCCACGACAAGGCATTGATCCATGAAGGGGCCAACTGGTATAGTTGGCATTTACACCAGACTCAGCCTTGCTGGTCTTTAAAATCTTTAACAATAAAAACTAGCACTTTATTCTCCCAGAGCTCTGCTGGTCAAAGCTCTTGTCCTGTCTTTCTTGAACTCAGCACACACACACTCCCATACAAAACTGCTATAGCAGGGTCCGCACTCCTCTTGCAAAGAGATAAGTCGAACCCCTCCCAGAAGGTGCTCCCAACTTTTATTAATTACCCCACTTTCCAGTCCCTCCTCCCACCTTTCATCACCACCACGTCATCTCTACATCATCAGAGGGGAGGTGCGTGGGCAGTACCCAGCATAGCTGCCAAGTTATCCCTTTTTTACAGGGATTTTCCCTTATGCTGAATAGGCTTCCTCGCGAGAAAAGCGAAAACTTGGCAGCTATGGTACCCAGGGCTGTCTTAATCTCATTGGGTGCCATGGTGCAGGGATCCCTCAGGCGCCCCCCACCCCCACGGGGTCCCCCCCTCTCACACGTGTGCAGGCCGCCTCGCCTGTGCTTTCCTCAGCTGTGCACGGTGCACTGGTGTTCCAAATTAATTCGCTCTTTAAAAAAAAAAAAATTCACCACGCTGGAGGAGGCAAGACCCTGCAATTCTGTGAGTCTGATCCAGAAGCACTGACTGCAGCCAATGGGGAACAAATGGCCATGGAAGAAGGTGGATCCAGAGGAGATTTGGGGTTAAATCCTGGAAGCTGGAGGGGGAGAGGTTGTGATAGGCCCGCCGCGCTCGCTGCCTTCCCCGCGCCAGGAGGCCTTGGGGCTCCGCCTTGGCTAAGCCATCGCCACACGGAGAGCGCAGCCTGTGGAGAGGCCCGGCGACCCGACTGCTCCATCATTTTAAGAGAGGGGAAAACCCGCGGAGTTGGCAGGACAGCCCCCATTGGCGGTGCCAGGCACCTCATGGCTCCCCCCCCACGGAGCCAGCAGGGAGAGCCCCGTTCCTGCATTCCAGAGCCCTCCCACCCGCAGCCAGTAATACAAGACAATAAAAATACACTTCCTGACCCAACTGGTCAAGTTGCTCTTGATCTTCTTTTTTCTCCGGAATCAGAATCCATTCCTGGGCTGCCTTTCTTTGTGATCTTGATGACTACCTGTCTGGCACTTGAGTAAGTGTCACCCCTGAGGTGAGGTGTTTTCTGCCTACATAACTCTACGCTTTTTGGTAAATTGTTGTCTAGAGTCTCCTTTTCCCTGTGCCAAACAGGACTCATGGAGATGGAAGGAGCAGCTGCTTTTAGTGGATTCCTGAGGCTCTGCACAGTGTATTTTATACAGTGACTTAGACAGGATACAATTACTTCTAGGCTAGACACATAGCTCATACCAAAATAAAAACTTAGTTGGTCTTTAAGGTGCTACTGAAGGAATTTTTTTATTTTACATAGTAACATTGTAACTGGCTGGGATGACATTTCATTCATAACAGCTGTCAATGAAGGGAAAACATTTCATTTGGCTGCAGTACCAGTGTTACATGCTCTAGATGGCAGTGTTAGATAACATTCATTGGCTGGAGCTCAACAAGTTATTAAATACAGACATTTCTAAGCACTGGCTCATTCATTTGCTATATGTGATAGTGCTGTTTTCCCATTTCCCATTCCTTTTTTAGCTGCCTTTATTTACAGGGGCTAGTAATGTTTTTGTAGTGTCCACTCTATCTGGTGGCTTTAGGTAAATACAGGTACAGTTCATGATGTACAGGATTCCTTCATAGTAACATCTCATATAAACATACAAGGTTGCCCCCCCCCCTTCACTGCGTTTAGCGCATATGCAAAAATATGTGATAAGTATTTGGCCCCCTTACTGAAGGAGGGGATTCATCACACTGACTCTGATGCACATAGAGACTTATAAGCTCAGCTAACTAGCCAGGCTAGCGGCCTTGTGCCTTATCTTGTGCTAGGAGTGGCTTTACTCCCAAGGTACATTAGAAAGGAATGAAGAGGAATCACGGCGGGGGGTGGTGGTGTTCTTTGTTTTCCTGACTAATGAATATGTAATGAATGAACGACCATACATGGTATAATTAGTGTTGTGTCGTAACTTTAGATTGGAGGAAGTTTATGCATATGTATTGTTTTAACAGATAGCAGCTATGTATATTAAGGAGGTTCCACCATTGTTCAGTCTTTTGGAGAGTGATCCCACTGATCCATTATTGTTAGCAATAAACATCCTTTGTTTTTCTGCTGGAGTTTTTCCTTTCGGCCCACACGTTTATTATGCTACAACTCTTCCAGGGTGTCTCATCTGCTGAACAATTGTAGGAATGATGTTGTGGGAAATGTGGCAAGATTTCCTGAGTGACGCTATGAAGTTACATCACCATAGTGCTATAGTGCTGCATGTTGGACCAACAGAAGTTTCTGAGTCGTCTTCAAAGGCAGCCCCACATACAGGGCATTGCAATTCTGAAACCTATCAGAGCATGGAGCACAGTGGCCAAGTCATCACCGTCCAAAAGGGCTCATAGCTAGCCTACCAAGGGCAGATTGCCTCCCCACCTCCTGGACCTGAGACCTGGGACACATATCTTTTCAGGATTCAGCTTCAGTTTATTGGCTCACATCCAGCCCATCACTACCTTCAAGCACTAGTCTAACATCTCAACTGCTTCTCCTCATTCAGATGGAACAGAGAGACAGATCTAGGTGTCCTCTGCGAGAAGTGAAGCTACCAGGTACCAGACAGAGGGCCTTATCAGTAGTGCCCCCTCCCCCCGGTGGAACATCCTCCCATCAGATGTCAAGGAAATAAATGACAATACAATTTTTTTAAAAAAACATTTTATTCATTTCATTTCAAAACAAAACATAACACAAAGGAAACTTACACCATATTCCATAACAACAGTAATCTTCATTTTTACAAAAACCAAATCAAAAAAGGAAAAGGAAAAAAGAAACCCCCTCCCTTTTCATCCCCCCAACTTTTCCCCCTCCCTCTACCCCTACCCCCCCTAGACTTCCTGTCAGTACCTGATATATGATCAATATTTTAACCCAGATGTATATAACTCAATAAGATCTTCTACATTCAACATCTAATTACATTACTTTCTCTTGGGGCGTCTCGGTTAAACAAAGATTCTAATAGTCCATTCTCCAAGATCATTCAAATGCTTGCATAGACAACAAACCTTTACTATATGTTTGCACGTATTGTTTGTGAATTTCTCATTTGACTTGTCTCTTAAAGAGTTTGTTAAATACACCATTTCTGCTAACTCTTGCATTTTTTTTAGAAAATACAATTTTTAGAAGACTTCTGAAGGCAGCTCTGTTTAGGGAAGTTTTTAATATTAGATGTTTTATTATGTTTTTACATGTGCTGGAAGCTGCTCGGAGTTGCTGGGGAAATCCAGCCAGATGAGTGGGGTATTATTATTATTATTATTATTATTATTATTATTATTATGCACTGTCAAATTCTACAGCTGATCCTCAATCGTGACTTAAAACCAATCTTTTAGCAGCCAAAATAAATTGACTTTTAGGTGTGCTACCTCTGGATTTCACAAAGAGTTATTTTGATGACAATAGAATAATACCTTTACATAATCTTCTCAGTCACTCAATGACATTTTTATTGTGTGTTCTTGGCAAATAACGAAAACCCACATAATTACTGCATTTATCAAACTAAAAAATCACAGTAGGAGAGGGTCTTTCTGGCAAATCCATCTAAATACAGTACTGCACCTTTCAGAGGTGACTTTATATTTTATTGCAGCACAAGAGTTTCCTTCAGCATAGTGTGGTTCTGGAAATCTGTGGAAGAAAAGGGTACATCTGAATATCAGGACAGAAGTCTGTTACAACTATTTTTTCATGTTCTTATGTTCATGGTCTGACATAGTCGAAACAAAATTTTAAAAATTCCTTCTATCAACTAAGTTTGTCATAGGTATGAGCTTTCGTGTGCATGCACACTTCTTCAGATAGAAAGTATGAGTGTTCCCAAAATGTACAATAAGCTGGTTGCAGTGCCTTTGAATCCTCCAAACAAGCATGAGTAGCATCAAAGTGGAGAGAGTGAAGAAAGTCATGCTGAGCTTGAGAGTGGGAACAGCGCCATCTCCCCCTTTTCCTGCCCCAAAACCAAGTAATTTACTTTTGGGCCTGGGAAGGGGGACTACAGCAGCGGGGGATGCTCCACCAGGGACCGAGGCATACTTTTTTGACCATTTGTGTGTGTTAAGAGTGACAGAAAACTGAATATAGAAACAGGGTGAGTTTTTTTTTAAAAAAAAGAATTCCATGGAGAAGGGCGTTGTCACTGGTTAGGACAAAGAGGGTGAGGATTTTCTACTATTCTTTCACTTTTCAAAAACTTCACCAGCTGCTCTGTGCAAGACTCTCTACAATAGCCTCCAGAATTCCTTGCATTATCAATGCTGGGGAGGCAGCAAATGAAATGCTTTGATGGTGTTTCCTGCTTGGCAGGGGGTTGGACTGGATGGCCCTTGTGGTCTCTTCCAACTCTATGATTCTATGAGATTGTGAGCAAAGTGGGAAGAGTTACTCCTCCACTCCCTTCCCTCCCACTGTGGTTCCATTTATGCCCCTAAGGAGAACCAGTGCTGTGGACCAAGGGGGACACTTCAATTGAGACCATGAGCGGGGAGTGAGGTGGCCAGTGAATAAAAAATAAATAAATAAATAAATAAAAAGAGTGCTACTCTCGTGCCTTCATGGAAGGGGAACTTGCCACCCCAGACCTTTTCTGATTTCTCAGGAGTCAACTGAGTGTATCTTCTCAGCAGCCAATAGAAGAAGCAAAAAATATATTTTACAAATTTTCCATCAGCCTACTAAAACTTTAGCTTATAAACAGGCAAGAGTAGCACTTGCTTAAATGTTCAGTGCAAATTAAACGTGAAATTTGGCAACATCTCTAATACAGTATCAGTCCCTAGCTACCCCTCTCTCTGCATGAGAAAGCTGGCAACTTAATTGGAACCAGTGCAAAAACCAATGCCTTAATTGCACACCAAGATAATCTTTGCACTAAAAGTTGTGCGGTCTTTTTTGCTTTGATTAAAAACAATAACGACTCACAGACTCTGATCAAGCTGGGAGCCTGTAATCCAAATCCATTTCTTCTCCAGTTTTAATCGTGAGAGTCCAATCCAGTGTACTACATGTTTTGTAATGTTTTTTATGAAATCCTGTATGAGAGATAATGCATTTTAAAATAAAATAAAATAAAATAAAATTATTTTCAAGTTGATAACTTCAGAATAAAGCTTACATATAAAATAAAATAAAGTAGTAACATGTGAAAGTTGATATTAATTACAAAGAAGCATTAGTCAAGAATAGTAATCAAAGCAGCATTAAGCATTTATAATACAGACCTCCACATTTATGCAGGGGTTACGTTGCCAGGCACTGTGCATTTAAGTGAAATTGCATATAGTGGGAACTCTGTTAAAAAAGTCTCCAAACAAGCTTCAAAGCATCCATGGGGGAAAGCCGCTGAAAGGCCGCGTGGAATGGGGAAATAACAAGTGGAAGACAAGCTCCTCCTCTGCCCCTGCTCCACCACCAACCTCACCTTCCTAAAGAGTCTTTCTAAATAAAAAGAGGAGTTGGGCTACAGTTACAGGGATTTGCTTGCAACTTACTGCTTTGGTTCTCACTAGTCAAGCTCCCCAAGGCCCTATCTAGACACTGATGAACTGGCCATGGATGGGAATGGGATGAAGAACTAAACAAGGCCCTAAACTCCACATGCTTCTCAAGTCACCAACCATGATATCATTGCAGAGCTACTGAAGTAGAATTATAAAATAATCAGGTCATATAAGATTTAGACCAGGGGTGTCAAACTCAAATTCATCGGGGGCCGCATCAGCAGTTTGGTCACCCTCAAAGGGCCGGTTGTATCTGTAGGACTATGTGTCCACTCTTTATTATCATAAATTATTGTCACTGCATTCAGTTATTACTGTTTTTTGTAATAATGTAAGTAATAACTAGCTCTGAAAGCAGAAACATAGTCAGAATAATGGCAAGTAGATATTCAAATGTACAATTATTGTACAATTTATTGAAAAATGATTTTTGGTAACTGCACTGGGTGGTGGAGGCTCGCTAGGGTTTCATGCAGGACCTTTGCAGAGCTACTAGTACTTGGAGATGCTGGGGTCCTTCTGCATGCAGGACAGATGTTCGGCCAGTGAGCCACCACCCTTCACCAAAGGGACTGGCTGAGGTTGACTCACTGGAGCTGCTCTCCTGGTTCCAGGGTTTAAGGGCCAGAAGTATAAAGCAGCATCCTATGTTTCTGAGGAGAGGGAGAGGGAGAGGGAGAGGGAGAGGGAGAGGGAGAGGGAGAGGGAGAGGGAGAGGGAGAGGGAGAGGGAGAGGGAGAGGGAGAGGGAGAGGGAGGGGAGGGGAGGGAGGAAGGAAGGAAGGAAGAAAAGAGGGAGTGGGAGGGAGAGAGGAAGGAAGGAAAGAGGGGAGAGAAAGAAGAGTAGGAAATAAGGAAGGGAATAAAGAAGGAAAGAAAAAGAAAGAGAGAGAGAAGACGGAAAGGGAGAAAGAAAGAAGGAAGGAAGCAGAGGGAAAGAAAGAATAAGAATGAGGGAGAGGAAGAAAGATGGGAAGGACGGAAGGAAGAAAGGAAGGAAGTAAGGAAGAAAGAAAGAAAAGAGGGAGCAGGAGGGAGAGAGGAAGGAAAGAGGTGAGAGAAAGAAGAGTAGGAAAGAAGGAATAAAGAAGGAAAGAAAAAGAAAGAGGGAGAGAAGACAGAGATAAAGAAGGAAGGAAGGAGAGGGAAAGAAAGAATAAGAACGAGAGAGAGGAAGAAAGAAAGGGAAGGGGGGGTCGCCGCCTTGATTCAGGGCCAGAAAAGAGCGCGAAGGGACCCCCCCCCGGCCCCAGCTGTTTGTCGGCGCTTTGTCGGCGCGGCGCTTCAGCAGCAAGGTCCCGCTGCTGGGTCCTGCTGCCTGGGGCGCTTGGCGGGCCACATGACGAGGTCTGGCGGGCCGGATTTGGCCCCCGGGCCTTGTGTTTGACACCCATGATTTAGACATACGGAGCATGCTTGGAATGTGGTCGGACTATGCTAGGTACTGGAGTGAGGTGAAATTTAATCCTGCAATAAAATTCTAGCAAACCACGAGGAAAGCTCCTTTGTCTAAACTTTTGGCCAATCACTTGGCGCTCTTTGTTTAGGATGGTAGTTAGTACACGTGCTCATATAAGTTTGCAAGTTTAGACCAATCACAGAGAGGCAGCACAGGAAATGAGGTGAGGGAAACAAAGTGTTCTGATTGGACAGGAAATTTAAACTTAATGGAATTTGTGGAATGCATTATCATTTCATTTGTATAAAATGATGTGAAATGTATTGGCATGGGGCCAGAGAATTTGGGAAGATTTCCCCTCCTGGACATTTTCTGCACAGAAATAATAAATTACAAGAGTACTCCTTCCCCACTCAATGACTCATGTGATTTTTGGGTATATCCATGAGACAGGCTTAAATCCAAGCTTAAATTTGTAACACTACTAAGCTAGAGTTAAGCTCAGTTGAATTAACCTGCATGGGAATGCATTGCCTGAAATGTGTAATTGTCCCCTTACCATCTCCTCCTTGTCTTGGATGACCAGCAGTTGAGAATCCCTTGTTGAACAGTCATGCTTGCTATCTTCCCAGGTTTTCATATAGTCTGATTGCCAGTAGCACTTGTCCCTATGGAGCTGCCATTGTACAGGGCACACTTTGCAAGGGGAATTATCTGTGGAAGGAAAGACACTTAATGATTATGACAGTGTCCAGGGGCGTACCCAGGATCAAAACTAAGGGGGGGGGCAAGCCATGGTCAACTAAAATACTGATCAACTAGCGGCTCAGTATAGTGACGCGGAACTTGGTTTTTACACCATTTCAGTGTGGTAAACAACTGATTATTTGCCATCGCCCTACCTAATTTTGTTTCATTTCATCACTTTATAACCATTTAATTATTATTTTTCTGCTTCGGGGGGGCAGCTGGCCTCCCCTGCCCTATGCTGGGTACGCCCATGAATCAGTGTCTCTAGGCTGAGTGATGTTGTCCAGCAATCTGAGGGTTTGCAGGGTGCTCTCTGAAACTCCTCAAAGTTGGACGTGCCTGGATTACCGGTATTCCATTGTTGAACTAGCCAGGTGAGTTAATGGCCTTAAATGCTGTCCTTGGTATAACAAAGGAAGTGGATCTGTGCCAGAGGGCAAATGTGTGGGACTCCCCTCCATTACCTGGCTTTTAGTGAGAAAGTCAATGGCTAGAGTTGTGTGTGAAGTTAGCTCTGGAATGAAACTACCAATGCTTGATATTTTAGGAGCATAGGGATCTGTCTTATTCTGAGGGAAACCATGGGGTTCATCTAGCTCAATTATGTCTACACTGACCAGCAGCAGTTTGAGACACCAGGGATGGAATCTGGGACTTTCTGCATCCAAGTTCGGTGCTCTACCACCAAGCTATGAAAACACCACCTGGAGTACCGTGTCCAGTTCTAGGTGCCACAATTTAAGAAGGCCTTTGACAAGCTGGAATGTGTGCTGCCACACAGGAGATGGAGCAAGCTTCTTTTTTCCCTGCATAGGGTTGGACCTGAAACAACAGATTCAGTTACAAGGAAAGAGACTCTGACTAAATATCAGAAAAAACGTTCTGACAGTAGGAGTTGTTCAACAGTGGTACATGGGAGGTTGTGGACTTTCCTTCCCTGGAGGTTTTTAAGCAGAGGTTGGACGGCCATCTGTCATGGATGCTTTAGCTGAGATTCCTGCATTGTAGGGGGTTGAACTAGATTACCCTTAGGGTCCCTTCCAAATCTACAATTCTATAAGTCTATGAAATCAATGAATGTCAATGAATGAAATCAGTTTCTTTACAGAAGGTTTTATGCCTCAAAACAACACAGATGTGAACTGAAAGCAAGCTCTTACATACAATTGCTATGCTTGAAAGAGACAGCAGTACAATATATCAATTCTACCTGAGGACATATTCTGATTTTGATTGCAGAAGTTGTGTCTTAGGGAAGCCTGAAACTTATCTGTTGAGGCATTGCATCCCTTTTCAGCTTCCAATTGTAAGGCTGCTTCCGCAAAACAAATAGTCATTTAAATGAATAGGCATAATGTTAAGGCACAATTTCAAAATATAGAGGCCAAGGAATGGGACAAGAAGATGGATATGATAAGACAATGGTGACACACTTCTGCCATGTTTTTTCTGTCAAAATCTTTATCTGGGGCAGCATCTTGGCCTAACACAGCTGATATCTACCGGCAAACCATTATTAACATAATGGGGAAGAACAGCTTATAATTTGGGCCTCAGATACCCATTTTCACCTCAGCTTTTGGAGGTTTTTGCCTCACACCTCCCTCCCTCACTGACTTTCCCAAATGGCATTACTTCTCCTCAGCTGTCAGTCTACTCCCAATTGACAGCTAATCAGAATATGTAAACCACTAGGAAGACAATTGGGTAACTAAGCTCCCACTGGCTGAGTTTGCATACAATTGCACTCTTCAAGCTTCATCACAGCAGACCCCCTTCTTTGCCAATTATGGATACCATCCTTGCACCTTCCCATCCTTGGCTGACACCTGGCCAGTGCTAGCAGCAGAAGTCTTCATAGAAGAACTGACAGCAATACAGAGTTTTCTAACAGAGTGTTTGGATTGTGCAAAGGAAGCTTATAAGAGATTCGCTGATGCACACAGACTACCTGACACTGAGATTCAGGTGGGAGATCAGGTATGGCTGTCGACACATGATTTGCCACAGAAAGGCAGGTGCTAGAAATTGGACCCACAGAGGGTGGTCCCATTTGAAGTTGTAGATCAGATCAACCCCGTGGCTTTCTGGCTCCGATTGCCTGTAACCATGAAGATTCACTCCATTTTCCACTACAGGTAGGTAGCCGTGTTGGTCTGAGTTGAAACAAAATAAAAAAATTCCTTCAGTAGCACCTTAAAGACCAACTAAGTTTTTATTTTGGTATGAGCTTTCGTGTGTATGCACACTTCATCAGATACACTGAAACAGAAGTAACCAGACCCTTATGTATATTCAGAGGCTGGGGGGGGGCGGGTGATGGGAATGGGTGATGGGCTGATAGGAGTGGTAAACCTGTTGATGACTGTTAACAACTGTTAATGACTGCAATTGGTCTTGCGGGAAAAAACAAGGGCTGAGGTGCTAAGGAAAGCTTGATCGTGTTTAATGAGATAAGAATCCTATGTCTCTGTTCATACCAGGTGTCTCCATGGTTTTAAGCTTGGTAATGAGTTCCAATTCACCAACTTCTCTTTCCAGTCTGTTTCTGAAAAAATTCTGTAATAAAACAGCTACTTTGAGATCTTGTATAGAATGTCCTGGGAGATTGAAGTGTTCTCCTACTGGTTTCTCTGCCTTGTGATTCCTGATGTCAGATTTATGTCCATTTATCCTTTGGCGTAGGGTTTGGCCTGTTTGTCCAATATAGAGAGCTGAAGGGCATTGTTGGCATTTGATGGCATACACAATGTTAGAAGATGAGCAATTAAATAGTCCTGAGATGGTATGTTGGATGTTGTTGGGGCCAGTAATGATGTTGTCCGGGTGTATGTGGCAGCAAAGTTGGCATCTGAATTTATTGCAGGCTCTGGTACCAGTGTCCATGTTAAGTCTGGTGGTTGTATTATTGTGGGTGAGGAGTTCTTTAAGATTGGGTGGCTGTCTGTAGGCAATTAAAGGTCTTCCTCCCAGAGCTTCAGTTTTGTTGCCCGGTCGTGCCTCCGCACCCTTACCAGGTACCGAGACAAGCACCTTCACCTCCTGTCATGGTAGAAGGAGAGGAGGAGTATGAAGTAGAACAAATTCTAGACTTCAGGATGCGAAGAAAGAAGTTGCAATACCTGATTTTGTGGAAGGGGTATGGCCCCGAAGAAAGCTCATGGGAGTACACAGAACATGACCATGCGCCGGACTTGTAAAGGTCTCACTATACACACCACCCCAACCGACTGAAACCACTGGGGTGGGAGGGGGAGGGGCTCTGGAGAGGGGGGTGATGTCAGAGACTCTGCAGAGGAGGAATGGCGGAGACTGGCTCCCCAGCCTGAACCTTCCAGAGAAGGAGGAGACAGTTCTGAATTACAACAAGGGGTTGGAGGGAGATCACAGAGGCAGAGGCAGATGAGGGGGAAAGCTGGGAAATAATGGGAGAGGAGGAATAGGAAGCAGCAGGGGGTGACAGCTGCCACTCTTTAGAAAGCATTCCGGATCCCCACTTTTATAGAACACAGCGGGCCTTGAAAGTAGGAGAGCAGAGAGCTCAGAGACAAAAGGCACTTTTCAGCACCTGTAGCAATGACTCATGAGAAGTGGGGGTTTCACTCAGAGCAATGCCATTACTCCAGGAGGGTGCATTTCCAAGCCTCTCTCTGTGAATATTGAATAAATAGCATTGATAAGAACTTTCCTTGCCTTATCTATTCCTGGCACCCTACCTTGGGGGGGGGGGGGGTTGGATCCTCCGAAGGCTGACAGTTGCTAAGGAAAATAGACAGAAATAACTCTCCACAATGTTGGAGAAACTGTGGGAATGATGGAACGCTTATAGATATCTCTGGGAATGCCTAAAGATTAAAAACTTTTGGTTACAAAATTTCAGGATAGGGAACAAAATACATCTCAATTGATTGCTTTAGATCCCAAATGGCACTACTTTCAATATTTGTGGATGAAGTACACACAATTTAAAAACAAGGACACCACATATATAGAATCAATTCAAATCCAATACAGATACCGACTGGGACATTAGAAGATTATATATTTAGAAGTACAGTACAGTTGTACCTTGGTTTTGAAACAGCCTAGTTCTCGAACGTTTTGTCTCCCGAACACCGCAAACCTGGAAGTGAGTGTTCCGGTTTGTGAACTCTTTTTGGAAGCCGAATGTCTGACTGTGCTTCTGCGGTTTCCAATTGGCTGCAGGAGCTTCCTGCAGCCAATCAGAAGCTGCGCTTTGGCTTCCAAATGTTTTGGAAGTCAAACGGACTGTAGTCTTATTTTTAATGTTTGAGAATATGCTCTAATTTTCCCCATTTCAAATTCCTTGAGGGATTTTTTCCCACTGCTCGGTAAGTTGCTGGGTGATTCCGCTGAATCTCAGAGACTCTGGGGCTGATAGTCAGGAGTCTCATCTTCTGCTGCTGTTCTGAGAGCTGCCATACTGGGCCAGACCAAATGTTCATAACCTTCTGACTGGGCTGGAGCTGATGGAAGGTGTGCTGTTTTCATTTAGACAATCATTCTGTATGTGCTTTTATTGTATGGTAAACCACTTCAGGATGCCACATGGAAAGCAATTCATCAATGAAATAATAAATAATACTCACCCAAGACTGTAACAGCCACTGCCAGGAGGATGATCACAAAGCCTCCTGCCCACAGGGTGATAGGGTACCAACAGGGAGGCCCAGAAGCATCTGTGACGAGAGGGAAAACTTGAATGATGTGAGTCAGCAGTGCCTAGACTAGAGTCTCCCGCAACTCATTGCAGGCTGCCAAACATTGCAGGGAAAAGGCTGGGTGATTTGTGTTTGTTTTGTTTTTTGACACACAAAAACATCCCTTCAAGAGACAACAGGCAGATGGTATTTGTTTAGTAAATTGTCAAAATGCATTGCATTAGGCTTGAAAAAAATTGTGTGCTGGCTGGGCAAAACTGCAAACGAAAATGATTATATTCAGAGAAATGTACACTAAAATGTTGAATTTTCAGAAGGAGTTTAAAGGGGTGTGTGGAAGTGATGTAGGAATGTGGACATCTGCCAGGCTAAACTTGTCCAATTTAGAAGTTCACAAAAGACAAAAATAAGATTGAGCTTCGATGGAGCTCTCACGATAATGAGAAAAGGTAAAATATAACCATTGTATTTTAATATTTTGTTGGAAGCCGCCCAGAGTGGCTGGGGAAAGCCAGCCAGATGGGCGGGGTATAAATAAAATTATTATTATTATTATTATTATTATTATTATTATTATTATTATTATTAGTGTGATGTCTGACATAAGCATAGTAAAAGTTAAACTAAATTTGGGAGCGCTGGGCAGATCTTTGCACCCCAGCGGCACATATGCTAAAAACGGCCCTGAGGAAGTGGACCTGAAGTAGAAAGAAGTTCTGTAGTAAAACCTTTGGCCATTGCATTTGAAAACGTGTCCTTGGTTGCAGCGGAACAAATGAGTCACCAGCCTTTGTTGGGCAGGCACAGTGGTGAACAGGTGTTAGCAGAGAACAGGACAAGCAGGCGCTGTAGTTTTCGCCATGGGTTGCCTCTGTGGCTCAGTAGGTACATAGGAAAAGGATGTGGGTGGAGCGGGTGGTCAGGCAGCATGCTCACTCACACCTTTAGACTGTGCCTTGGTTAGGACATTAGGTACAGCATCTATAGAAGTGTTTTTTTATTCACTAGGCTGGGGGAAGGAGTGTGAAATGTTGCAGAAGATGCAACAAGCAAAGACCCATCTATATGCACGCTTCATGCTACATGCATACTTCTTTGAACATTGACACGTGCAGCCTGATCCTAGGCAGGCCCAGGGATGCACTCAATGACGCATAAGTCTGTGGTGCTATAATCACCGGAAGGAGCATCTCCACCCTCATCATTCACCCTGAGATCCAGCTCCGAGGGCCTTCAAGGAATTAGGCAGAGGGCCTTCTCGGTAGTGGCACCCGACCTATGGAACACCCTCAAGGATGTCAAGATAATAACTATCTGACTTTTAGAAAACATCTGAGGGCAGCACTGTACAGTGGTGCCTCACTTAATGAATGCCCTGCTTAATAAAATTTCCGCTTAACGAAAGGTTTTTTCTAGCGGAGGTTGCCTCGCTAGACGAATTCCTTTTATGAAAAAATCGTCTAGCGAATTGCGGTTTCCCATAGGAATGCATTGAAATTCAATTAATGCATTCCTATGGTCAAAAAAAATTTCAATGCATTCCTATGGGATTCGCTAGACGAATTTTTTGTTATAAGAAAAGACCCGTGGAACGAATTAAATTCATCTAGCGAGGCACCACTGTATAGGGAATTGTTTAATGTTTGATGTTTTACTGTGCTTCATGTGTTTAATTTGTTGAAAACCACCCAGAGTGGCTGGGCCAACCCTATCACATGGTTGGCATAAAAGTAAAAATAACAGCTGGAGTATTTGCTCAAGACAAATGGTGAGTTGGAATTCACAAAGAGTTGGAATAAAACACAATTTGTCGCTCAACTTGTGACTGAATACAGAAGGTGAAGCCTGGGAAAGGATTAATTGAGCACTGAATGATTTGGGCAGTGACGTTTGAAGAGAGGACGTGAACAGTTACAAGGGAAATGGCAGAGCCAAAAAGCTTGTATAGTGGTACCTCGGGTTACAGACGCTTCAGGTTACAGACGCTTCACATTGCAGACTCCACTAACCCAGAAATAGAACCTCAGGTTAAGAACTTTGCTTCAGGATGAGAACAGAAATCGCATGGCGGCTGCACGGCGGCAGCGGGAGGCCCCATTAGCTAAAGTGGTACCTCAGGTTAAGAACAGTTTCAGGTTAAGAACGGACCTCCAGAACAAATTAAGTTCTTAACCTGAGGTACCTCTGTATTAGTCAAGGAGAGCATCAGTCAAGGCTTGAGCCAAGGAGACAGAAAGAAATGGGTGGATTTTTGCAACATTGTACAGGGAAGAAGACAAATTTAGAAGCAGACTGAATTTTGAAAACAAAGGAGAGGGAAGTATTAGTGAAAATAACATATAAAAATGAATTGTAATGGGGGGAATTGCTATGCAAAAGTGTGTCTCCAGTGTGATTGCATTATATACAGGGTTTTGGTTCCAAGAGTTCCATGTAGACGTCAAAACTGCATATACCCAAGCCCTAGGAGTGGCCCACATGGCTGCTGGGTGAAGGGCAGAGAGAGAAAGAATCCCCCATACTCAAAGAGCAAGCAAGGCAAATAGACTAAAAGTTCTTTATGTACTGAGTAACCCAAGCAGACCCAGTGTGTAAAGAGCCTTTAAGCTCTCTGCTCTGCTTGGATTTAACTTTTGCCATATGAACCAGTCTCCCTTCAACCGTGTATGGCATGTTAAATGCAAGCAAGATGTGATCATACTGAATTAGTGAAAACTGCATAAAATAATGCATGCATTAGGAGAAATTCACACTAGAGTGCTGAAGAGTTTTCGGGAAGACCATTTTTTGAAATTGCAAACTCATGTGGAATATGGACAACTGGCATCTAGAAAAGTGAGAAATTGAGAGAAACTGAAATTAACATATCAACCCCCATCTAATGTTCATTACTTCTTTCTTCCTTAGAAGAACATTCACTTATTTGTATTCTGGATGGGGTGTGTATGTGATCAAATTATGAGAAGAGGCCCCGTCATGAGTAGTCACTATACTGTATATTGTATTTGCTATTTTACAAACTAAGCAATGATCTACAGCATATTGAAATGAGAAAGCCAGATTTTTGATGCTTTAAAGGAATTTTGTGAGCTAAGCATTTCCCTGTTCTGCTACTTCAATTTTTTTTTATAAAAAAACCTGTTTGATAAAAACCAGTTTTTCCCACACTTATCATTCATTAATTCATTTGCTCTATTTCTTGAAATGAAAATTCAATTTAAATAAAAGAATCCTATAACACCTTATTTTGCAAGCTAACTAGCAAAACTAATTTTATTTGCATTGCCCTCAATTATGCATAAGTGTCCAGTGCTGCTTTTCTGCAAACTAATAAACAGGTTTGACCGTATTTTAATTCATTTTTTAAAAGTGTGCTAGAAAATATCTCTAATAAATCTGAGAATTTGTTTCAGACAATAAGCACTGAATTTCTTTGTCTTTATGCATTAGAACAAATGGCATCCTTTAAAAAAATCTTATTTATAATTTTCATTTATATACATTACAACAATAGTTCAACAATAATTATATCAAACCTTGGCTTCCTTCCCCTCTTTCTGTGGTTCCTTGCATTTATTTTCATCATTTCCTACACACTCCAAATTATCTTCACTTATTCTTTTATTCTTCTGTGCTCACATATATCTCATAAATGTTTATTTTGAAACTGCAGGTATTTAGAATAATCCTGCCCATGTCTTAATGTCTGTTTACAATTTATTTGTAAATATTCAATGAACCATTTCCATTCCTTTCTAAAAATGTTTAAGATAACACATTTGTAAACAAAAAACAGAAGCTTTTCTTTTGGGAATTTTAGGATTTGAACTACCAAAACAGTATAGAGAGAAGACTAGCTACAGAAATCAATGGACCAGGCAGATATGGCAAAAATTACCAGAATAAGAAGAAATCAAGACAACAAATTTGTTAGAAAATAACAAAAGACACCCTTGGCCCTATTTCTGCATCTTCTTTTTCTGGGATACAAAATAACAAATACCACATGGAAGGAAATTGTGCTGAGAATCATAGACGTATTTGTTGTTGTTTAGTCGTTTAGTCGTGTCCGACTCTTCGTGACCCCATGGACCATAGCACGCCAGGCACTCCTGTCTTGCACTGCCTCCCGCAGTTTGGTCAAACTCATGTTTGTAGCTTCGAGAACACTGTCCAACCATCTCGTCCTCTGTCGTCCTCTTCTCCTAGTGCCCTCCATCTTTCCCAACATCAAGGTCTTTTCCAAGGATTCTTCTCTTCTCATGAGGTGGCCAAAGTATTGGAGCCTCAGCTTCACGATCTGTCCTTCCAGGGAGCACTCAGGGCTGATTTCCTTAAGAATGGATAGGTTTGATCTTCTTGCAGTCCATGGGACTCTCAAGAGTCTCCTCCAGCACCATAATTCAAAAGCATCAATTCTTCGGCGATCAGCCTTCTTGATGGTCCAGCTCTCACTTCCATACATCACTACTGGGAAAACCATAGCTTTAACTATACGGACCTTTGTCGGCAAGGTGATGTCTCTGCTTTTTAAGATGCTGTCTAGGTTTGTCATTGCTTTTCTCCCAAGAAGCAGGCGTCTTTTAATTTCCTGACTGCTGTCACCATCTGCAGTGATCAAGGAGCCCAAGAAAGTAAAATCTCTCACTGCCTCCATTTCTTCCCCTTCTATTTGCCAGGAGGTGATGGGACCAGTGGCCATAGACGTATTACTGAGTACATAAATGCACTTGTTGATGATCAGAAATAACTCCAGGTTTCTTTACAATGTATAAATTGAATATTGAAACATTTCTACTCTCATCATGTTTAAAAACTTGCAGCCAGATCTTGATTTCATTTGTATGTGAACTTCAAATGACAATTCCCCGTCCTTTTACCTGTTCAGAAACCTTTCACACTTGTGTAGCACTGATCATTTAAAAAGTCAAATTTAACTTTGAGGGTTGCTTCCAACCTTTTTTTTTTTAATGAAAACTCATCCGCATTTACTTCAGATTTCTCCCACATTTTTATATGCAGTTTTCATGTGTACACATTTTTGCAAGTGATTTCCTCTGAATTTTTGCATATTATTTAAATGATATACAAATTTAAATTTTGTATATTATTTATAGATACCAGTACAGTGGAACCTCGGTTTATGAACACCTCGGTTTACGAATTTTCAGTTTACGAATGCCGCGGACCCATCTGGAACGGATTAATTCACTTTCCATTACTTTCAATGGGAAATTTCGCTTCAGTTTATGAACGCTTCAGTTTATGAACAGACTTCCAGAACCAATTACACCCATGCTTCGGGTTAACTACGCTTCAGGTTGAGTACTTCATGGACCGGTCTGGAACGGATTAATCCACTTTCCATTACTTTCAATGGGAAAGTTCGCTTCAGTTTATGAATGCTTCAGTTTATGAACAGACTTCTGAAACCAATTGTGTTCATAAACTGAGGTACCACTGTATATGCATATTTTGTGGCATTGCAAAATTCAAACACAAGTGCAAATTTTGAAAGACCGTTTCGAATAGTGCGATTTGGGTAGTTTCTCATGAAAATGCAAACAAAACGGAAATTCTTCCCCATCCCTAGGTGCCATGTACCCGTCTGTATTTCCGTCTTATTAGTCAAACAAAAATACTGCTTATAAAGGCACAAATGTGGAATCAGACAAAAACTGGAAGATAGAGGGGTGTGAACTGAGTACCTTGTTTCTGAGCTACAGCGGCAGTTCCTGATGCAACCCTCCTAGACTGGACGTTCAAAGCAGTATAACCATCTTCACTCTCCATTGGCAAGCAAAGGGTGCAGAGAAACCAGAGCTGCAGAGCTGTCGAAGGAGCACTGAAGGTTTGCTGCTATAGCCTGAGTTGATGGCCAAACATCTCTTTCCGGAGCAGCTATTCTCTTCAACCACAATACCAGTCACACATTCACAGCATTATTAGGTGGTTAGGGTAGGGGGTGGAGGGCAGGGTTGTTGTTGTTGTTGTTTTAAAAAATGTTTTGGGGAGTTGTTCAGTTTGTATTATTCAGCTTTTAGAATGGAGTTTGACTTTTGGAAAGATGCTTACGCGGCCTCCAATTATGGATTATAGCTAAACCATATTGAGATGTGATTGAGGCTTCCATGAATAGCTCAGTTGGTTAGAGCGTGGTGCTGATAATGCCAAGGTTGATGGTTCAATCCCTGTATATGACAGCTTCATGTTCCTGCATTGAAGGGGATTGGACTAGATGATCCTTGGGGTACCTTCCAGCTCTACAATTCTATGATTCTATGAGTGGGGAGGCAGTGGCGGAGCAAGCTGATTGGGCGCCTGGGGCAGTGGGTGTGCCCTGCATCCAGGGGCGGGCCCAGCCACGTGGGGTGGGGCAAGCCGGGGTAGGACGCTCTGCGGGGCCTCTGAGGAGTCTGTCTGCCACTCAGCCACCCTACAGCTGAGGGGAGGAAGCGGCTGGACCATTTGGGGCAGCATGGAGCCTGGGGGCGCCCAAGCCATTGCGTCACTCCCAGGAGAGAAGCATGGCTTGGGCACGCTGCTTGAGTGCCACCCGGGATTTTGTCACCCCCCTCAGTGGTGACACCTGGGCAGGGCCGTCTTAAGCCTATCTGGCGCCGTGGTGCAGGGATCCCTCAGGCCCACCCACCCACCCTTCCGCCACCTTGATGGAGCGCAACAGGAGGTCCCCAGCCTGGGAATCCGGCCCCTGTCTCTTCCCTCCGTCCCAAAAGACGGGCTCATGCACCCGCTTTGGGGAGCCCCCACGCGCTCCTTGGAGAGGTTATCTGGCCCGGAACACCAACGGGGCCACCGCGCCACTCCTCCTGCGGCTCCTCTGCCCCTGGGCAGACGAGGCGCCTACGCTTTACAAAGATTGCCAAGCCGGAGGTGGGAACAGCGGCAGTGGTGGCCGCTCGGCCGAAGCGGCTGCATGGCTCTGCCGCCCAGGGTGCCCTGGCTGCCGTGCCGATGCGAGACTCGCGACCGTCTTCCCCGCAACAGCGCCCGCAGCCCGAGAAGAGGCGGGTGAGGGCGGTGCTGCTGGCAGGGCTTGAGGCTCTGGGCACGGCGCGGCATGGCGAAGGCGCCCTCCAAAGTGCCCTCCAGAACATGGCGCCCTAGCGCCTTGTGCCAGTAGCCTCTATGGCTAAGATGCCCCTGCACCTGGGATGGACCACCCCCAGCACATCCCCCTTTCTCTGCCCCTGTGGGGACGAGTAAAGGTTAAAGGTAAGGACCTATGGATGGTTAAGTCCAGTCAAAGGTGACTATGGGGTTGTGGCACTCAACTCGCCTCAGAATGAGGGAGCTGGTGTTTGTCCACAGATAGCTTTCTGGGTCATGTGGCCAGCAGGACTAAACCACTTCTGGTGCAATGGGACACTGTGACGGAAACCAGAGTGCACAGACATGCCAGTTACTTTCCTGCCACAGCAGCGCCTATTTATCTACTTGCACTGGTGTGCTTTCAAACTGCGAGGTTGGCAGGAGCTGGGAGACAGAGCTACGGGAGCTCACCTTGTCGCAGGGATTCAATCTGCCAACCTTCTGATTGGCAAGCCCAAGAGGCTCAGTGGTTTAGACCACAACGCCACATCCTACAACTGCATGTGCAGGGGGTCTTTTGAAATGTAGGTGTTGGTCAGGGAAGGAGTTTGCCACCACAATGACTTTCCTTCCTTGGGCCCCCTGCCACACTATTAGTAATATTACCCTATGTCCTGCTGGATATGAGCTTCTGGAAAACAAATTCCCCAAGGATCAGTATAGAATCATAGAATTGTGGAGCTGCAAGGGACCCAAGGGTCATCTATTGCAACCCCCTGCAATGCAGGGATCTCAAGTAAAACATCGATGACAGATGGCCTTCTAACCTCTGCTTAAAAACTTCCAAGGTAGGAGAGTCCACCACTTCCCAAGGGAGACTGTTCTACTGATGAACAGCTCTTACTGTCAGAAAGTTTTTTTCTTATGTTTAGTATTGGTGCCTCTGCTTTTTAACTTGTTCATAAATGATCTAGAATTAGGCATGAGCAGTGGCTGAGATAGCCAGACTTGCTTGTTCAAGATTGCTGTTGTTGTTGGAGGATGTTGCTGGCATCCATCTGTCTCGTAGGGTAGTGTGAAAAAAATGGGATTGCTGGGCACTCCAGAAGGGCATCTCTAAACTGGGTGAATGAAACAGGCAGTAAATGCAATGGTATGTGAGCAAGTGTATAAGAAATGCAAGTTGGGACTATAGAGGCGAAACTCAAAAAATTAAAATATCGTCAAAAAGTTCATTTATTTCAGTAATGCAGCTTAAAGGGTGAAACCAATATGGGAGATAGACTCATGACATGCAAAGCGAGATATGTCAAGCCTTTATTTATTGTAATTGTGATGATTATAGCGTACAGCTGAAGAAAACCCCAAATTCACAATCTCAGAAAATTAGTCGAAACAAAATAAAAAAATTCCTTCCAGCAGCACCTTAGAGACCAACTAAGTTTGTCATTGGTATGAGCTTCCGTGTGCATGCACACATGTGTATCTGAAGAAGTGTGCATGCACACGAAAGCTCATACCAATGACAAACTTAGTTGGTCTCTAAGGTGCTGCTGGAAGGATTTTTTTTTATTTTGTTTCGACTATCTGTAATCAGAAAATTAGAATATTAAATGAAATCAATAAAACAAGGATTGCAAATAGAACAATATTGGACCTCTGAAAAGCAGAAGCATGCACATGTACTCAGTACTTGGTTTGGGCCCCTTTTGCAGCAATTACTGCCTCAATGTGGCGTGGCCTGGATGCTATCAGCCTGTGCCACTGCTGAGGTGTTATGGAAGACAAGGATGCTTCAATGGCGGTCTTCAGCTCTTCTGCATTGCTCCATCTCATGTCTCTCATCTTTCTCTTGGCAATGCCCCATAGATTCTCTATGGGGTTCAGGTCAGGCGAGTTCGCTGGCCAATCAAGCACAGTAATCCCATGGGCATTGAACCAGGTCTTGGTACAGTACTTTTGGCAGTGTGGGCAGGTGCCATGTCCTGCTGGAAAATGAAGTCAGCATCCCCATAAAGCTCGTCTGTGGAAGGAAGCATGAAGTGCTCCAAAATCTCCTGGTAGACGGCTGCGTTGACCCTGGACTTAATGAAGCACAGTGGACCAACACCAGCAGATGACATGGCTCCCCAAATCAACTGCTACTTCCAATGGAAAGGGGGGGGGGAAGAGGTCAGGAAATTCAATCTGTTTCCTGCTTTGAACCTTCAGCCTCAAGCAAATAAGCACGAGAGCCGGCTCTCTGCGGAGAATGACCGGCCTGTTAGTCTCAAACATCTGGAGGCGGGCTGCTCCCATCCCGGGGACGGGGAGGAGCAAAGGAAAGAGCTGCGGCAGAAGTTGCCTCTTATCGGCGTATCTGCAGCTTGTTTGCCTGCTGCTTTGCAGCTTGTTTGCCTGCCGGAGAAGCATCACGTGGGCGCGATCATTATCTGCCTCCTGCTTCATCATGGTAAGTGTTTTTGAGATGACGCTTCTCACGAGGTTTCGGTGTTGCAGTGTTGCTATTAATGGATCAAACATGGCAGCTGGAACCCTGGAGAGCCACTGAATTTAGGTGACTCATCACAAGGTCCTGCGTCTCATGTATCTGCGCTCAGTCGAGGTGTACTCAAAAGAGATTCCTCCGGGGTAAGCTGCTGCTGGCACTTTTCCTCCTGTCCTCCTTGCTCGGTCGTGTTTGTCTCCTGAGATCACTAGCCTCAGACTCTCAGATCCCTTCTTTGGGGTATCATATATCACTATTCAGCAGATGTCCAAGGCGCGCTCTGCCGAATAGGGAGGGAGCTGGAGACAAAGAAAAGGGGTGTGTCAGGTGGAGGCGGCTGCGCAGGAAGGGAGAAAGAGGGATCAGATGGAATCCAGAACCTGTAGATTCTGTAGAATCTGCTTGCTCTTCCGGACGACCTGTTCCTTGAGCTTTCATCCTGATTTACTGGCACAAAGCTCACCCGGGTGCTCCGATTTGTTTGTGGGCGGGCTTTGTGACAACAAGCATTCAACAAGCATTTGGTTGTGGGGTGTTTATATGTCTTCTGGTTTCTTTTCTAAAGTGCGTTTGGGTGACAGAGCACTTGCTCCGTTTTAATTGCACAAACCCGATTCCCCCCATGAGCTCTTGAATGCCTTCCACAAAATACTGACAACCCAGAGGTGCCTTACAATTGCAGGCAGCAGTGAGGGGGGAGTGCACATTCGAGGTTAGCATTTCTTCTGTATCCCTGCCCTATTCTAGATAGATGCAGGCGTCTCTACTTCCTGCCAGTCTTGCAAGGAGCACCAGCTGATAAGAGGGGGGGGGGACAACAGGCGCTACTAGGGAAATTGCAGAGGGAAGCTTCCTGCCATCTGGTCCATCCATCCTGCAAGAAATAGCAGCTCTAGGTCTGCATGGGTGTTGATTCCAGCTGGTGTGCCCAGAAACCATGATTTATTATTACCTAGTCACCTTATTAGTCTCTTGTTCCCTAAAAGCTCTGTAAGCAACTCACACCGAAGAACATCTACATACATACATTAAACCACAGGGGGGGGGGGACGAGAAAAAATTACATTAAACATTAACATTCTATACAGTATCAGTTCCCCGCCCCCAATAACAGTATAAAACTGTATCTAAACAATAAAGTAAAATGATGCTCCCACCCAGAAGTCCCACCCCCCACCCCACAACAAGGCCCACTGCTGCAAATCTATGTGTGGGGTGGTGGTGCTTTTCCTCCAGGGTTGATCTGGTGGCTCTCCTCACCTTGCTGAGAGAGCAAGAAGAGAGGGCCAATTACCTGTTCTGCAGCTGTCCCTACCAGCTCTGGGAGCCCCATTGCCTCTGTCCTGCCTGCAATTGGCAGCAATGGCAGACAGGAGCAATAGCTGTCACCTGCCCTTTTGTGGATGACGGGCGGCAGGGGGTGGTGGTACTGGGTGTTGCTCAGCTGCCCAAGACTAGTGGCAATTGGCAATAGCTTCTCTCTGCCCCCACTCATTTTTTTGGAATTGCATTTAGGCATTCCATGTGATCTGGACACTTGCTTTTGTCAGAAACTGCTAGTGCATATTCTGGAAAAGCTCTTTGCCTTTTGATCTTCAGGTATTGAAGGCGCAATCACATCTGCGGGATTTTGTCCACACCCATGAAGGCTAGAGATTCCCTTTAGGAAAATAAAATCTGACAGCCTAAGCCTGGATTCTGTGCTGAGGCAGGGGCAAAGATAGTATAGACAACCAAGGGTTGCTTAGGACGTGGGTGGCGCTGTGGTATAAACCACTGAGCCTTGGGCTTGCCGATCAGAAGGTCGGCGGTTCGAATTCCCGTGACGGGGTGAGCTCCCGTTGCTCGGTCCCTGCTCCTGCCAACCTAGCAGTTCGAAAGCACGTCAAAGTGCAAGTACCATATATTCTGGCATATAAGACGACTTTTGAACCCAGGAAAATCTTTTCAAAAGTTGGGTGGTCGTCTTATATGCCGGGTATAAGATTCTGCGGTCACCGCATACGGTGGGGGGAGCTAAAAAACGGCCGGCAGGCTCATCCCCGCCATATGCAGCAACCGTGTAAGCGGCTGCCACTTTCTTTACGTACAGGAAGAGGGAACGCGCGGGGCTTTCCTCCCTGCAGGGAAAGAGCAGCAGCCGCTTACTCGCATGTAAGCAGCAGCCGCTTTTTTCCGTGCAGGGAGAGGGAACTCGCGAAGCTTTCCTCCCTCCTCCCTCCTCCCTGCAGGGAAAGAGCAGCAGCCGCTTACTCGCGTGTAAGCAGCAGCCGCTTTCTTTCCATGCAGGAAGAGGGAACGTGCGAAGCTTTCCTCCCTCCTCCCTCCAGGGAAAGAAAAACACAGAAAGAAAACGGCAGCCTCTTTCTTTCTCTCTCCCCCCCCCCCCTTGCCTCGGTGCCTGGAACAACAGACTGCCAGTAAATCTACGGTAGTTCAAAATGCTAGTTCTTAGCATGCCTGCAAGTAAGTGCATTTAAACACCTGTGCATTTAAGCACTGATGTCTTTCTTTTGGCTTAATTTACTGGTGTCTAAAAAGCGGGGAGAGGAAGAGATACAGAAAATTTTTAATTGGTTAGGGTTAGGGTTGGAAGTTTGGGATATACTCATTAAAGTGAGTATATCCCAAACTCTATATTTTGACTGGAAAAGTAGGGGGTCGTCTTATACGCCCAGTCACCTTATACACTGGAATATACAGTAGATAAATACCAGCGGGAAGGTAAACGGCATTTCCGTGTGCTGCCCTGGTTCTCCAGAAGTGGCTTTGTCATGCTGACCACATGACCTGGAACCTGTACGCCAGCTCCCTCGGCCAGTAAAGCAAGATGAGCGCCAGGGGTCCCTTTACCTTTACCAAGGGTTGCAGTTCAGGAATCAATCATTGAGGGTTCCTCCAAACAACCTGTTTAATGAGCATTCATCCTGATCTGCTTCCACAGAACTTCAAGAGGTAGTTAGATTACATCTGGTCTTTACTGACTATTTGTTCTGATTTACTCATGGGGTGGTTACACCGGCAGAAGGATTCCTTTTGCATTCCTCCTGATATAATTGTGGAGTGTTTAATTGTCTTCTCACACTTTGTTCACCATATATGTTTCAGTTTAGTTCACTGTTACTTTCCTAACTGCAAAAAGTCCATTTTTTAAAAGTGGATTGGTTCTGCTTGCCCAGGCATCCCCAAACTTTGGCCCTCCAGATGTTTTGGACTACAATTCCCATCATCCCTGACCACTGGTCCTGTTAGCTAGGGACCATGGGAGTTGTAGGCCAAAACATCTGGAGGGCCACAGTTTGGGGATGCCTGTGCTAGCCCGACAGAAGGCTTTAATTCACTTTTAAGTGCTCAAGTCTGACTTGAACCCATCCTTCCACATACTGACAGCCTGGAGGGAGTTGGAATGTATGTATTACATGCGGGCCTAGCAGCCAACTCCTAGGCCTACACTCAACAGCTGCTGTCACTACAAAAGCCTTTGGAGAAGATACTTCAGTTTTATTATTGCCAACATATTGTTTTCTGTGACCACACAAAAGGAGACTGTTTACCCAATAAAGAAAAGCGCTGTTGATAAAAGATAATGACTTCAGCGCCAGAAAGTAAAGTGGAGGAGGGAATGGAATGAAATGTATTCTAGAAAGGATATTTCTTCTTCACGCACAATGGCTGAGAGCCTTCAGAAAACCATAAAAACCTGTAAGCATGCAAGGATTTCTGCCCACATCTCAGGGCCTTTCACTCCCCCCTCATCAGTAACTTTTTCATGTAGGGCAGGCATAGGCAAACTCGGCCCTCCAGATCAGGCATCCCCAAACCAGCCCCCCAGATGTTTTGGATTACAATCCCCATCATCCCTGACCACTGGTCGTGTTAGCTAGGGATCATGGGAGTTGTAGGCCAAAACATCTGGAGGGCTGCAATTTGGGGGTGCCTGCTCCAGATGTTTTGGGACTACAACTCCCATGATCCTTAGCTAACAGGACCAGTGGTCAGGGATGATGGGAATTGTAGTCCCAAAACATCTGGAGGGCCGAGTTTGCCTATGCCTGATGTAGGGAGTGTTTTTGAACCCCCCCCCTCTGCACAACCATTTTGGATTCTAGACATACGAAATGATTGATTTATTCCTTTCCAACTTATTTCCAAAGAGGGTGGAAAGTATATATTAAATGTTTTTAGATGCTTTCAATTGTTCTTCGGTGTTTTCAAGACTGTTTTTGTTGTGTTTTCATTTCATTTTTTCATTATACCGGTAGCTTTTGTGTGCATGATGAACCTGGTTCAAACCATGGCATCTCCAGTTAAAAAGACTTACGGGAAAGACCTTGGTGAGCTGCTGCCAGTCAGATCCTGCAGAACTGGAGTTTAAGGACCAAAGGCAACATAGAATCTTCTACAGTCAAAGGCAAGAATAGGCAACTTTTCAAATCTGTCTCTATGGCCGCATTCTGTCAGTGGTCATCTGTTTCCTTCTCTCTTTTTGTCCTCCTCTTTTTCCTTCTCTTTTCTACCTGCAGAAATGCAGGCCTTGGTCCAGGAGCTGTCCTCTTTGCAAGAACATGTCAAAGACATTTTTAAGCATGTAGAATCATAGAACTGTAGCATTGGAAGGGATCATCTACTAGTCCAACCCCATGCAATGCAGGAATATGGAACCGTCCCATAAGGGAATTGAACTTGCAACCTTGGCATTATCAGTGGCATGCAGGGATAGGGGAGAAACTTGACTCCGTTCACATTTAAAGGTAAACCTAGCAAATCTGTACTTTCTGAAGCAATAAAGCAAGAAATGAAGCACAGCCATCTTTCAAAATGTGCACGTTTTTGAATTTTGCAGTGCAGGTCTCCAGCTAAGTAATGTGTACAGAAATGTATATATAAAAGGTAAAGTGTGCATAAAAATGCATATATTAATGAATTGAACATCATCATGTTTTATACTAGGGGGAAATGCTTAGCAAAAATGCACATTAGGCAAAACTGCATATTTTGTCGTATAATAGGAGAAATCAGCAATAAAATGCAGGTACTATTTCTCTCTCTCTCTCTCTTTTATTTATGTATCACCATGTTTAAAAAGGAAGGGACCCCTGACCATTAAGTCCAGTCTGGGGTTGCGATGCTCACCTCACTTTACTGGATGAGGGAGCCGACATTTGTCCACAGACAGTTTTGTTGGGTCATGTGTCCATCATGACTAAGCCGCTTGTGGCGAAACCAGAGCAGCGCACAGAAACTCCGTTTACCTTCCTGCCGGAGCGGTACCTATTTATCTACTTGCACTTTGACGTGCTTTTGAACTGCTAGGTTGACAGGAGCTGGGACCGAGCAATGGGAGCTCACCCCGTCACTGGGATTTGAACCGCCGACCTTCCGACTGGCAAGCCCAGAGGCTCAGTGGTTTGCACCACAGCGCCACCTGCGCCCCATGTTTAGTGCACATAAAATTATGTACTTTTTTAGCTTTCAATAAAGATGTCTGGTTAATAAAACAAAACCCAAGTTGACCGATTAACATTGCTGGTAACATGGACCTCTTTGTCTTCCCGGAAGGTTGAGAGTTGTTGTACTCAGCATGGACAGATCCCAACATGGCAGAAGATACCACAGGTGAGGCTTGGTTGTTTCACACAGTGGAGAACTAAAGGTGGCGGGGCAAAATCTTGAAGGCAAACCTCTCTCACTGACTCCACTGACTCTTTCTATCCCAGAATGTTTTATCGGAGAGAGGATTATTTCTGATTGTGGTGAAACAGATACTTCCATTCAGGCACATATGATACCTCAGTATCTCTCTGTTACAATTTATTTACAGTTGTACCTTGGTTGCTGAACGCCTTGGAACTCATACGTTCGGCTCCCGAACGATTGAAAACAGGAAGTGAGTGTTCAGGTTTTCGAACAATTTTCAGTAGTCGAACGTGCAACACAGCTTCCGATTGGCTGTAGGAGCTTCCTGCAGCCAACCAGAAGCCATGCTTTGGTTTCCGAATGTTTTGGAAGTCGAATGGACTTCCGGAATGGATTCTGTTCAACTTCCAAGGTACAACTGTATATTGTATAGAAACTCCCCAAGATGACTTTGAGAACTTAATCAAACCATTTCCCAAGAAACTATGACCATCGAAGAAGAAGAAGAAGAAGAAGAAGAAGAAGAAGAAGAAGAAGAAGAAGAAGAAGAAGAAGAGTTTGGATTTGATATCCCGCTTTATCACTACCCGAAGGAGTCTCAAAGTGGCTAACAATCTCCTTTTCCCTTCCTCCCCCACAACAAACACCCTGTGAGGTGAGTGGGGCTGAGAGACTTCAGAGAAGTGTGACTAGCCCAAGGTCACCCAGCAGTTGCATGTGGAGGAGTGGAGACGCAAACCCGGTTCCCCAGATTACGAGTCTACCGCTCTTAACCACTACACCACGCTGGCTCCCATTCAGACCTCCTGAAAGTTCTCGACACAAGTAGTAAAAACCCTGAGTCAAGTCATAAATGCTGTGAGTCTTTCCCGGTCTTAGGCACCTGGTCATTTTCTGAACTGGCCCCAAACCTCCCACAGTATACTGAATTTTGGTCCCATTCTAGAAATGCTTCCATCCCAGCTGGCATCTGGAGTTTTGTCCTAATTCAATTACAAAAGGTGAGAGGGATTTCATATATGGTGCCACAAAATGAGAAGATGACAGTGGTTCTTGACCACTTATGCTTACTTTTGCAGATAGAGCCACTGTCAACAGTGAACTGATGACTCCTGGGATACCTGCTGCAAGGGAAGCAGGGAATGCTGGTATGTGTGTTTTCTGATTGTATATATGTTGTGATTTTCCTCTGAAGAGGCCTGGCCTGCTTTCTTCAGCAGGGGGCTGAGGGAAAGTCCTCTTGCTTGACATGCGGGAGAGTCCCTGCCGGTTTGCAGCTTAAACGGAGCTGTGGTCTGGCAGTCCACAGAGAAATGTAGGGGGTGACAACTCATGGTTGCTAAAAAGTAGCAGAAGGAAATAACAGGCAGAATTCATGGTGCATTGGGTTGGGTTGGAGCTGCAGAGTTTCCCTTCTGACACCAGTGTTGCTTTTTTTCCTTTCGCAGGGCTTCTGCTGACAGGGCTTGTTGGGTGAATTCCGCCCACAACCTCGATATTTAAAGCATTTTAAAATTGCATGCCTTTCCCCCAAGAATCCTGGAAACTGTAATTTACACTTTCATAGAGCTGCAGTTCCTAGCACCTGCATCATGATCAGGGCCGGTTCTAGGTAGACCCTCGGTGGTGCAGTGTGCCAGGGCGCCGGGCCGGTAGGCTGGGCACCGCGCGGAAACCATACTGCACCCTACGAGGGCGGCGCCGCCGGAGCGATCTCCGCCCCTCAGCGCCAGGGCGCGCAACCTGCTTGAGACTGCCCTGATCATGATATAGTTCCCAGGATTATTTAGGGGAACACACGTGTTTTAAATGAAAGCTATGCATGTGACCTGGGTCAGTCTTCCATCGTTCGGGAAATCCTCTTCTGGGAATCACCTCTTTCCCAACAGAGGAAAGCGAAGGGGGAGGGAGTAAGATGGATTGCCTGAGCCTCCATAATCGCATGACCCGCTTTTGATTTCTCCCCCTAGGGACAAGCCCAAGAGGAAAAACTACCCAAATAAGGATGGCCTTGCACACTCCTTTAATGCATTAACATTTGTTTGTTTGTTTGTTTATATTTTTATTTATTACAAATAATCATTTAAACAAAAACAAACAATTCTCACATATCAAACATCGATTTCCCCCCCCTCTTTCAGTGGTTCCATAAATTTACCGTCTTTTTCTTCTTCTGCATATCCCAATTAACTAGTCTCCTATAAAAATCTGTGGTTTTTTCCTCATTTGGCACATACACGCCAATTAACAATATTTTTTCTCCCTGTGATGGTATCTGTGTTATTAGTATTCTTCCTTGTTTGTCTTTAAATAGTTATTTGGGGTCCAACTCTGGTTTTATATACATACAACTCCTCTTTTTTTTTTCCTTAGACCAGAGGTTACAAAGTCCTTCCCCAGCCTTTTCTTAATCAAAATTCTTCTATGTTTTCTTAGCAATATGTGTTTCTTGGAAGCAGATTACGTCCAAATTTAACTTCTTCACTACATGCTCAATCTTATGCTTTTTGTTTTGTTATTACATTCCAAGTTAAGATTTTTAATGCCATCTTGTTTTTATTTACTGTATTTTTCTTTCACTTTGACCTTTGTTGAGTCTACCACTTCCTGTTCTGTTCCAGTCCAAACGCCCTTTTACCTGCTAGCTCTTTTCCATATTTTCTCCAGAATTTATCTGCTTCTGTGGATCCTTTCTCCCTTTATACGTAAAAAATACTCCCTCTGGGTATTCCCAAGGTTAGGGGATTTTGTTGTATCTCAGTGCATCCATCAAATACTTATAATTTACTCCTTTTTTTTAAAAAACAACAACACAATCTAATCATTTGTAGTCCAATGTTCTAGGACAGTAATGTTCTTGGACTACAAATCCCATCATCCCTGACCTTTGGCCGTGTGGTTAGGTCTGATGGGATTTGGAGTCCAGCAACCACCAGAGCACATGATGTTTTTGGATGGCTGTCTTAGAATACATCTCATGGAAAGCAGGCAGCTAAGGCAGGCATACCCTAATGTCGTGGTTTGGAATGAATTTGCAGTGCCTTGTCTTGAATGTCAAATACTTACACAACTGTAGCAACAAACAGACTGTTTTGTTTGCTTTCATTGATCATTATTCCCTCAGACCCTTTCCCTTCTGTTTTTCAGTTTTCATCCCAAAGTGCATTAAAGACAAAAAATATACATTAGCAGCTGTTGCCATCATCACAGCTTTGGTCATCACTATAATCGCATTGGCTGGTGAGTGGAGAAAACCTTGTGCTTTAACCCTGACATAATTATTTGTGAGCCAGTGTGGTGTAGTGGTTACTCGTAATCTGGGGGACCGGGTTCGCCTCTCTGCTCCTCTACATGCAGCTGCTGGGTGACCTTGGGCTAGTCACACTTCTTTGAAGTCTCTCAGCCCCACTCACCTCACAGAGTGTTTGTTGTGGGAGAGGAAGGGAAAGGAGAATGTTAGCCGCTTTGAGACCCCTTAGGGTAGTGATAAAGTGGGATATCAAATCCAAACTCCTCCTCCTCTTCTTCTTAGAATCATAGAATCAGAGAGTTGGAAGAGACCACAAGGGCCATCCAGTCCAACCCCCTGCCAAGCAGGAAACGCCATCAAAGGATTCCTGACAGATGGCTGTCAAGCCTCCGCTTAATGTCCTCCAAAGAAGGAGACTCTACCACACTCCTTGGCAGCAAATTCCACTGTCGAACAGCTCTTACTGTCAGGAAGTTCTTCCTAATGTTTAGGTGGAATCTTCTTTCTTGTAGCTTAAATCCATTGCTCCGTGTCCGTTTCTCTGGAGCAGCAGAAAACAACCTTTCACCCTCTTCCATATGGCATCCTTTTATATATTTGAACATGGCTATCATATCACCCCTTAATCTTGTCTTCTCCAGGCTAAACATACTCAGCTCCCTAAGCTGTTCCTCATAAGGCATTGTTTCCAGGCCTTTGACCATTTTGGTTGCTCTCCTCTGGACATGTTTCAGCTTGTCAATATCCTTCTTGAACTGTGGTGCCCAGAACTGGTGAGGTACTATTACTTCCCTTGCCCAGAACTGGTGAGGTACTATTACTTCCCTTGATCTAGAGCTATACTCCTATTGATGCAGCCCATAATTGCATTGGCTTTTTTAGCTGCTGCATCACACTGTTGACTCATGTCAAGTTTGTGGTCTACCAAGACTCCTAGATCCTTTTCACATGTACTGCTCTCAAGCCAGGTGTCTCCCATCCTGTATTTGTGCCTTTCATATATTTTTTTTTTGCCCAAGTGTAGTACTGTACATTTCTCCCTGTTAAAATTCATCTTGTTTGCTTTGGCCCAGTTGTCTAATCTGTTAAGGTCATTTTGAAGTGTGATCCTGTCCTCTGGGGTATTAGCCATTCTTCTTCTTCTTCTTCTTCTTCTTCTTCTTCTTCTTCTTCTTCTTCTTCTTCTTCTTCTTCTTCTTCTTCTTCTTCTTCTTCTTCTTCTTCTTCTTGATTTATTGCTTCTTTTTATGATTTATTGCTTCTTTCTGCCTTTGACTTGTAGATTCCTTCCCTCACCGAACTGCATTTCCTGCCTCATAATAATCCAATATAGATTTCTGCTTTAGAGTACATTCTCAGGTGCAGTTGAACTGAGGTGGGCCCTTCATGTCTGCACTTCAGTAAGCATCATTGTGAGAATGGATTTTCCAGCCCTTATGTGCAGTTATTTATTTATTAAAAAACTCTTCTAACAGGGTCCGTGCCGGATTTACGTATAAGCTAAACAAACTATAGTTTAGGGCCCCACTCTCTTGGAGTCCCCAAAAAAATTTAAAGGGAAAAAACTGGATGCACATTTCCAAAATATGAGATAAAAAACAAATAAAATAAAACCTACATACAGCAACAGTGGTTTGTGTTGTGTATGGACCTATGAGGTCCATAAATTACCATATACTATATAGCATACACCCTGTTTCCCCTATTTTAAGATGTAGCCATAAAATAAGCCCTAGCAGGATTTTTAAGCATTCAATGAATATAAGCCATACCCCGAAAATAAGACATAGTGATAGGCACAGCAGCAATGACGGCTGTGGCAGGAGGAGGAGGAGGAGGAGGAGGGGAAAAAATAAGACATCCCCCGAAAATAAGCCATAGTGTGTTGTTTTGAGGAAAAATAAATATAAGACGGTGTCTTATTTTTGGAGAAACACGGCATTAAAAACAAAAAAAAACCAGTGACAATTTGTTGTTGACAAAGGACAGCTGGACATATAAAGGCCCCCATTTACCCTCAATAGCTTAGGGCCTCATCAGACCTAAATACAGCCCTGAACAGGGTATTCAGCTGAGTTCTGGAAATTTTGATGAAAAACATTAACCCACCCTCTTGCAAAGTCAAGGAAGTAAAGGAGAGGAAAATGGCTCCCTAATTATATCTGATTCGATGTTCTTTGAGATTTATGTGGTCTCCAAAACACTGAAACATCCTGCTCCATGAAATTCATTAAAACAGGCAACAGGTAGCAAAAATTAGTTTAAAACAAAATGATTAAAAATGAGTTAAAACTAAAGTTATAAAATGAGGGGTCTGCTGAGCTGCGAGACTGGCTGCCTTTCCCAGAGCCATCTTGAGAATTGTGAATAGCAAGACATGCTACACACTTGAAAGATTAAATCCTAACTGAGAATACTGAGCTAGATGGTCTGACTCGATACCAGGCAGCTTCCTGTGATATTTTTAATCCAATTTTTCCACTCGTAAATTTATATTTGCACAAAGCAATGTGAACCACAGCAGTACAGAATTATAATCTTTTAGTACGGGCATGAAATCTACCTGCACCATAAACATACATAGTAGTAGTTGTTGTTTAAAGAAAAAAAGAACATGGCTTTTCCAAACGAATCCTGGGAATTATAGTTCACTGCTACCCATACTACAATTCCCAATGTTTCCCAGCATCTGTCCTCAGTGTTACAGAATCATTGTGAGCACTTACACTTTGGCAAATTGTTTCATTTCCAGTTAAAAAACCACAGCCCTGCCCGCTGTGTCCTCCCCCTGCCGATGCCGCCTGCCCAGATCGCTGGGTTGGCTACCTAGGAAAATGCTATTACACCTCAGAAGACAAAAGGAATTGGAGCGACAGTGAATCTAGATGTTTCTTCCTTGGTGCCTCTTTGGCTGTGATTGATACCGAGCCGGATCTGGTAAGGAACAAGTATGTATCCACACTAGTGGGCTCATCGCCGGAAGCAAACAAGTACAGTTCCACTGTAACTTATATTCCAGGTTTAAAAATGAAAATAATAAAAATAAAATACTAAATTTACAACAGGGTCCATGACACTTCGCAGAGCAACAGAAGCAAAGTGCCTCAAGGAATTTGCAATATTAACTGCAGCAGTGGGAAAGACAGCAAAAGGAGAGGAGCAAGGAGTGGTGAATGGGAGTAAGAGATGATGTCAGGAACAGGAGGGAGGGAGGGGCATGGGGTGGGGAGAGCAATGTGTAGCTGCCCCAGCGGAGCCAGTCTGCCCCCCCCCCCCGCTGCTGCCCTTGCACCCTGCCAGCCTCCCTGCTGCCACGGCCCTCAACCTCTCAATATATGGCAAGGGCACACATCCCGGGAAGCAGACACTGTGGTTCTGTCCCACCAGACGAGCCACTCTGGAGCAGAAGGTCCCCCACTCCGGAGCAGAGAGCCAGTGTGGTGTAGTGGTTAAGAGTGGTAGGCTCGTAATCTGGGGAACTGGGTTCATGTCTCTGCTCCTCCACATGCAGCTGCTGGGTGATCTTGGGTTAGTCATACTTCTCTGAAGTCTCTCAGCCTCACGCACCTTACAGAGTGTTTGTTGTGGGGGAGGAAGGGAAAGGAGAATGTTAGCCGCTTTGAGACTCCTTCGGGTAGTGATAAAGCGGGATATCAAATCCAAACTCCTCCTCCTCCTCCTCCTCCTCCTCCTCCTCCTCCTCCTCCTCCTCCTCCTCCTCCTCCTCCTCCTCTTCTTCTTCTTCTTCTTCTTCTTCTTCTTCTTCTTCTTCTTCTTCTTCTTCTTCTTCTTCTTCTTCTTCTTCTTCTTCTTCTTTTTGCAGTATACCAGATATTATGATGATGATAAAGATGAGATTTGAGTCCTAGAAGGTGGTAGAGGTATATAAACCACTGCTTGGCATTCCTTTCTTCCAAGGATTTTTTGTGGAAGTTTACTCGTCCTTCTCATTATTGGATTGGTCTTTCAAGAGAAGCAGGTCAGCCCTGGAAGTGGCCCAATGGGACAGAGTTTGGAAACCAGTGAGTGATTTCCACCCCCTCTTTGCCTGTTAATACGTGCCTGCTTTGGGTTTGGATTGTAAAAGTTGTCTTTTGCATTAGTTTCCGGAGCTTATATACAGTACCCACAATTCACTGTGTGGAGCTGTAGCTGGAAACATCTTTTTATTCTGAAATACCATAGTGCAGGAATAGGGAATATGTGGACTTGGGAGCGGGGATGAGGTTATGTTTAAATGATAATTAGTGAGTGAGAGTATTGCTTTGGTTATTGGTTAGAGTTTTGCTATTATTTCCTGTTGCTGTTTATGCAGCCAGTGTCTTGTTTCCTCCCCATAAGTTGTAAGTTATGTGAAATATTGACATATTATATGATCCTTCCCCCCCCCCTGTGGTATAATGTACATGTATATATTTTTATTTAATGTCACTTGGAGACCTTTGAGTGATAAGTGACTAGTAAGTTGAATAAATTAACAAATATTTGCTGCCATGTTTAACTCCAGTCCTGCAGATGTTGCTGTAATGCAGAGAACAATACCTGCTTGTTGTTATTGTTGTCTATTCCAGATTTACAGTGCGAGGAGAAGGCTTTTGTGCTTACTTTAATGACAATGGGGTCAGCAGCACCAAATGCGCTGTGGTGAAGAATTTCCTCTGCAGCCTGGCGGATGCTTGCGCCAAGAGGAAACAAAACATCAGCCAAAGGGATACCTTGTGATCCTTATGCGTGTAAGGCGAGCACTGTCGGCTCTTTAGAGATGCAAGTGTCACTGGTAGAACCACTCTTTCTGCAGCTTGTTCCAGATATAATGCTGCTTTTTGGTCATTGGCCTATAAGAGAAATAGATCAAAAATAGCGGTGACTGTCTTATCACGGCATCAACTCACAAGATGGCCTCAGATTACCATTGCCTTATCAGCCACGGGCTGTTGGACTCCCAGCAGCCTCAGCAAGCATGACAAGTGGCATGGGATTATGGGAGTTGTAGTCCAAAACACCTGGAACTTCTTCAGAGGCCTGAAAGGCACACTTCCTAAGTCAATCACCAGCTGAGAAGCTGCCCTCCATCACCAGCTGAGAAGCTGCCCTCCATCTTCTCCGAGGAATAAACTGTGAGCAGAACACCCAGCGATTTGAGGCTGTGTGGACGCTTGCCCAATACACAGTGCTTTGGCCGAGGACCCCCCAAACACACTTGCCGGACCTACCCGAAAAGGAAGAATTACAGGAGACATGTAAATGATTGCTGACCCGGGCGAATTTAGTCCTTGCAAGCCTTGAATCGCCACCGGCCCATGGTCTGGATGTCCATGCCCCAGGCAGCAGCGGATGTGGTGGCCCCAATGTGGAACAAGTGACCGGAGAAGTGACTGGGGTTGCACCCGCACGCAAAAAGTAACTCCTCAAAACTGCAGTGAATTGGTGCCTGGACACGGGTTGTGTGTTAGCGTGAATAAGGAGGGGCCCCCAGTGGGCTGGCCTGACCTTCAGGAACCTTCTCGTGTCGCAGACTGGGCGAGGGCCGCTGCGGGGGGAAGGGCCCAGAATCAGAAAGGTGCCTCGACGCAACTGATCAGTTTTGGAGGAACTTATTCTGAGCTGGAGGGATGCGGGTGGCGCTGTGGTCTAAACCACTGAGTCTTGGGCTTGCCAGTTGGAAGGTCGGTGGTTTGAATCCCCGCAACGGGGTGAGCTCCCGTTGCTCGGTCCATGCTCCTGTCCACCTAGCAGTTCGAAAGCAGGTCAAAGTGCAAGTAGATAAATAGGTACCGCTCCAGCGGGAAGGTAAATGGCGTTTCCGTGCGCTGCTCTGGCTTCTCCAGAATCAGCATGACCCGGAAGCTGTATGCCGGCTCCCTCGGCCAATAAAGCGAGATGAGCGCCGCAACCCCAGAGTCGTCTGTGACTGGACCTAATGGTCAGGGGTCCCTTTACCTTTTTATTCTGAGCTGGAGGGAGTCCTTGTGGAAGGTCACGCCATTAAGCAACAAGCCTGCATGGGATGATGCAGTCGCACCCCCCAGTGCGCTCGCCAATACGCAGATCCCTGAAGAATGCCAGAGAATATGCGGCCCAGAATAACTTCACCTTAAAACTGGACCAGCATACACTGTGCAAATTGCAACAAATAAGCTGCCATGTCTCAAAAAGTAATAGGCTTTATAGCATCCGGCAATGGGGAGTGCCTACGGCGCCATCCCTCAAAGGGTTTTTTCGTGTGAAAACTATCATAAGGGTCGGGCAGCCGAAAACATTTGCTGAAATTAGAAATAGAGGCCCTGTGAAGGGTCATGGTCTTAATGGCCAAGTCTTTCTGCTTGAGGAAGACCAAGTATTGTAGGGCATCAGACTTGGCTGCTGGGTGCCTGTGAGAGGAGCCAGGCCTGGCCCTGAAAGCCAGGGTCGCAACCGCCGCCCACCGCTGAAGCAGGTAAGCGGCCACTGCTGAACATCTGTTTTTTAGGACCAACTCATTGCTCCATCTGCAGTTCAGGATTTCCCCCTGAAGCTGTGACCGCCGCCTAGAAAACATTCCAACCCGCTGAATGCAAGAAAGTCTTATTTATTCCCTTCACCTCCGTTTGGCTTTTCACATTCCTTATCGCAGTGCAGTTTACCTTCCAAGTAAGCACGTTCAGGCCTTATCACTTTCTTGCAGAGGGAACATTACTCCAAGCTAGCGATAGAAAGAAGTTTCCCTTTTTTGTCCATTGCTCAGTTGCCATCTTGTGGTTTGAACTTGCCAGTGCTGGTCTCAAGTTGCGACTTTTAAGGCTTAGGGGCAGGTCATTAATACGTGGGGAACAAAAAACTCTCTAATATGAATGTTATAAAATGCTATGTAAAGGTGTTTATAGAATCAGGTGAATGTGGGTTTTTGTGTGCAGTTTTGGCAATGATTCCAAACCAGAAGAGCAGAACCACAGTCTAAAGTAGGCAAGGACATCCCTTCTTCTTATCCATTCTTTATCTCTTCCTCACCTTATTAACCACAGCAAACCTGGCTGGGGAGGGCGGGGTATAAATAATAATAATAATAATACACACTACATATATAATTTTCTGCAGTAGCTCCCTGTCTGTGGAATGCCTTCCCTAAGGAGTCTCACTTGTTGCTGGGCAAAAACTTTTGTTTTCTCCTGGACGCAATGATTAAATGCTTTTATTCTGTGTTTGAACATCTTTATACTGTATATTTTTTGCCTTAATTTTGCTCAGGTCTAACTTGTTTGCCTTGAGGTAAGAATGAGTAGCAGGATGCCCACACACCCCTTCTTGAAATATCTCATGGGGGGGGGTCATATATGTAAGAAAAACACTGGGGGCCTAATTTGAATAGTAGGGTGCTTGGTATCTGGTGGGCGGGGCTTGTGTGCTTTGCTCAGGAATCAGCCCCTCCCTTCAGTGCGTGTTCTGTTATGTTCAGTTAAGAGGGACCAACTGCTGCCACTTGATTCTTGCCTCAGTGATTTAAAACCCATCTTGTTGCAAACAGTGGTTTTTTAAAAATGCAGAAGTGTGTTATATTTATTTAACTAAAATATCTGACACTTTTCGTTGAACTCTGCTAAGAATATTAGTTGTTGTTGGTTTTTTTTTACTTTGTTTAATAATAATAAAAGGTGGCAGCACCACCACACAGAAAAAAAATATATCTCTGGCTTTATGTGTTGGCATTAAGCAAAGGTTGCTGATTGTTTAGGACTCTTGAGTAATCCCCAAAAGTTAAGTGGCTGGATTAGCTTTGTCCCTAAAGCACTGGGTTACCTGGGTGGACTCCTAAAGACGTAAAGCCCCGTAAGAGGCCTGCTTAACTTCACAGAGGGAACTATGCCAACGCCTTTGGACCACTCTCCAAGCAATCCAGGAACAGAAGGGAAGCAAAGTTGGTTGCTTGGTTTGGAATCTCCCGCTCTCAGGAAGCGCTTGGAAGATATTTGGCAAGATCTCTTCCTCCACGACATTTTGCCACACACGAATGCCATGCCCCAAAGCCTGTTTTCATTCAGCCCTTGTTGAGGGCAGGTAAAAGTAACCTGTCAAGATGGAAAGTAATATCCTATCATAGAATCGTAGAGTTGGAAGGTACACCATGTGGGTAAATGCCAGGATCTGTCCATGTCTTCTTAAGCCCCTATGCCTTGGCAGGACATCTGGAATATCTTCAGCATACACCCAGCAATCATGGACTCATAACTGGCCCATACCTGCCAAGTTGCTGTCAGAGAAATAAGGGACCGGGCCGGAAATAGCATACCGGAAGTAGCGCTGCCGCCATTTTGGAACTGGACGGAGCATGCTCAGAAGTGACTTTTGATGCTGCTTTGCCCAGTTCCAAAATGGCCGCCGCGCCAGAAGTCGCACTGCAACCATTTTGGAACTGGGCAGAGCAGCATCAAAAGTTGCTTCTGAGCATGCTCCGCCCAGTTCCAAAATGGCCGCCGCGCCAGAATAAACCGGGGAAAAACAAAAAAATCGTTTTTTTTCCAGCTAGGAACAGCTGGGAAAACGGGGATTTCCCGGGGGAAACGGGAGACTTGGCAGCTATGAACTGGCCTTTATGAGCACCAGATCAGCAGTAAACAGCAAAAGCATTTGTAGAGGTTTAAAAGCATTCCTCGTTTATTTCTGCTATCTACTGCATATTTACAGAATGTACTGGCCTCGTGAGTGTTGCAGCTACTCACATAGCCATCTCATCTACAGCAGAGATAAAGCTGCACACAGCAGAGTCAGGAACGAAAGAACAAAGAAATAGCTCCCGCTCCCTCCTCTCTCATAACAGCAGATCACCAGATTCTCACAATGGGAGGGGTGAAAATGCTAACACACCAAGGGTCATCTAGTCCAACCCCCTGCAATGCAGGAATCTCAGCTAAGGCATCCATATCTATAGTTTTTATATAAATATATATTACAGTTTTTATACTTTTCGGTAGCTTTTATTTCCCTACTTTTGGCTAGTTTCTGAAGAATGGGATATTAGATAGTTAAAGTCATGATTACTTCCAGTGCCGGATTTACGTATAAGCTAAACAAGCTATAGCTTAGGGCCCCACAAAAAATTAAAGGGAAAAAACTGGATGTATATTTCCAAAATATAAGATAAAAAACAAATAAAATAAAACCTACATACAGCAACAGTGTTTTTTGTTGTGTAGGCTCCTATGATTTACATCTTTTATTATGTGCAAATGGCTTTAGATACCTATTAGGCCCATAAATTACCATATAGCATATATTCAACACAAAAAACAGCGACAATTTGTTGTTGACAATGGACAACTAGACATATATAGGGCCCCATTACCTTCAGTAGCTTAGGGCCTCATCAAACCTAAATCTGGCCCTGATTCCTTCACATCACCACTGTGGCCCATGTGTACAAGTTATAGAGCATTTGCCTGCCCTTTTTCACCTTATTAACCACAGCAAACCAAGTCTTGACAATTGTCTAACCCAGGCATTCCCAAACTTCGGCCCTCCAGATGTTTTGGACTACAATTCCCATCTTCCCCGACCATTGGTCCTGTTAGCTAGGGATCATGGGAGTTGTAGGCCAAAATATCTGGAGGGCCGCAGTTTGGGGATGCCTGGTCTAACCTTTATCCTCTTAAAAATGTGTAAGTCTCTTGGAGACCTTTTTCGTGTAACGATGATGATGATGATGATAGATCTTTGCATGCAGCTGTATCTTGGAGCTGTTTCTTGTGCAGAGGGTCGCGCTCCCTGCCCCCCTGCACTCCTTCAGGTCTTGTATGCAGGGTTCTTGCTGCAAATCTAAAGCAATCAACACCTTCTTCTCCCTCCACCTACAACCACATCCTCCCGCTAACAAGACCATTGTGTAGAAGAAGCTGTCTCCAGTATTAACAACAAGGCTTGTCTATTTCACTGTTGACATTTGCTAACCACTGCGGCCTAAGGCCATTCTGCCTGTCCACCAAAGGTGTCTGACTCATTTGTTCCACTGCAAACAGCACCTCCACTGCTTTTGCATATTTCGTGGTCAAGGTGTTTATCGCACAGGTTTCTATTTCATGTTTAGCTTTCTGCTAAGGAGCACATCTCCCCTTTTATTATTTGAATTTTCAAAATAAGAAAATGTTCAAGAAATTACAGAGGTTAGGTCACCTTGGCTCCTTTGGGAGGGAGGGTGGGATATAAAGTCAATATATTGTTGTTTAGTTGTTTAGTCATGTTCCGACTCTTCGTGACCCCCATGGACCAGAGCACGCCAGGCACTCCTGTCTTCCACTGCCTCCCACAGTTTGGTCAAACTCATGTTAATAGTTACAGGTAGGTAGCCGTGTTGGTCTGAGTCGAAGCAAAATAAAAAAATTCCTTCAGTAGCACCTTAAAGACCAACTAAGTTTATATTTTGGTATGAGCTTTCGTGTGCATGCACACTTCTTCAGGTATCTGAAGAAGTGTGCATGCACACGAAAGCTCATACCAAAATATAAACTTAGTTGGTCTTTAAGGTGCTACTGAAGGAATTTTTTTATCATGTTAATAGCTTTGAGAACACTGTCCAACCACCTCGTCCTCTGTCGTCCCCTTCTCCTTGTGCTCTCCATCTTTCCCAACATCAGGGTCTTTTCCAAGGATTCTTCTCTTCTCACGAGGTGGCAAAGTATTGGAGCCTCAGCTTCAGGATCTGTCCTTCCAGTGAGCACTCATGGCTGATTTCCTTGAGAATGGATAGGTTTGATCTTCTTGCAGAAAATGCATACATACATACAGTGGTACCTTGGTTCTCAAAAGCCTTTGTACCCAAAAGCCTTTGTACTTGGAACCCAAACACTGCAAACCTGGAAGTAAGTGTTCCGGTTTGCAAACTGTTTTTGGAAGCCGAACGTACTCCGTTTTGAGTGTTACGTTTCCGATCTGAGTGCCACACTTCGAAATTTGATCTGAGCCTTAAAAAGCACATAGAGCTGAAGAAAAAGCCACCCTCATCACCTTATGTCCAAGAAGGTAGTGGTTGATGGTTTTGGTGGGGCTTATAGGCTTTGTGGCCACCAGGGGAAAAGGGGGTGCCCCCATATTGGTGGCGCCTGCTCTAAGAAGATGCTTGGCTCAGGAAGGGGCTTTCAGCACTAGAATGAGCTCCAAGTCCTTCCACATACAAAAACAATTTCTGTTTTTTTTCCCCTGCCAGGCACAGAGCCTGATTTTTAGAAAACACGCACACACACACACACAATCCTTTCTTGCTGCTCTCCTTTTCAAACAGTTGGGAGACAGGATCCCTTGACGATCTACCCAAAGAGCTGCCAGGAAATCCAGATCTACCTCCTCCCTGCTCGTGCTTGTTCCTCTTGGTGATTCTAGCTGCATGAGACTCAAGGTTGCCCTCTGAAAATTTAAATGAAAAAATGTCAGCCCCACATTCAGAGGTGTGAATAACACTTCCTGATCTTGGATTGATTGCCTTGGTCAGGCTGGTTCGCACGCCACTGCTTGCAGACATTTCCCCTTGTTACGGAGAGCTTAGCGGACTCATGCACCGCTTCCACGATGGCTGAGGACATATTTTATGCTGATATAAAGTTCGCTTCTCAGCCACACTCTTCGAGCCTGCACAGCCCATCTCAGCAACTTGGTGAGTGGTAGTGTCACCTGATTGCTTTTAAACATTGGTGGCTGTCTTTGGGACATGGGGGCTAGAAAGTAGGCACTTGAAACTTTCACCAGGATGGCCATTTGGGCTCCGCTTGGACCCCCATGTTTCTGTGCCATTTTTTTTATGGCTGCGATCACGCAAAATAGTTGGTGCAGGTGTGCAGGAAAATTGCCCCGGCATATGGGAGAAATAGAACCCTGTACAAAAGGTTGCATCTAAGCAACGGAAAGGTTGCTCTAGGTTCTGCTTAGGGCAAATTCGTTGAAATCAATGAACCTAAATTAGTCATGTCTATTGACTTCCATAAACATGAACTGGTCTACTTTTAGTAGGAATAGCATTCGATGCAACCCACAGAAATGGAAGGGGACCAACATGGATAGCTGGCGCTGATGAATACTCGAAGTTCCCGACCCCTATGGTTGTAATTCGTGGGCAGCCATTTAATTTTAATTTTATCCTGATTCTAATTTTTAAGCTGTATTTTAATCAATTGTTTGATTGTGTTTTAATATATTTGATATTTGATGTTAGCCGCCTTGAGCCCAGTCTTGGCCGGGGAGGGCGGGGTATAAATAAAAATTTACTTACTTACTTACTTACTTACTTACTTACTTACTTACTTACTTACTTACTTACTTACTTACTAGATGAACTGCACCTTCAGTTGAAGCAGCAATGCATGCAACTGTATTTTACTTTTGTGGGATGGAGGGAAGGATGAATGATGTGCAAAGGCTGGGGATGTGCGCAAGTGAAATGTCAGTCTGCTTGTTAGTAACTGCCTTGGGAAATGGGAGAATTCCACACGTATCTGCTTATTAACATAGATCAACTTATGCTGACAAAATTATCTCAATTTAACACTTGGAATTCAGTGCACAAGGAGTGTTTGGAGCTCATGCCTTCTAACCACTTTAGATTAAGGCAGTTAATGGCTCCTTCACTGTCTTGGTTTCGGCACCTGCTTAAAACTTTTTTTTAATTTTGGCAAGCGTACCCAGGCATGTAGTTTTATTGTGCAAGTTCACTGTGTAATTGTTTTAAATTTACTTGTTTTATTTATATTTTGATTCAAAAAGATGTGCTTCAATGCTTGCTTTTGCTGGTATTTTAATGAATATTTTAGGTCGTTTTTGTGAACTGCTTAGAGGCTTTCTGTTGAATAAGCACTAATAAAACAAAATAAATCGGAACAAATAAAAATGGGGTGTTTTTATTTTTAAAAAGAAAAGCAACTATAATTCATTGTTATTATTTTGGTTTAGGCCCAAAATGTGATGCCAGAATATGGAAGGTTTTTCGTTTTGTTTTTGAAATCCACTATGTGGCCCAGTAATAAATCATTCGCCTCCTCTCCCCACAGATTTGAAAATGTATGTGAATTTGTGAATTGCGATGCTAATATTTCTGCTTACATCTATAGAGCAGCACATTTGGTGACTATTTGGCATATTGGTGTGGTAATAAATTCATACGGGTGAACGTGTGGTGTGGGTAACATTGCTTATGGGTGGGAATGTTGGCTTCCCCACACATCATATCACTGCCTTTTCTCTCATTCTGCAATCGGTTGGAGGCAAGCTCACTTAAGACTGCATAGATAAACACATCCTTCAATTTTGTAAATTAGTCGTCACTCTTTATAGCTGTTCCCCAGCATTCCCGTTGGATCCAGATCGCTCTGTGGGCAGCATGCATTGGGAATGTCATCCTCGTGATAGCTGTGATAGTCTTGGGTGAGTATGAAACTATATTTATAAGTAGCTATGCTTTTAGTGGAGGGGGGAGGAATGCTCTAGTTATCTCCCGCTTGGACTACTGCAATGAGCTCTATATGGGGCTACTTTTGAAGGTGACTCAGAAACTACAATTAATCCAGAATGTGGCAGCTAGACTGGTGACTGGGAGCAGCCGCCGAGACCATATAACACTTGAAAGATCTACATTGGCTCTGAGTATGTTTCAAAGTGTGCACTGAGCACAATTCAAAGTGTTGGTGCTGACCTTTAAAGCCCTAAATGGCCTCGGCCCAGTATACCTGAAGGAGCGTCTCCACCCCCATCGTTCAGCCTGAACACTGAGGTGCAGCTCCGAGGGCCTTCTGGCGGTTCCCTCCCTGCTAGAAGTGAGGTTACAGGGAACCAGGCAGAGGGCCTTCTCGGTGGTGGCGCCTGCCCTGTGGAACGCCCTCCCATCAGATGTCAAGGAAATAAACAACTATCTGACATCTGAAGGCAGCCCTGTTTAGGGAAGTTTTTAATGTTTGATGTTTTATTGTGTTTTTAATATCCTGTTGGAAGCCGTCCAGATGAGCGGGGTATATGTAATAAATTATTATTATTATTATTATTAGTAGTAGTAGTAGTAATAGTAAAAACAACAACCAATTTCTCATTCCTAATGTTTTTATTATGAAATGAGCACAGCATTTTTTGACCTTCAGAATGGGACTCCTCCTAACACATCTGAAATTGCACATTTGTTTTCTGCTTTAAGACCATTTTCAATAAGTTGGTTAGAAATCATGTTCCTGATTAAAGGAAGGCATACTTCTTGGTATGCTAGTTTCTGAGATCTAATGTGACAGGAAGTCAATGTAGCCTGCAACTGACTCTGATAAAACCAATACAGTACATTTCCAAGTACTGCGATGTGGTGGGTTTAACTAACCACATGAGGCGAGAAATTCAAACCCTTATGCACACATTCTAATTCTCTTTTGAAAACATGACCAATTTTATGCATGAATGTGGGACAAATCGTAATGTGTGTGTGTGGTTTTTTTAAAAAAAAACATTTGCCACATATGGTATTTAACCAAGGTGGCTGGAAACATTTTGGGAAATCATTGAAAAGTGAATGAATATTGAAAATCATTAGTGGGGCACAATGTTTAATGTTTTTGGAATCCAAAATCCAGTTTTCAAGGCTCAGTAATTGAAAAATGGGAAGTTTATGAGTTGTTTCTACTCAAGGGTATTGTGAAAAAATAGTGGTTTTCACTTGGGCTAACAACATTTGCAAAATTTTCATTCAGAACGCAAATTTAAATCCTAAATTGTAGTAGATGTTTCAAAACCTTACTCTTGGCGTATTAACCATTAACTCAAGAAAATGTTTCTAGATTCAGGTAGGTAGCCATGTTGGTCTGACACAGTAGAAATATATTAAAAAATTAATTGTCTAGTAGCACCTTAGAGACCAACTACGGTTTGTTCTTGGTATGAGCTTTCGTGTGCATGCTCACTTCTTCAGATACCAAGAAAATGTTTATCTTTGTAATTATCATCAAATGTTGTGAGCAGCTCAGCTTTTCATATTCATATAGGAGAACCAGTATGCCTCTCCATGGCCACTCTTACTGGCCTCCTCCTTTGGGCAGCTTGTAGAGGCTGCTGGAGAGCAGGTGAGGAGGAGGAGAGGCTGTGTCCACGGAGGCCCAGCCCTGCATGACGTGCCAGATCTGAGGTGCAGGGGAGTGAGAAATGTCCCCATTTTTTATCTGAGGAATGTTGGAGGCTATCACATAACCGCCAACATTTTTCAGATGAAAATGTTGTTGTTGTTTAGTCGTTTAGTCGTGTCCGACTCTTCGTGACCCCATGGACCAGAGCACGCCAGGCACTCCTGTCTCGCACTGCCTCCCACAGTTTGGTCAGACTCATGTTGGTAACTTCGAGAACACTGTCCAACCATCTTGTCCTCTGTCGTCCCCGTCTCCTTGTGCCCTCCATCTTTCCCAACATCAGGGTCTTCTCATGAGGTGGCCAAAGTATTGTAGCCTCAGCTTCACGATCTGTCCTTCCAGTGAGCACTCAGGAATGATTTCCTTAAGAATGGATAGGTTTGATCTTCTTGCAGTCCATGGGACTCTCAAGAGTCTCCTCCAGCACCACAATTCAAAAGCATCAATTCTTCGGCGATCAGCCTTCTGTATGGTCCAGCTCTCACTTCCATACATCACTACTGGGAAAACCATAGCTTTAACTATACGGACCTTTGTAGGCAAGGTGATGTCTCTGCTTTTTAAGATGCTGTCTAGGTTTGTCATTGCTTTTCTCCCAAGAAGCAGGCGTCTTTTAATTTCGTGACTGCTGTCACCATCTGCAGTGATCAAGGAGCCCAAGAAAGTAAAATCTCTCACTGCCTCCATTTCTTCCCCTTCTATTTGCCAGGAGGTGATGGGACCAGTGGCCATGATCTTGGTTTTTTTGATGTTGAGCTTCAGACCATATTTTGCGCTCTCCTCTTTCACCCTCATTAAAAGGTTCTTTAATTCCTCCTCACTTTCTGCCATCAAGGTTGTGTCATCTGCATATCTGAGGTTGTTGATATTTCTTCCGGCAATCTTAATTCCGGCTTGGGATTCATCTAGTCCAGCGTTTTGCATGATGAATTCTGCATATAAGTTAAATAAGCAGGGAGACAATATACAACCTTGTCGTACTCCTTTCCCAATTTTGAACCAATCAGTTGTTCCATATCCAGTTCTAACTGTAGCTTCTTGTCCCACATAGAGATTTCTCAGGAGACAGATGAGGTGATCAGGCACTCCCATTTCTTTAAGAACTTGCCATAGTTTGCTGTGGTCGACACAGTCAAAGGCTTTTGCATAGTCAATGAAGCAGAAGTAGACATTTTTCTGGAACTCTCTAGCTTTCTCCATAATCCAGCGCATGTTTGCTATTTGGTCTCTGGTTCCTCTGCCCCTTCGAAATCCAGCTTGCACTTCTGGGAGTTCTCGGTCCACATACTGCCTAAGCCTGCCTTGTAGAATTTTAAGCATAACCTTGCTAGCGTGTGAAATGAGCGCAATTGTGCGGTAGTTGGAGCATTCTTTGGCACTGCCCTTCTTTGGAATTGGGATGTAGACTGATCTTCTCCAATCCTCTGGCCATTGCTGAGTTTTCCAAACTTGCTGGCATATTGGGTGTAGCACCTTAACAGCATCATCTTTTAAAATTTTAAATAGTTCAGCTGGAATATCATCACTTCCACTGGCCTTGTTATTAGCAGTGCTTTCTAAGGCCCATTTGACTTCACTCTCCAAGATGTCTGGCTCAAGGTCAGCAACCACAGTACCTGGGGTGTACGAGACCTCCATATCTTTCTGGTATAATTCCTCTGTGTATTCTTGCCACCTCTTCTTGATGTCTTCTGCTTCTGTTAGGTCATTACCACTTTTGTCCTTGATTATGGTAATCTTTGTACGAAATGTTCCTTTCATATCTCCAATTTTCTTGAACAGATCTCTGGTTTTCCCCATTCTATTGTTTTCCTCTATTTCTTTGCATTGCTCATTTAAGAAGACCCTCTTGTCTCTCCTTGCTGTTTTTTGGAAATCTGCATTCAGTTTCCTGTATCTTTCCCTATCTCCCTTGCATTTTGCTTGCCTCCTCTCCTCCGCTATTTGTAAGGCCTCGTTGGACAACCATTTTGCTTTCTTGCATTTCCTTTTCCTTGGGATGGTTTTCGTTGCTGCCTCCTGTATAATGTTACGAGCCTCCATCCATAGTTCTTCAGGCATTCTGTCCACCAAATCTAAATCCTTAAACCTGTTCCTCACTTCCACTGTGTATTCATAAGGGATTTGATTTGGATTGTATCTTACTGGCCCAGTGGTTTTTCCTACTTTCTTCAGTTTAAGCTGGAATTTTGCTATAAGAAGCTGATGATCTGAGTTACAGTCAGCTCCAGGTCTTGTTTTTGCTGACCGTATAGAGCTTCTCCATCTTTGGCTGCAGAGAATATAATCAATCTGATTTCAATGCTGCCCATTTGGTGATATCCATGTGTAGAGTCGTCTCTTGTGTTGTTGGAAAAGAGTGTTTGTGATGACCAGCTTGTCAGAACTCTATTAGCCTTTGCCCTGCTTCATTTTGAACTCCAAGGCCAAACTTGCCAGTTGTTCCTTTTATCTCTTGATTCCCTACTTTAGCATTCCAATCCCCTGTAATGAGAAGAACATCCTTCTTTGGTGTCATTTCTAGAAGGTGTTGTAAGTCTTCATAGAACTGGTCAATTTCACTTTCTTCAGCACCGGTAGTTGGTGCATAAACTTGGATTACTGTGATGTTAAAAGGTCTGCCTTGGATTCGTATCGAGATCATTCTGTCATTTTTGAGATTGCATCCCATTACAGCTTTTGCCACTCTTTTATTGACTATGAGGGCCACTCCATTTCTTTTACGGGATTCTTGCCCACAGTAGTAGATATGATAGATATGATAGTCACCTGAACTGAATTCACCCATTCCCTTTCATTTTAGTTCACTGATGCCCAGGATGTCAATATTTATTCTTGCCATCTCCTTTTTCACCACATCCTGCTCACCATTATCCATGGTTCTTACATTCCAGGTTCCTATGCAATATTTTTCTTTACAGCATCGGACTTTCCTTTCGCTTCCAGGCATATCCGCAACTGAGCGACCTTTCGGCTTTGGCCCAGCCGCTTCATCAGCTCTGAATCTACTTGTACTTGTCCTCCGCTCTTCCTCAGTAGCATGTTGGACGCCTTCCGACCTGAGGGGCTCATCTTCCAGCGTCATAACTTTTATATGCCTGTTGTCTTTGTCCATAGAGTTTTCTTGGCAGGGATACTGGAGTGGCTTGCCAATTCCTTCTCCAGGTGGATCACGTTTGGTCAAAACATAACTTCTCTAAGTTATTTAAGCCCCTTCGCCACGACAAGGCAGTGATCCATGAAGGGGGATCACATGAAGGGGGATCAGATGAAAATAGGGACATAATATTCCATCATCATCATCATCATCATCATCATCATCACCATCTTACTTTTATTATTTATACCCCTCCCATCTGACTGGGTTGCCCCAGCCACTCTGGGCAGCTACCGACATATATAAAAAACATAATAAAACATTAAACATTGAGGAACTTCCCCATATAGGGCTGCCTTTGTATGTCTTCTAAAGGTTGTATAGTTACTTATCTCCTTGGTTTGGTGGGTGGAACAACTCCACAACCTCCAACATTTCTCCAATGAAAATAGAGACGTCCTAAGGAATAGTGGAAAAATCAAATAAAAAGATTCCAAGAGCTCTGGCCAGGTAAAGGAATATTTTTTAGAAAGTTTTAAGTTGATAATAATAAGACAAATTCCAGTAGCAATCCAGTTTTTAGAAATCCAGGACAAGGCCCTGTTTCGGTTTATTCTTCATCAGCTCTAGTTTCATAGTTTCAAGGTCAAAGCGTACCATTCATGGTACGCTTCAAAATCTTTCTGTCTTTAAAAATGCTGTTAGCAATCCCATGGCTCCATATTTTTTCCCCTAAAGAAAACAGTGGCTTCTTAATGTTTGCATAGGAGGAATTTTGGCAGGTGTGTTTACTTACATCCCTGCATGATAATATGTTCCTCTCAAATTCCCTCCTCTGTACAATGAGTAAGTATACAAGTGTCCTGGTCTGTTTTGCAGCTTGCCCTCATTGTCTTATCATATCCATCTTCTTCTCCCATGCCTTAGCCTCCATATTTTGAATTTGTGCCTTAATATTATGCCCATTCATTTTAATGACTTTATTTGTTTTGCGGAAACAGCTTTACAGTTGGAAGCTGAAAAGGGAAAAATTGTGAACAATGGTGGATGCAATGCCTCAACAGACAAGTTTCAGGCTTTCCTAAGACTCAACTTCTGCAATCAAAAACAGAATAGATCCTCAGGTAGAATTGATATATTGTACTGCTGTCTCTTTTAAGCATAGCTGTTGTATGTAAGAGCTTGCTTTCAGTTCACATCTGTGTTGTTTTGAGGCATAAACCCTCTGTAAAGAAACTCATTTCATTCACTGAAATTCATTCATTCATTCATTTCATAGACTTATAGAATTGTAGAATTGGAAGGGACCCCTGTGATGCAGGAATGTCAACTAAAACATAAATAACAGATGACCATCCAACCTCTGCTTAAAAACCTCCAGGGAAGGAGAGTCCACAACCTCCCAAGGGAGACCTTTCCACTGTCAGACAGCTCTTACCATCAGAAAGTTTTTCCTGATATTTAGTCAGAGTCTCTTTCCTTGCAACTTGAATCCACAGTTTCAGGTCCAACTCTATTGAATAGGGAAAAAACAGGCTTGCTCCATCTCCCATGTGGCAGCACACATTCCAGCTTGTCAAAATCCTTCTTAAATTGTGGCACCTAGAACTGGACTCGGTACTCCAGGTGGTGTTTTCATAGCTTGGTGGTAGAGCACGGATCTTGGATGGAGAAAGTCCCATATTCCATCCCTGGTCTCTCAAACTGCTGCTGGTCAGTGTAGACAAAACTGAGCTAGATGAACCCAGTGGTTTCCCTCATAATGAGGCAGCTCCCTATGGTCCTAAATTATCAAGCATTGGTGGTTTCATTCCAGAGCTAACTTCACACTCAGCTGTGGCCATTGCCTTTCTCACTAAGAGCCAGGTGAGGGAGGGGAGACCCACCCATTTGACCTCTGGCACAAAGCCACTTACTTTGTTATATCAAGGACAGCATTTAAGGCCATTAACTCACCTGGTTAGTTCAACAATGGAATCCTCCATTAGATTTTAACCTTTTCTGGATCCAAGACCCCAGGAATTAGAAGGGATTCGGGTATAATGGAGACTGACAGCCCCCCCCCCCCGAAAAACAACCTCACCTCACCACAGTATTGTCAACACAGAGCTACCATGAGACAGACTGTGGAGACCAACTTGGACATGTAAGGCTGCAATTTGTCTTGTAAACTCCATCTCCATCTTTGTCCTCTAGAAGGCTCCAGTTTCCTCTCTCTGAACTCTATATAAAAGACTATAAAAGAAGCTTTAAAGGGGGCCAATCTGAATCAAGCTGCATGCCTGTTTCCCATAAAAATCACCTCCCCACCTGATAGCTATTGTCTCACCTCACTCATTCTCCCCTAAAAGTTTCTGGCTCAAACAGAGGGCATGTTTTTGGGTGAGAAGCCAGCAGTGAGACCTGGTGGAAATGGAGAGTGTAATCTGGATCAGGGCTCTTCCTTCAAAAGAAATGTGGCAAATGTAAGTACAATACAAAGAAAAAGAAAAAAAGTGAATAACATAAAAAGTTGTTGGACCCCAACTTTGAGGAGTTTCAAAGAGCACCTTGCAAACCATCAATTTAGTGGACAACGTCACTTAGCCCAGAGACACTGGGTCCTTACCGTTGTAGAGCACTTGTGTTTTTCACAATCGAAATGGAGGCCCAGTCATAATCATTAAGTGTCTTTCCTTCCAGATAGTTCCACTTGCAAAGTGTGCCCTATACAATGGCAGCTCCACAGGGACAAGTGCTACTGGCTATCAGAAAATATTAAAACCTGGAATGAGAGCCAACATGACTGTTCAACAAGGGATTCTCAACTGTTGGTCATCCAAGACAAGGAAGAGATGGTAAGGGACAAGTACACATTTCAGGCAATGCATTCCCATGCAGGTTAATTCTGAAGGACACCTGAGTTCAACTCTAGCTTAGTAGCTCTGCAAAGATATCATGGTTGGTGACTTGAGAAGCATGTGGAGTGTAGAGTCTTGCTTAGTGCTCCATCCCATTCCCACCCATGGTCAGTTCATTAGTGGAAGGCCTTGGGGAGTTTGACTAGTGAGAACCAAAGTACCGGTTGCAAGCAAATCCCTGTAACTGTAGCCCAACTCCTCTTTTTATTTAGAAAGACTCTTTAGGAAGGTGAGGTTGGTGGTGGAGCAGGGGCAGAGGAGGAGCTTGTGTTCCACTTGTTATTTCCCCATTCCACACAGCCTTTCAGCGGCTTTCCCCCATGGATGCTCTGAAGCTTGTTTGGAGACTTTTTTTTAACAGAGTTCCCACTATATGCCATTTCACTTAAATGCACAGGGCCTGGCAACGTAACCCCTGCGTAAATGGGGAGGCCTGTATTATAAATGCTTAATGCTGCTTTGATTACTGTTCTTGATTAATGTTTCTTTATAATTAATATCAACTTTCACATGTTACTACTTTATTTTATTTTAATGTAAGCTTTATTCTGAAGTTATCAACTTGAAAATAATAATTTTTTAAATAAATTCTCTCTCAAAGGATTTCATAAAAAACATTACAAAACATGCAGCACACTGGATTGGACTCTCACGATTAAAACTGGAGAAGAAATGGATTTGGATTACAGGCTCCCAGCTTGATCAGAGTCTGTGAGTTGTTATTGTTTTTAATCAAAGCAAAAAAGACCACACAATTTTTAGAGCTAAGATTATCTTGGTGTGCAATTAAGGCATTGGTTTTTGCATTGGTTCCAGCATTCTCATGCAGAGAGAGGGGTAGCTAGGGACTGATACTGTATTAGAGATGTTGCCAAATTTCGCATTTAATTTGCACTGAACATTTAAGCAAGTGCTACTCTTGCCTGTTTATAAGCTAAAGTTTTAGTAGGCTGATGGAAAATTTGTAAAATGTATTTTTTGCTTCCTCTATTGGCTGCTGAGACGATACCCTCAGTTGACTCCTGAGAAATCGAAAAAGGTCTGGGGTGGCAAGTTTCCATTCCATGAAGGCACGAGAGTAGTACTCTTATTTTATTTTATTTTATTTTATTTTATTTTATTTATTCACTGGCCACCTCGCTCCCTGCTCATGGTCTCAATTGAAGTGCCCCCCTTGCTCCACAGCACTGGTTCTTCAGGGGAAGGAAAAATCCTTAGGGGCATGAATGGAACCACAGTGGCAGGGAGTGGAGGAGTAACTCTTCCTACTTTGCTCACAATCTCAATCGCTGTCTCCCCAGCATTGATAATGCAAGGAATTCCGGAGGCTGTTGTAGAGAGTCTTGCACAGAGCAGCTGGTGAAGTTTTCGAAAAGTATAAGAATAGTATCCTCACCTTCTTTCTCCTAACCAGTGACAACACCCTTCTCCATGGAATTCTTTTTTTTAGAAAAAAAACTCACTCTGTTTCTATTTTCAGTATTCTGTCACTCTTAACACACACAAATGGTCAAAAATGTATGCCCCGGTCCCTGGTGGAGCATCCTTCACTGCTGTAATCCCCCTTCCCAGGCCCAAAAGTAAATTACTTGGTTTTGGGGCAGGAAAAGGGGGAGATGGCGCTGTCCCCACTATCAAGCTCAGGGTGACTTTCTTCACTCTCTCCACTTTGATTCTACTCATGCATATTTGGAGGATTCAAAGGCACTGCAACAAGCTTATTGTACATTTTCGGAACACTCATGCTTTCTATTAAGAACATGAAAAAATAGTTGTAACAGACTTCAGTCCTGATATTTAGATGTACCCTTTTCTTCCACAGATTTCCAGAACCAGACTATGCTGAAGGAAACTCTTGTGCTGGAATAAGAAATAAAGTCACCTCTGACACCTGCAGTATTGAACATAGGTGGATTTGCCAGAAAGACCCTCTCCTACTGTGACTTTTTAGTTTGATAAATGCAATAATTATGTGGGACAATAAAAATGTCATTGAGTGGCTGAGAAGATTATGCAAAGGTATTATTCTGTTGTCATCAAAATACCTCTTTGTGAATTCCAGAGGTAGCACACCTAAAATGGAATTCTAAATCAATTTATTTTGGTGATGTGAGGGGGAAAGGGTACAGAGAGCCCTCCCCCATCTTGAGTAGCTCCTCCACCAGCAGTAGCGTCAGCGGGGAGGGGGAAGAGTCCAGTGAGGAAGGAGGAAGGAGGAGACGGGGCTCTAGCAGCATAGGAGAGCCCCTGCTGCACGTGGGAGAGGAAGAGAGAGGGGGGAAGAGGGGGAGAAGGAAAACATGGAAAGGAGACCCTTTTCCCTCCGGTTCCGGAATTACGCAGGAGGAAACGCGGGAGGAGATTTGGGGTGCCCAGACTCTTATGTTGGAAGAGGACGCGGAGCGCGCCATTCCAGGGTTCTGGGTCAGATTGAGCGGATGTATCCTGTATAGCTCTAGCACTCTAAATAGCCTGCACTTAATAAAAGCATGAAAAGGCAAAGGTCTGGAGAGTCGTTACTCTAGAGTAGTCACAACGCATCACCTGTCACAGCAACCCTGGAATCTTTTTGACTGCTCTGGAGGAGGAAGAATCATGAGCGTGGCAGAAGCAGCGGAATGGCGAAAGGCCGCAGAAAAGGCTCAATAAGAGCTACAAGCTATCTCTGAACAAGCGAAGCGCCAGCTAGAGGTTGCCAACACGGAGGCTGCACAGACGCGCCAGGAGATGGCCAAGCTGGTGGACCAGGTGAGACAGCAGACACAAACGGAGCAACAGCTGAGAACCATGGTGGTCAAACTGGAAGCCCAGTTGGAGGAGAGAAGGAGGGTGGACATGGGGGCGCCCCAGGGGGGACCCGGGAGAAGAGGCCAATCCCTAGTGACCGAGTTTAACGGTGATCCAAGGGAATTCCTAGGCTTTGAGACAGAGATTAAATACGCCCTCACTCTGCATGATGCGGAATTCCCAGACAACAGCCACAGAGTCGCTTATGTGATCGAGCATTTAGTGTGAGGAGCGCGTGAATGGGTGCGTCCGTTAATCACATCACGACACAGATGTACCGTATGCAAGATGTAAAATTATTTTTAGAAGCAATGAATATCATGTATTCCAGCGATTCCCAGATGGAATCGGTTAAAGAGGAACTTCATAATTTGACGCAGGGCAGAATGAGCGTGAGAGAGTTCTGGTCTAAATTCACCATGTTGATCCACAAGCTTGGGTGGGATTTACATTTGGAGCCAGTGCAATCAGTGTTTTACCTAGGGCTGCACCCCGAAGTGAAGGATGAGCTCTCTAGAGGTCCAAAACCCAAAAATATGGATGAGCTCTCTAAAGCGGCTTTAGCGGTGGGCGTGAGGCAAGAATCCAGATGGAACGACAAGCAGGCAGCGTGCGCAGCATGTCCTTGGTTCCCACGCTCTCAGGAGAAGGCAGCCCCAGCTGCAGCCCAAGCCCCACCCAACGCCCTCCCCAACCCGGAACCCATGCAGATTGATGGAGCGTGCGTGCGCGCTTTTCAACCCCCCTTGGCGCCGAAACGGAAGGAGGGGAGGGGCGGAAACTGCTTCCTCTGTATCGCCCCAGGCCATCTCATCAGGAACTGCCCACACCGCAGGGAATGGCAAGGGAAGGCGGGAACAGTAATCCCCCCCCCCAACTGAGGCTGCTCAGCCGCAGGGAAACGGGACTGGCTGGCTGCAGAAGACAAGGGGCAGCAGCCAGGCGCAGACTCCAGACAACAGCCCCCGCCCGCCCTCCGGTACGGGCAGGAGCAGCACCAGCCCACTCCCCCCAGAGCAGGAGTGGTACTGGAAGTGACTTTAAAGTTGCCAAATGGTTACCCCCTCACCGTGCTGGAGCTCATCGATTCCGGAGCTTCTGCCAAAAAATTTTCTAAGGACTTTGCAGAGGCTCATCAACTCCAACTGCTGCAGCTGGACTTCCCTTTGCACGTCTCCACCATTGATGGCAGGGAGTTGCTAGGGGGTGCCATCACCCACCAAACGCCCCCATGAGAATGACAGTGGGGAGGCACTCAGAGACGCTGGCGTTCAACGTCACCACCCTCTCTGACCCTCCCATAGTGCTCGGCATGAGCTGGCTTGCGCGCCACGACCCGTCCATCAGTTGGCACCAGAGATGCCTCACGTTTGGTTCCGACTATTGCCTCGAACATTGCCTACAGCACCAACCGGGGGAGGGTCCTCCGCTAGCCACGGTGGCGACCATGCAGATCAAAGGGGGGGGCGGCCATCCCCAAACCTTACTGGGACCTGCAGGAGGTCTTCAGCGAAGCGGAATACAACCACCTGCCCCCGCACAGGCCTTTTGACTGTCAGATCAACCTGTTGCCAGGGGCCACTCTACCACCTGCAAAGTTGTACTCCATGTCGGATCAGGAGCTGGCAGACCTGCATGCGTTCATTGACAAGAACCTCAAGAGGGGGTTCATAAGGGAAAGCAAAGCAGCAGGGGGCAGTCTGGTCTTCTGGGTGGACAAGAGGGACATGCCCCAGAAACGCCTTGTAGTGGATTACAGGCGGATCAATTCCTTGACGGAACCTGTAGCCTTCCCTATGCCCAGAGTGGACGATCTGCTGGCAGCGGTGCAACGCGGCAAGATCTTCACCAAGTTGGACCTGAGGGGGGTGTACAACCTGGTCAGGATCCGAGAAGGGGATGAGTGGAAAACCACGATGTTTACGCCGCTAGGCGCGTTTGAATATTTGGTGATGCCTTTGGGGTTGCAAGGGGGCTCCGCCTGTTTCCAAGCCTTCATGCACCATGTCCTAGGGTCCCTGCTCTTCAAGAACTGCGTGGTTTTCCTGGATGATATCCTTATTTATTCAGATTACCCTATCCAGCACGTAAAAGACGTCCGAGAGGTCTTTCAGCGCCTCAAAGAGAACCACCTAAATGTGAAACTGGAGAAGTGCAGGTTTCACACCACAGAGGTGGAATTCCTGGGCTACAAGCTATCAGACGAAGGGCTGGCGATGGACGAGGACAAGGTGCAGGCCATCCTGGACTGGCACAGCCCCAGGACCCGCAATGACGCCCAACGTCTCCTGGGCTTTGCCAACTTCTACAGGAAGTTCATCAAGAACTTCTCCCACATCACGGCTCCCATCACGGACTGCTTAAGAGGCAAACAAAAGTTTAGGTGGACGCCGGAGGCGCAAGCTGCGTTCGAGTGCCTCAAGAGGGTGTTCGCCTCCGACCTGAACTTGTTTCATGAGGTGCAGGATGCACCCCTACGCGTTGAGATGGATGCTTCTGACAGAGACGTGGGAGGGGTTCTGCTGCAACTGGATGCCAACAGGGAGTGGTGGCCGTGTGCGTTTTTCTCCAGGAAGCTGAACCAGGCAGAACGCAACTACACGGTTTTCGACCGGGAACTTTTGGCCATACATACGGCCTTCCGTCACTGGAGACACTTCCTGGTAGGCGCCAAACACCCCATCCAAGTGTGCGCCGACCATAAGAACTTGGAGTTCTGGCTGTCAGGAGTATGGGCAGGAGTCAGGCTCTGGGGCCTGTAGTGCTTTGCAGGACTGGGGCATGCCTCAACTTGTGCTGGAGAAGCAAGGCGTGGCCACACAGGTGAAGTCCTCAGCTTGTGCTGGAGAGGCAAGGAGTAATCACCCAGGTGAGGCCACTTGAGATCTCACTGCACCTGGTGGCAGGAGCTGGGAGGGATAAAAGCCCAGCATTTCCCTTCAGCTTTTTGCCACAGCAACGCTATCCCTGCCTGGTTGCATCTGGCCTCCTGTTCCTTGGACCCTTGCCTTGTTGCTGCCGTGCTTCTTGGACCCCTGCCTCGCCTTCGCCTTGCTCCTGCCCCGTGGACCTTCGCCTTGCTTCTTGTTCCTGGATCCTTCGCCTTGCTCCTTGGACCATTGCTTCGCCTTCGCCTTGCTCCTGCCCCGTGGACCTTCGCCTTGCTTCTTGTTCCTGGACCCTCGCTTTGCCTTCGCCTTGCTTCATGCCCCGTGGACCTTCGCCTCTGCCTTCGACCCTGCTTCTTCACCACCATCTTGCCTCTGGTCCTGACGCCCGCCGACTGGACCGTGACACTGGCGAACAGCGAGAGTGCTCAACCAGAGGCAGATACGGTGGGCGGAGTTCTTCTCCCACTTCAACTTCTGCATCCACTACATACCAGGAGAGCAGAATGTCAGGGCGGATGCCCTATCCCGCAAACCGGAGTACATGGAGGAAGAGCAGCCGCCAACTCCTCGGCACATCTTTTCCCCATCGGCCTGGACATGTGGGGGAGCGGTGGTGAGTGAGGCAGAACTCACCGCTCTAACAGCAGAGGATGGACTCGCCTCACGCATCTTCCAGGAGCTGAGGGAGGGAAGGGGGGAGGACAAGGGCTTTACAAAGAAAGGGGGGTTGCTCTTTTACAGGGGAGCCCTGTACCAGCCCACCACCCCTCTGAGAGGTAAGGTCCTCAAGCAGATGCACGACAACCCGACGGCAGGGCATTTTGGAAGGGACAAAACCACACAATTAGTCATGAGACACTTCTGGTGGCCAGGGGTGAGGGAGGATGTCCGTGACTACGTAAGGGGCTGCGACACCTGCCAAAGGGCCAAGGTGATCAGAGCAGCACCAGCGGAATTGCTGGAGCCGCTGCCCACGCCACACAGGCCATGGGAGGTAGTGTCCATGGACTTCATCACCGATCTGCCTTCCTTGAAGGGCAAGACCGCAGTGTTGGTGGTGGTGGACCTCCTGACCAAGATGTGCCACTTTGTACCGTGTGCAAGGGCTGTCTCAGCGGAAGAGACAGCAAAACTGTTTGTGGACCACATATTCCGGCTACACGGCCTACCCTTAAGTGTAATCTCAGACCGGGGCAGACAATTTGTTTCCCAGTTCTGGCGTAGGCTCATGAACCTCTTACAGGTGGAGGTCAGCTTATCCACGGCACGGCACCCCCAGACCAATGGACAGGCAGAGAGGGCCAATGCCATTCTGCAACAGTACCTGAGGTGCTACGTCAGCCAACGACAAACAGACTGGGTGGATCGCTTGCCGCTGGCGGAGTTTGCCTATAACAATGCAGTCCACGTCTCCACGGGGGTGTCGCCCTTTAAGGCCAACTACGGGCGGGATCTCAGAACATTCCCGGGGAGGGAATGGGAGGAGGAGGAGGGCCCCGCAGCTGAGGATTGGGCAGAGGAACTGGAGACAGTGCACCAGCAGCTCAGAGAGCACTTGGAGAGGGCCAAGGCAGCGTACAAGGAGGGGGCAGATCGCCACAGGCAACCGGGGGAGGTCATCAGGGTGGGGGAAAGGGTGTGGCTGTCCTCTGGCGGCCTTCCAACTCGGGGAAGGTGCAAAAAACTGGCCCCCAGACGCTTGGGGCCCTTCACAGTCATGCAGCAGGTCAATCCGGTAGCGTTCAGATTGCAGCTCCCGGACTACCTGAGGGTGCACCCCGTTTTCCACAGGTCGTTACTGTCGCCTTATAGGCAAAGCACCAGGTTCGGGGAAGGCAACGAGGCACAAACCGACAGGTGGGGGGACAGGGGGCCACAGCCGCTTAATGAGGCCATGGAAATCCTCGACTCTCGGTGGGGAGGCAGGGGTCTGGAGTACCTCATGGCCTGGGAAGACACACCACCTTCCCAGAATACATGGGTGCCGGCCACGGAGGTGCAGGAAGACTTCTTAGTAGAAGAGTTCCACGCGCTGTTTCCGCACCGGCCGAAGCTATGGCACATGGAGAGGGAAGACACTGCTGCCACGTCGGGGGAGGTTCCCACAGAGGGGGACGACACATGGGTCTCCCCGTGGCAATGGGAAGCCGGGTTTCAGGAGCAGGATGAAGAGGGGTGGGTTCGCACCCGCCCCAGAGCGGCTTCGCTGATCACGGACTGGGGGCAAGTGTTCACTCCCACGGGATCGGATGAGACGGACTTTCTGGGATTTCAGTCGTCACCCCAGGTAGATTCGCAGGGCTCGGGCTGGGAGCGCGTTTTCACCCCCACCAGCTCTGATGCCACAGAGTTTTTGGGTTTCCAATCGTCCCCGACGCTACTTTCCCCCTCGGGGGGGGAGGGGAAGCCTGGAGGGGGGGTGGATGTGAGGGGGAAAGGGTACAGAGAGCCCCCCCATCTTGAGGAGTAGCTCCTCCACCATCAGTAGCGTCAGCGGGGAGGGGGAAGAGTCCAGTGAGGAAGGAGGAAGGAGGAGACGGGCTCTAGCAGCATAGGAGAGCCCCTGCTGCACGTGGGAGAGGAAGAGAGAGAGGGGGAAGAGGGGGGGAAGGAAAACATGGAAAGGAGACCCTTTCCCCCTCCGGTTCCGGAATTACGCAGGAGGAAACGCGGGAGGAGATTTGGGGTGCCCAGACTCTTATGTTGGAAGAGGACGCGGAGCGCGCCATTCCAGGGTTCTGGTTCAGATTGAGCGGATGTATCCTGTATAGCTCTAGCACTGTAAATAGCCTGCACTTAATAAAAGCATGAAAAGGCAAAGGTCTGGAGAGTCGTTACTCTAGAGTAGTCGCAACGCATCGCCTGTGACAGGTTACTAAAAGTTTACTTTTAAGTCATGATTGAGAATCAGCTGAAGAATTTGACAGTGCAAAATAATAATAAACAGGGCGGGTGCCACTGCTGAGAAAGCCCTCTGGCTGGTTCCCTGTAACTTCGCTTCTCACAGATAGGGAACCACCAGAAGGCCCTTGGAGCTGAATCTCAGTGTCTGGGCTGAACGATGGGAGTGGAGACATCTCAAGGAATGGGTGCAGCTGTGTCAGGCTACAGGGAATCAGCTCCTTGCCCCCTGGCAGTAGATAAGCAAAACAAAGAGAAAGGAGTCTCTTAGCAGTTAGAAACTTTAATCATCACAGTGAGAGAACAAATAATCCATTCCTAGGAATGAAGGTGCTTATCTGATCTTCTTGACCTTGGGCTGATTGAATGAACACTTTCAAGCGACAGTGAGTCTGTTAACTCTCTCTCTTCTAGTGTTTCTTCTCCTAGCTGTTCCCCATCCAGTATGTCCCAGCTTCTGCCTTCTGAACTATGTCCCTCTGCAAACCACTGTTCAAAATCTATACTGTCCTCCTACTCCTGGGAAGATTCAGGATCCTGATCAGAAGCAGGGGGAGGCCCCCACATTCCTCCTCAATGCAGCCCTCCTCAGCACGGTCCCTGACAAGCTGGCGCACTAGATTTAACTGTGCAAATGCACTTCTGGGCAGACCTGGGCACCTAGGTACAAGGCTGAGTCCAGGAAGTTGCATATCTATATGCAGACGACACCCAGACCTGTCTCTCTGTTCCATCTGAATGAGGAGAAGCAGTTGAGATGTTAGACTAGTGCTTGAAGGTGTGCTGGATGTGAGCCAAAAAACTGAAGCTGAATCCTGAAAAGATATGTGTCCCAGGTCTCAGGTCCAGGAGGTGGAGGGGCAATCTGCCCTTGGTGGTAGCCTAGCTATGAGCCATTTTGGACGGTGATGACTTGGTCATTGTACTCCATGCTCTGATAGCTTCCAGAATGGATCATTGCAATGTACGGTATGTGGGGCTGCCTTTGAGGACGACTCAGAAACTTCTGTTGGTCCAACATGCAGAAGCCAGTCACTCAGAAATCTTGCCACATTTTCCACAATGTCATTACTGCAATTGTTCAGCAGATAAGACACCCTGCAAAAGTCAGTGTGATAAATCCCCTTTCAATAAGAGGGCCAAATACTTTTCACACAATTTTGCATAAAATGACCAATAAAATAAAATTTGTGTTATGGATTCGACCTGTTTTGTGCCAAAGGTGTGATCAGTAGGAGTTAGAGGTCTGTTCAGTGCACATCCAGTCAGAGCGGTAGCTAGGTGATCTTGCGCCCCTGGCAGAACCGTCCAGATTGTGCCCCCTGGCCATGGACAAATTAGCCCTTCTTTCCGCCTCTCCTCCAATCCCCTCCCTCCACCCATTCAATTCCATGTTTAATTCCATAAAACATGCTCTTCCAGGAAGTTTAGCATGCTCTGGAGCTGGACTGAGTCCTCCTGGTGAAAAGTAAGATGCAAGCTGGATCACAACTCCAGATTCAGATTGTTTACCTGCTTAGGTCTACAAAGGTGGGAAGGAGGAAGCACACAAGCCTGAATTTTGAAGAATCAGGCACAAAATTGTTCTATGATTCAAATGCTTCTAATGATGCAAAAAAAGAAAAAGAAAAAAAGGCTAGAATATACATTTGGTTTATCTCCTACTGTTTAACACTGTCCACATGTGGGACAAATATTCCCTAGTGCTAAATGGCCTCTAGCATTCTACAAACTCCAATGACATCTGTAAGAGAGAGGGCTTGCAGAGAGCAGCCCACTCTGCTTACTTCCATCAGATGGGAGAGCAGCAGCAAGTCTGGGAGTTCAAATCAGGAACAGGAAGGGTTAAGACGGGTCCAGGGCTCTGCAGAGTCCTGGTGGCTCAGCTCCAGGTTGGTAGCAGGGAAGCAGGGGAGGAGCTAGCTTCAGCAGGGGCTGGAAAGGAGGGAGGAGAGGGAACGGCACCTCAGGAGCCTGGTTTGGGACCACGGAGGACCCATAGAGCAAGGAGGAGGGGCGTTTGGAGTCTTAAAAGGGGGGTCAGAGCCCACGAGACGCCATTGTGGGCTTCTGCCCCATGCAGAGCAGACATGATTTGAGACATCTCACCACTGTATATAGCATGCACAATAAAACTATGAAAATCCAGAGGATGTGTGGAGTGCTTACTCGGGAGTAGCCAACACCCCATCTGTGACAGCAAGCCCACAATCTTTTGATGGCTACCCCGAGGGAAGAGGGCTGCAAATGTAGCAGCCGGCATGAAGTTGGCAGCATCTAAAGCAGAAGAGAGAGATGCCAAGGGAGGATTGGCATGAGTTGCCAGCACCCTGCAACTATGGAACGGCTCAAGCACCAGGTAGGCACCCGGGCACAGGGGAAGCCAAGCTTAGTGAACCGAGCAGCTCTGAACACAGCCAAGCCGGAGGAGCGGAGGCTGGACAAGCAGAGAGGACACTCGGGACGGGCCAGCACTTTGTAGGGCGACCCTCAGCACAAGCTGGCTCTAAGACTGAGAGGCATGGTGGCGTGGAAGTGCAGGAGGCTGAGAGGCGAGTCCGGGCAGAGGGGACAGACGGAGGGGAAAGGCAGCGGCCACAAGTTCCCATACAGTCCCGGGGAGGCAGCTGCAGCCCAGCACAGCCCCCTCCAGCCAGATGTGATGCAGAGGGACAAAGCCCGCGCGCGGGTACTTTCAAACGCTGACGCGGGAAAACAGAGGGAAGAGAAAGGCGGGAGATGCCTTTACAATGCACCCAGCCACTGGGTGGAACACTGCCCCCAGAGGAAGGAATGGCGAGAGCAGGCAGGCACAGACACAAGCCTGGATGCCAGATCAGGAGGGGAGGGGCCAGGCAGAGCACCAACAACTGAGCCCTCCTGTAACACCCCACAGCACGACAAAGAGATGGAAGTAAGTCTGCAGCTGCCAAGAGGCCAGACCCAGGAGACAGTCGGGCTTCTCTGCAGGGGCAGCAGCAATGATTTCCTATCGGTGGACTTTGCTAGGCAGAATCAGATTCCCCTTTTCCCAAGGAAGCTTCCCATGAGCGTCTCGACCATAGACGGCAGGGAATTGCAGGAGGGTGAGGTCACGCAACAGACCCCCTCTCGGAAGATGACAGTGAACAAGCACGCAGAAGTGCTAGCTTTGGACTTAATGGACAATGACCCTGTGGGCAGCCAGCACCGGGGAGATCTCACCTTTGGAGATGCAGACGGCAAGGAGCACTGCAGGAAAGAAGGAGAATCCTCAGGATCGCACCACATCAGCTCCCCAGGCGGATGGAACGACGCAGAGGCGGGGATGCAGGAAGAGAAACTGAGCCAACTCACCAAAGAGGACACTTTTACCCAGAACATACGGAGGGACTTGAGGGAGGGAGAGGGGGCAGGGGAAGGGCTTGCAGAGAAAGAGGGGTTACTCTTTAGCAATGATGCTATATGCCCGGTATATGCCCCAGGACTCCCTCAGAGGGAAGATTCTCAGGCAATATCATGACAACCCCACGGAGGGGCATGCAGTACATGTCTTCACGAGGCTCACACCCAGTAAGGCCAGTCTTGGGCGAAACCCCAGAGCCTTCCCAGAGCAGGGGGAGGGGGAGATTGGGGGACCACCTATTGAGGCATGGGGTGAGAGGAGGGAGACAGTACACCAACAACTGGATGGAGACGTGGCAAGGGGCAATGAGGCTTACAAGGAGGGGGCAGACCATCACAGGGGACTGGAGAAGGTCTTCCACGGAGGGGACAGGGTCTGGCTGTGGTCAGAAGGCCTTCCCATGGGGGGAAGGGGGAAGAAGCTGGCACCCAGAAGGCTGGGGCCCTTCAAGGTTCTGACACAGATCAACCCTGTCACCTTCAGGGGGGAAGTACCTACAGCGAGGAAGGTCCATCCCGTGGGTCAAAGGTCTTTGCTCTGGCACTTTAGGGAAAGCCCAAGGTTCAGAGGATGTGACACACATCCAACACAAGACGCTGACAGGAGGGAGGGGGAGGAAATCACACAAAAGACACTAGACAGAAGGGTGGAGGGAGAAGGCAGCCAAGAGGTTCCAGAAAGAAAGGAAGAGGAGGAGGTCTACAGTGCCACAGCGAGCCCGGGCTCCCGGTGGGGGGAGGGGGGGTTAAAATGTCTGATGGCCAGGCAGGGCACTCCTGCTTCCCAAAACGCGGAGGCAACCACGCACACCATGCAAGGGGAGGACCGCACACTGGAACTGCACGCTCCTTTCTCCCACAGACCCAAACCACCACACGTCAGTAGCACAGGGAACACAGAGGGGGAGGGCGATCCCAGGTGGGGAGCAGGGGAGACGCAGACCCAAGGAGCCCTCCGGGAATCGGAAGCAATTTTCCAGAGGGAGGAGGAGGATGACAACGGAAGGAACTACACGGACCAGCCACCCAGCACCGACTGGGAACAGGATTTTACACACACTACAGAGGAGGAAGACCTGTCAGGCTTCCAGCCCTCTTTACAGACATCAGACCAGGCAAACCAGGCCTCAGAAAGGGGGGGGAGCCTGGAGGGGGGGTGGATGTAAGAGAGAGGGCTTGCAGAGAGCAGCCCACTCTGCTTACTTCCATCAGATGGGAGAGCAGCAGCAAGTCTGGGAGTTCAAATCAGGAACAGGAAGGGTTAAGACGGGTCCAGGGCTCTGCAGAGTCCTGGTGGCTCAGCTCCAGGTTGGTAGCAGGGAAGCAGGGGAGGAGCTAGCTTCAGCAGGGGCTGGAAAGGAGGGAGGAGAGGGAACGGCACCTCAGGAGCCTGGTTTGGGACCACGGAGGACCCATAGAGCAAGGAGGAGGGGCGTTTGGAGTCTTAAAAGGGGGGTCAGAGCCCACGAGACGCCATTGTGGGCTTCTGCCCCATGCAGAGCAGACATGATTTGAGACATCTCACCACTGTATATAGCATGCACAATAAAACTATGAAAATCCAGAGGATGTGTGGAGTGCTTACTCGGGAGTAGCCAACACCCCATCTGTGACAATATCCATTCTTATTAATAACAGTGATGATGATTATATAAATACTCAAAGCCACCCTCTAGAACAGCAGCAGAAAGCTTTCAAAGAATATATGCACACGATAATATTCACTCCAAAGTTTGATCTTATGCATTGTTGGGAATGATTATGCCCATTTATTTAAACTAATTTAGATAATTTAGGGGGCAGTACAGGTGCAGGTGTTCTTCTTCTTCTTCTTTTTTTAGTACTCTATGCACTTTTTGTACCCAGATCTGCCAACTGTTGGAAGGCATCATACTGAGCTGCTTGGTGTGCTGCTTTAGCTGAAAACTTTTCATGGCACAAAGACCTTTTAAAAAGTTAAAAGTACAATGAAGAATTCTGGATAGCTCCAAGGCTTGCCACAATTTTGTGACATTCTGGTTGGTACTAATACAGTACAGGTTATTTACCTAACACTGCATTTTGGAGGCTTTTTTTAAATTAAAAAATGAACCAACAGGGCTCCCTTTCCTTTTTTCATGTGTCGTCTCCCTCACCCCACCCTGTGGCAAGGCTATGCAATGATAAACTCTGCCAGTGGAATTTCCACCTGTCCTGCCGTAGTTAAAAGGCAAAGAAGCCTGACCGGTGGGGCAGAGGCTGTTGGGGGAGAATAGGTGGCAGCAGAACACAAGAAAAGGAGGCACATATTTACGCACACCTCTTCCCCTTCCTCCTCCTCCTCCTGCTGCTGCACTTGTGAGGGAATACAAAAAACAAGCCCCTGGGTTGACTTCCGGTTTTGCTGCGGATCGTGAGCAGGCGAAAATCGGGAGCTCCGCTGCTCCCGAGACAAAAGCTGGACTAAAGGGGGTCTTCGTAAGGCTAAATGAACCCCCAAACAAGGTCAGGAAGGCGATTTCTGACGGAGGTGTCGGTGGTTCCCAAAAGGTTCTCTTGGCATCCCTTATAATCCTGAAAGAGATTCCTCCACGCCTGATTAAAAAAAGAAAGAAATACCAATTCTTAGCAAAAGCCCTGAAAACTAAAAAAAAATTCTTCAAATGGGAATACCCTGAAGGTTTAGCTTTTTCGTTCAAGGGAAGATTGAGAAAGTTTGAGACACCAGAAGCTGCGGACAGATTTTATAGAACTTACGCCCAAGAGCTTGGAGGAAATAAAATTAAGACAATCAAAGACCAACAATCCAAGAATGATGACACAGAGGAAGAGGACGTCGAAGAAGAAGAACTGAGGGAGGGGGAGGGAGAGGAAGAAGAAGAGGGAGAAACAAAGAATTGAGTAATTGATTGAAAGACTAGACTCAGTTGTAAATACCTGGTCTATTTCAACTAGTTTAATTTGGGAACGTTGTATATTATTGCTTTAGAACATTTCAATTGCATTCAATCTCTCTGAATATAGTTTGATTTGATATTATTTCAATCTTAGTTAATTCTAAATTTTAATCCTTATAGAAGATATTGAATAAATATGAATTTAAAAGTAATTTCATGGAATGTAAATGGTTTGAATAATAGTAATAATAAAGGAATAGGGTGGGTCACATATTGAAAAAACAAAATTGGGATGTGATTTGTCTCCAAGAGACCCATGTAAATAAAAAACACGAGAGGGTCTTAAAAAATGAAAAATTGGGAATAGAATTTATCACATCGGATGTAAAGATAAAGAGAGGAGTAATAATGTATGTTAAGAATAAATGGAATCCAGAATTGATATGGACAGACAAGGAGGGCAGGATTTTAATGGTAAGAATGTTGATAGAAGGGGGAAACTGGATTTGGGTGGGTATATATGTACCGAATGGTAGTAAAGTTGCCTTTTTTAAGAATTTGGAAAATCAGTTGTTGAAGTATGTAGGAGAAAGAATAATGATTATCGGGGATCTGAATGTTGTAATTAATCCGGAATTGGACAAGACAGTAGATATAAGGAAGAAAAAAGAAAATAAGTTGCCAATTTTTTGTGTGGAATTAACAGAATTTTAAGAAATGAATATGAAAAGATAATTGATCAAGAAATACAGCACCAAATACAATGTTGGAAATATAAAAATTTTGAATGGGCAAATCAAACAAATTATTGATGTGGCAAGTAAAAAAAGAGACAAAATGAGAGAATATTAAATAGAATTAAATCAGTTGGAAAGATAGTGGATAGAACAAAAGAAATCATGAAAGTCTTCCAAAAGTATTATGAGTTATTGTATTAAATAATGATATCACTATCGTGGAAATAAAAGAGGCAATAAAGGCAATGAAAAGGCGCCCGGTCCATACGGGCTCCCAATTGAATGTTATAAAAATTTAGAAGAGGATATATTAATTTCGTTTAAAGATTTAATGAATACAATATTTATAAAAGGATCTACACCACAAACTTAGAAGGAGGCCCAAATAATATTGATTCCAAAATTAAAATTAAAAAATTAAAGACAGATCTGGAGTTACCTGGAAATTATAGACCAATCTGATTGTTAAACACTGATGATAAAATTTTTGCAAAAATTTTGGCCAATAGGTTGAGCAAAGTGTTGGAAGACATAATACATAAAGACCAAGTAGGTTTTGTTAAGGGAAGAACAGCCAAAGAAGTATAGTAAATATCTTGGAGTGTTTGGAAAACTGGAGAGATAAACAGGCAGCTATCCTTGCTGTTGATGCTGAAAAAGCTTTTGAAAGAGTCTTATGATGGCCATATGCTAAAATTAATAGGGGAATTGAAGTTGGGAGAAAAAATGGAAAGAGCAATTGGATCAATTTATGGAATATAAAAAGCAAGTTTAATAATAAATGGGAAAATCTCAGAAAAAATAAATATAACTAGAGGCACAAGACAAGGTTGCCCATTATCACCTATACTTTTTATAATAACATTAGAAATTCTATTAAAATATAAGAGATGAAAATCAAATTAAAGGAATAGTGATTGTCAATAAAAAAAATCTAAAGTCAAAGCTTTTGCAGACGATATAATCATAACTACGGAAGACCCCCTTAAAAGCATTCCTTGTGCTATAAAAAAAAATAGAAGAGTATGGAAGATTTGCAGGCCTAAAAAAATTATGATAAAACAAAACTGTTAGTGAAAATTTTGGAAATAAAGGGGGGGGAAAGAATTGCAAGAAATAACAGGATTAAAAATTGATTTTAAAAATGAAATATCTGGGAATCCAAATGTCAATTAAAGGGATAGATTTGATTTAAGAAAACTATATTGAGACATGGAAACAAATTAAGAAAAATATGGAAATCTAGGAGAAATTAAAATTTTCATTTATGGGTAGAATCTCGATGGGGAAAATGTGTGTTATCTCCAAGATGAATTATTTATTCCAGAATTTACCTCTATTGGGAAAAGAAAAACTCAGTGGAAAAAGGATATTTCCAAATTTATTTGGAACGGGAAAAAACCCAGGATCAAATATAAAATCTTAATAGATCCCAGAGAAAGGGTACGGGCTGCCGGATCTGGAACTATACCATGATGCGGCAGCCCTGATTTGGATTTGGAAGGAGAAGGGTTGGCCTTTGGATGGCATTGGTATTTAATGAAAGAGAAATTAGACAAAAAGAATATATTTATGTATAATATTGTAAGAAAGTCATTATATATGGTATGGCAAAAATATAGAATTTTTTTTGTGCCCAAAACACCTTGGTGGGTATCACCATTAGAAATTGTAGCAGTCAGGAGAGTCAGCATGGGAAATGAATGGCCAACGTACAAAATGCTATTAGAAGAAAAAGAGGGGAGTTTAAAATTATTCGGAAATTAAAAAATATCTAAATATTTACAATATTTCCAAATTAACCAAAGATTTATGCTTGATAAAAAAAGTAGGCTTTGATAAAGAGATGTAAGAATTGGAAAAAATATTATTAGGAACTAAAGAAAAAGTGATTAAAAATCTGTATCAAATATTATTAAAATGGGAAACAGAAGGAATGACAAAAAGCTTGATGATAAAATGGAGCCAAGATCTGGAAAAAGTAATTATGTTAAAGAATTGGGAAAATTTGTGGAAGCGAGATATAAAATTTACCCCTAATTATGATCTAAAAGAGAATATATATTTTTTGAATAATTTTTATTGATTTTACACATTACAAAAACAATACATACATAACATATTCTCCACCTTCTCCCCCCCCCCTCCATGGGCTCTCCCCTGCCACGAGAGCGTCCCGTGCAAGTAGACAGTCGAAGGTGTTCCATTTTATAGTTGGATTTGTACCCTCCTCCCTCTCCCCCACCCCAGTGCCCCCTCCTGCCACCAGAGAGCTCCAGGATGACAAGGCAGAAAGAAGGAGAGTGTCCACCCAACGATTAATCCAAATACACTTTTTAATTTTATACTTAAAAAGAATAAAAAAGAAAAACGACTAAGAAGAAAACCCACCCACGCACCCCCTAAAAAAGGAAAAAGAAGAAAAATGGGGGGGGGACTATTTATGGTCATTCATTTTCAATAAATATTGTAAGGGCTTCCCCAACCTCCCCCCTACCCCGATTTTCATTTCCAATTCTCATTTAACAGATTTCTTATCATTATTCCCATTCTATCTATCAAAATCACATTATAAATTTAATATTCTTATTTCCGAATCTTATCATAATTCCATCTAATCAATCTTTCTTTTCTTCCCTTGCCTATATTTTTATCCTCCAAGGACTTCCATTCTTTTTAAACCATTTGATCATTCCAAATTTTAATTTACTATATACAGTGGTGCCTTGCTTAACAAATGCCCTGTAAGAGGAATTTTTCGCTAGACAAATGGATTTTGCGATCGGAGGTTGCCTCGCAAGACGACGAGGTTTTCTATGGCCGCCGCTTCGTCTTGCGAAGCGTGGCCATAGAAAAACAAACCTCCGACTGCAAAGTCCAGCGTGCAGCGAAAAATTGCCAGGGATTTTTGCCCTGCCTTCCCCTTGGCTTGGGGAAGGAAGGAGGCAAAACACCCCCACACTACCACACTTCGGCTACGGGGTTCAGAGCCGCTTGTCCCTCCCCCCGCCCGACAGATCCGGCATTTGCCTCTGTCGGGCGGGGGGAGAGAGTAGCGGAGCATCGGACCCGTTCTCCGCTTGTCCCTCCCCCCGCCCGACAGATCCAGCATTTGCCTCTGTCGGGCGGGGGGAGGGAGTAGCGAAGCATCGGACCGTGCTGAGGGAGGCAGGCAAGAGGCGGCGGCAGAGAAGACCTTCCCCCGCCGCCACTTCTCGCTGCGAAAAGCCGGCACGGAACGCAACTTCGGAGACCTTCGAAGTTGCGTTCTGTGCCGCGGGAGGCAGGCAAGAGGTGGTGGCAGGGAAGACCTTCCCCCGCCGCCGCTTCTAGCTGCGAAAAGCTGGCACAGAACGCAACTTCGGAGGTCTTCAGTTGCGTTCCGTGCCGGGGGAGGCAGGCAAGAGGTGGCGGCGGGGGAAGGTCTTCCCCCGCTGCCGCTTCTCGCCGCGAAAAACCGGCATGGGGCTTGGCAGCGGTGGGGGGAAGGCGCAGGATCGTTCCTTTGCCTTTCCCCCACCCCGCCCGACAGAACCAGATCCAACGAAGCTTCTGAAGCTTCGTCCGATCCGGCTCTGTCGTTGGCAGCAGCGGCGCTTGCTCTCTTGGCTTGGGGAAACGCCTGCCTGCCTTCCCCGAGCCAAGAGAGCAAGCGCCGCCGCCGCCGCCACCCGTTCCCCCGGAGCCCATAGGAACACATTAACTGACTTTTAATGCATTCCTATGGGAAACGGTGCCTCGCTAGACAAAATTTTCATAGGACGAATTGAGTCCTGGAACGAATTAATTTCGTCTAGCGAGGCACCACTATTTGATAATATACCTGCTTTTCCCCTGGCCCCAGCCAACCCCCTTCAGTCCAGCAAATTCCATAGTCATCAGTCCAGTTTTCAATCCTTTTAATCTATCCTAATAATAAATTGTCCATTCTTACTTCACCCCACCCCCTTTTTCCAATGTTTTACAGTCCAACCTTCCTTACGGCCCCCCTGAATTTTCCCACTCCTTTGCGCAACCATTTCCTTGCGTGTCTTCTGTACTCCAAAAAGTTCCATCACTTTGGTCAGTCCAAGAATTTCTTGTCCTTCCCCCAATACAGGGGGAATAGATTCCAATTTTTCTTGTTGAGCATGTTCCTCATTTCCTTCCTCTATCTCTTCCTGTTGAACTTCATCTTGTTTTCCAATCTCACTATCATTTGATGCATTGTATGTACTGTCTTCCTCTGCTTTTACACTGTTCATGTCCTCTGACTGTAAAAATTGTCTCCGTTCTTGCAATAATAATTCCTCATGGTACACATTAAGCCTATAGATAGGTGTTGAGGATATTAAGCCTATAGATAGGTGTTTAGTAAGTTATGCGATGGCCATGGCGAGAATATTGATTGCAAAAAAAATGGAAATCACAGGAATTACCGAGTATGACAGATCGGCAACTTAAACTATTAAATTATTATAATCTGGCGAGAAAATATACATTCCATTTTTTCTCATTTTGGTAAGGGACTTCCCCAAGTCCCCCTTCTAATGGTTCATTGCATAACATTCTTAGCAAGTTCTATATCTTATTTTCCAAACCTAATTACAATTACAACATCCTTTTCTCAATTTTACAACTCATTATGATATTCTAACCTATTTTCCATTATATCTCACTTAATTTCTTAACCTGCAACTTCACAATTGCTTATAATTCTCCTCATACATCAATTCTGCAATATTTTTTATAGTAAATTCTAAATTTCTTCCATTCCTCTTCCACCTTCTACTCTCCCCAGTTGCGTAGTCTTCCGGTCAGATCAGCAAGTTCCATATAGTCTCAACATCTTTATTTGCCATTCTTCCACTGTAGGTATCTTCTGTGTCTTCCAATACTTTGCTAGCAATATTCTGGCTGCGGTTGTGGCATATAAGAACAAATTTACATCTTTCATAGGCAATTCTTTTCCTACTATACCCAGTAGAAATGACTCTGGTTTCTTAATAAAAGTGTTTTTCAGCACTTTTTTCAATTCATTATAAATCGTTTCCCAGAAATCCTTAACTAATGGGCAAGTCCACCACATGTGATAGAATGTTACTTCCACCTTTTTACATTTCCAACACTTATTGTCTTGATTATGGTAAATCTTAGCAAGTTTTACTGGTGTTAAATACCATCTATACATCATTTTCGAAAAGATATATTTCTCAGTACAAAATTAAAACATCTAAGACATCTAAAAACTAAAATAAAACATAAAAGGTAAAGGTAAAGGGACCCCTGACCATTAGGTCCAGTCATGACCGACTCTGGGGTTGCGCGCTCATCTCGCATTATTGGCCAAGGGAGCCAGCGTATAGTTTCCAGGTCATGTGGCCAGCATGACAAAGCCACTTCTGGCAAACCAGAGCAGCACATGGAAACGCCGTTTACCTTCCCGCTGTAGCGGTTCCTATTTATCTACTTGCATTTTGACGTGCTTTCGAACTGCTAGGTTGGCAGGAGCTGGGACCAAGCAACGGGAGCTCACCCCGTCACAGGGATTCGAACCGCCGACCTTCTGATCAGCAAGCCCTAGGCTCAGTGGTTTAGCCCACAGTGCCACCTGGGTCCCTAAAATAAAACATGGGCAGCTCTAATATAGATAAACCCACACCAATGTCTAGCAATATCGCCCAATCTCTGAGCAATCACGGCTCTAGCTTGACTGTATGTCATAGACTCCAAGTAAAGGTGTGACAGTCCGCAAGTCTGTACTTCGTCTAAGACCTCCCTGTCCCACAATGATTGAAAATCATCCCTCAATATCAAGGGGGCCAAACCCACAGGTTTAAAGCAGGAGCTAAATACAGAAAAATCTTCTTTATTTGGTGGGCAGGGATAGCAGTGGGAAGCCTCTCGTCTGCGCGCCTGGCAGGGGCCCACCTCACCACTCCCTAGCTACGGCCCTGCATCTACTATCCTTTCGGATTTGTGAACTGGTTTGCTGCAGATCCAGGGTCCTTCATGTCGGCCGTTAGAGCTGGCAACACCTTGATGGTTCATGTAAGCAGATTTTCCTCCTCCCCGAATATCAAACCTAAAATATCAAACAGAACATATGTTGAAATAATAATAACAATTCCTTCAGTAGCACCTTAAATACCACACACAGTGTATCTGACGAAGTGTGCATGCACACGAAAGCTCATACCAAAATAAAAACTTAGTTGGTCTTTAAGGTGCTACTGAAGGATTTTTTTATTTTGTTTCGACTCAGACCAACACGGCTACCTACCTGTAACTAATAATAACAATATTTTTATTATTAATATGCCAAACATCTGACTGGGTTGTTCCAGCCACTCTGGCCAGCTCCCAACAAAATATTAAAAACATAATAAAACATCAAACATTAAAAATTCCCAATGAAGGGCTGCCTTCAGAAGTCTTCTAAAGGTTGTACAGTTCTTCATCTCCTTGACATCTAATGGGAAGGCGTTCCACAGGGCGGGGGCCACTACCAAGAAGGCCCTCTGCCTTGTTTCCTATAACTTCACATCTCGCAGTGAGGGAACCACCAGAAGGCCCTTAGAACTGGATCTCAGTGTCCGAACTGAATGATGGGGATGGAGATGCTCCTTCAGGTATACAGGGCCAAGGCCATTTAGAGCTTTAAAGGTTAGCATAACAGGAGCCAACTCCTAGGTGCCGATATCCCTTGGCCCCCCAATAAAATATTGGAGGGGGCTGCCCCCCAAAGTTAATGGGCAGTGCCACTCAAATGGTGTGCATGTGCTACATCTTGTGATCAGTTATATGAGGCAGTTCCAAGCAGGAAATAACCAGAGCATGAAGCACTCTGGTGAGACAGTGAGTAGGCAGGTAGGATCTCAGCCTGCATACCAGATGGAGCCATCAGAATGGACCTGCAGCTCCATGGACAGCTATGAGTCCAAGATGACCCCAAGGCTGCACAACTAGTCTTTTAGGGCCCCAGTTACTCCATTCAGGACCAGGGAATCCCCCAAACATGCCCGCCCCCCGCCCCCCAGAAACTGTAATTCTGTGTTGTTGGAATTCAACCTCAATCCATTAACGACAATCCATAGAAAATATCCATAGAAATATCCCTGGGAATCAGCATAAAACCAAGCAGCAGAAGAAACACCAAACATAAGTGCAGGAAGGCCGAGAAGCAAATTTTCACCTGAAGAAGGCAGTTGCATTCATATTCATATATTCATATTTCTAGGCAGCTTTTCCACCAAAATATTTTCTTTAGAATTTGGCCTAGGAAGGAAACATCAAAGTCTTGCTGCGCTATGACTGAAAATTACTATGACTGAAAATGTGTGGTGCTCACCACAAGGTCCTGTGTATAGCAAGCGAGAAGGCTTCTAGTCAGTTCCTCAACATTCAGGCAGACCACTAGCAACAATTGTGAAACTACAAATGTGCCTATGACAGTGGTGTGCAGTGAATTTTCCTAGGGGAACAGTTAGGGCAAGTGATGCCAGCTTGCCATTGGGGTGGGGGTGGGGAATATGACACTGTGACGTCCAACATCACTAAGCCAGGCAAAAGCTTCCCTGACTTTGGGAAGGAGGTGCCAGGCTTTAATACTTCAATACTCTTATTTACTGGGAACATTTAGGGGACTACGGTAGCCTTGTCCCTCTAGTCTGCTGACCGCATGCCACTAGGTTAGTGCTTTTTCAGAGGTACTCAAGGGTACTCAGTACCTGCACCTCTTTTCTTTTCTTTTCTTTTCTTTTCTCTTCTTTTCCAAATGTTAAAAGCATGGCACTTACTCTAAGAACTTCATGGTGAATACTGGCACTATATATATATATATATATATATATATATATATATATATATATGTGTGTGTGTGTGTGTGTGTGTGTGTGTGTGTGTGTTTCTCTGAAAATAAGACACCGTCTTATATTTATTTTTCCTCAAAAAAAACACTATGGCTTATTTTCAGGGGATGTCTTTTTTATTAATTATGATACAGTTTATTTAACCTACAAGCATCAGATTTAAGGTGCTGGTTTTGACCTTTAAAGCCCTATGCTGCCTAGGACCCTCATACCTACGGGACCGCCTCTCCTGGTATGCCCCACAGAGGACCTTAAGGTTCATAAATAACAATACATTGCAGATCCCGAGCCATAAGGTGGTTAGATTGTGCTCAACTAGGGCCATGGCCTTTTCAGTATTGGCCCCAACTTGATGGAACACTCTCTCACAGGAGACTAGGGCCCCGCGGGATTTGACATCTTTCCGCAGGGCCTGCAAGATGGAGCTGTTCCGCCTGGCCTTTGGCCTGGACTCAGTCTGACCCCTATGTTTTCCTCCTTTATGGTTTTGACTTGGGCCTTTTTTAAAAATGAGGCTGCATTTAAAATTTTAAATGTAAATTGTATTTTAACCTGTATTTTAATTAATTGTTTTTCTATCTTTATGTCTTATTGTAATTTTACTGGTGTCAGCCGCCCTGAGCCCGGTTTCGACTGGGGAGGGCAGGGTATAAATAAAATATTATTATTATTATTATTATTATTATTATTATTATTATTATTATTAGGTTAAACTGCCTATCACTATGGCTTATTTTCGGGGCATGGCTTATATTCATTGACTGCTTAAAAATCCTGCTATGGCTTATTTTGATGCTTTTGAATTATGGTGCTGGAGGAGACTCTTGAGAGTCCCATGGACTGCTAGAAGATCAAACCTATCCATTCTTAAGGAAATCAGCCCTGAGCGCTCCCTGGAAGGATAGATTGTGAAGCTGAGGCTCCAATACTTTGGCCACCTCATGAGAAGAGAAGACTCTCTGGAAAAGACCCTGATGTTGGGAAAGATTGAGGGAACTAGGAGAAGGGGACGACAGAGGACGAGATGGTTGGACAGTGTTCTCGAAGCTACGAACATGAGTTTGACCAAACTGCGGGAGGTAGTGCAAGACAGGAGTGCCTGGCGTGCTATGGTCCATGGGGTCACGAAGAGTCGGACACGACTAAACGACTAAACAACAACAACATGGCTTATTTTATGGCTATGTCTTATTTTCGGAGAAACAGTAATATGCATATATATATAAACTGCATGCATATATATATAAACTGCATATGTGGCTCCTCAAAACACACCTGTTTGGGCAAGCATTCCCTTGATCATTTGACTCGAACTATTTTAACTGTTACACTTGTTTTTTAAAAAACATTTTCATTGTGAATGCTCACCAGAAATTGAAAATGGTGCCATTGATCCATCTCCAAGGCTCCTGGTCATCCGTCCTTTGGAGACCAATCCAGTGGTCAGCAGGACCTTTGTACCGTCTCAAGAAGCTCTAAATACAGAAAAGAAGTGTGAATACATTTTCAACCCTCATCCAAGTGGAGAATCAACTCCATTTGGGGCTGCAGTCTGTGCTCTGTATCTTTCCACTCACCATCTCTTCTTGGGAGTCAATCACAACTAAAGAGGCATTAAAAGAGTCACAGTAATTCTGGCTATAAGTCCAATTTCTGTCACTCTCTGAAAAATAGTAGCATTTCCTTTGGTAGCCAATCCAGCCGTCCGGACAGCACTCAGTTGGAGTGGAAGGAGAAGGTTGCGCTGTTGGCAATACTTCACAACTTCTCCCTAGAAAGGTATCAGAAAGTGAGACAGATCACTATCCATAGCTTATAAATAGTCCTACCCAAAATAAAAGCCAGGCAATGTACTCCACTCATCAACATTTTATTTGTGTGCTGCCTTTCCCCCAAAGGAATCATGCTCAAAGCAGCTTGCAACAAAGAAAATGGGAACACATCTCAAGCATCTAAAGAACAATCACATAAAAATATAGTATAACAACAAAATTGCAAATACATCACACACAAAAACTGTGTGCAGGAGGTCTCCGGTCAACCCCCATAATCTCCAGGCGGGGCTGGATAAGGGTGGGGAAATGAGGGTAGGAGGGAGGGCAGAAAGCCCAGTGCCCATCTTTGTCCACAAACTCAGGAGATTGCAGAACATGGAGCAGCTTCTCTTGTGGTTCATCCATAGATAGTCAACCTCAATTGACTATCCATGAAATACACAGCCATAGTCCAGTCGACTCTCCCTGAGATGAGCTTTTGATTAGAATTGTATCTTCCCATGACAAAAATACATATTCAATTTAGTCACTAGGTGGCACTGGACTTAGTTATACTGTATGTGCCATGAGGCAAGGCATTTCTGTGGCTGTTGCTCTTGTTTAGCTTTTGTTTTGTAATGGCTTCAGCTGCACAAATAAATATTATTAGTATTCGTCCTTATTTAGGAGAGAGAGAGAAAAACTCCTTGTCCAGCTTCCTTACTGGTCTGCCCTTTCCATGACTTCCATGACAGATGGTCTCAAGATACACAAAATGCAAAGGCAGCAATGTTGGTCCACTGGAAAACAAATCAAAACTCTACACAACTTGAAAGTTAGTTGATTATGAAGGGATTGCCTTACTGTGAGGATGGCTGTAGTTTGAGGAGTTATCACTGTTGTGTATTGAGTCAAAGGATTTTATATCTGTATTATTATTGTCTGTATTTGCATTAGGATAAAGTAACTGCCTTTTGGTTCCAGAGGGTACAGCTACTATTGGTTCATTTAAGCTGCTGTATTTGGATCCTCTGTCTTATTGGTTCCCTCCAAAAGGCAGCACTGTGATTGCCTGATATTGTTCCCTCCAAAATGTATCCCTTCCTAGCCAGTCCCCTGTCCCTATAAATGTAGCCTTCCTGCTCTCACATTCAGTCTTGTTCACTTTAATAAAGAGCTGTTACTAGAGAACTGTCTCCAGCATGTTATGTCAAGAGAGCTGAAATCACAAACCCCACGTCACAACAACTGGCGACGAAGGTGGGATCCGGAATGCTGAGGAGCGGTTAAACACAACCCTGCCTCAGAGTCCGGATTGCAGCTGAGAACAAGACTCACTGGCCAGCTGAGAAGACGACCCTGCCCGCTAGGACAATGGAGAGTCCAAGGGTATTGGAGCCCTTCCAGCCATCAGAGCCCCACACCTGGGAAGACTACGCCGAACGCTTCGAGTTCTTTGCAGTGGCTCAAGGGATCACCGATGCCAGCAAAAGAAGGGCCACATTCCTGAGCTACTGTGGGCCTGAGACCTTCAAGCTGGCCAAGGCATTACTTGCTCCAGCGAAGCTGAGTGAGACATCTCTCAAAGATATTCTTGCCTGCCTAACAAGCCACTTGGCGCCTACTGAGACCAAGATGGCCCGGCGGATGGAGTTCCATAAGAGGCAGCAGCATGCTGGGGAGTCTGTATCCGCATTTCTGGCTGAACTCCGGAAGCTCGCTCAGCACTGCGGCTTCCAAAATCTGGAAGAGACTCTCCTGGATCGGTTTATTGGTGGTCTGAGCAGCAAGAAAGCCAGAAGACGCATCGTGGCTAAAGAAGAGGTTACCCTTGCTTCAGCCTTGAAGGAGGCCACCGCCACGGAGAATTATGAAAGAGAGGAGCTTGATGCCAGTCGCAAGGCCACTAAGCCACAGATAGAAGTTGCACATGCCATGGACGAGCTAGAGGCTACTCCGAGCCAGAGCCCAGTCCGTGGGGTTGAGTTGGTGCGTCAGGCCTGCACAGTGCACAAAGATCGCCGAGGCAGTTGCCCAGGTTGTGGCGGAAACCATGAGCGGAAGAGTTGTCGTTTCAGGGATGCTATGTGCCGGACGTGCGGAAAGACGGGTCACATCGCCAGGGTCTGTAGATCGGCGGCGTCGGGAGCGACAGGAGCACCTAGACTGGAGCATCGCAGACCGCCCACAGCACCTCGTTTTCTAAAGGACTGCCACTACGTAACGGAGATCAACGGGAGGGCCGTGCAGTTTCCAGCGCAAGGCAAGGCACACGTCAAGGTGAAGATTGAGGGTCAGCAGTGCGACATGGAGGTGGACTCCGGATCTGCATTCACCATCGTGTCGGACCAGACTGCGAAGACATTCTTCCCCAGGGGTAAGTTGCCCCCTCTGGAGCCCTTCCCGGCAACCTTGCAGTCGTACTCAGCAGGCCGCATCCATGTTATGGGAATGTGTGCCGTGAGAGTACAGTTCCGGGACAAACAGGCTGTACTCAAACTGGTGATTGCGAAGGGCAGTCGCCCCAGTCTCCTGGGCACTGACTGGTTCCCCGCCCTGGGACTGAGTATCTCAGGGCTTAATTCAATCCAAACCTGCCCTGAGATGAGCGAGGCATTATGCAAGGAATTTGCTGGTCTCTTTAATGGAAAACTGGGTTGTTATAAAGGGCCCCCAGTTGACTTTGAGTTGGACCCCGGGGTGGCCCCAATCCGACTCAAACCAAGGCGAGTGCCATTTGCACTGCAACCCAAGATCGAGGCAGAGCTGGATAAATTGGTCAAGCAGGGAGTTCTCTCACCCGTGGACTCTGCTAAGTGGGAGACTCCAATCGTCACGCCCCTTAAAGCAAATGGGGAAGTCAGGATATGTGCAGATTACAAATGTACTATCAATAAGGCACTCAGGGGAAACTCATACCCCATTCCAGTCGTATCACATCTGTTGGCTAAACTGGCTGGGGGCAAGGTGTTCGCCAAAATTGACCTGGCACAAGCTTACCAACAGCTGCCAGTAACCCCACAATCAGCGGAAGCACAGACTATTGTCACACATAAAGGGGCGTTCAGAGTTAACAGATTACAGTTCGGAGTTTGTGTGGCCCCAGGGATTTTTCAAGGGCTCATGGAACGCCTGTTAAGGGGTCTGCCGGGGGTCTTGCCATTTTTTGATGACGTTTTGATTGCTGGAAAAGACCCACAGGAACTGGTTGCGCGTGTCCGTGCAGTGTTGCTCAAGTTCAAGGAGGTGGGGTTGCAACTGAAAAAAGAAAAATGCAGTTTTGGGGTGCCAACTGTGGATTTCTTGGGGTTTAAAATTGATGCATCAGGCATCCACCCCACAGATGCTAAGATTAAGGCCATCATCGAGGCACCACGACCACAGAACAAGACGGAGTTGCAGTCATTCCTGGGACTTATTAACTTTTATCATTCATTCTTACCCCAGAAAGCTTCGGTAGCTGAACCATTACATAGACTTTTGCAGAAAAAGACTGTGTGGCGATGGGGGCGGGAGCAGCAGAAGGCTTTTGACTCCTTGCGAGAAATGCTGAGTAGCAGGAGCGTCCTTGCTCATTATGATGAGTCGAAGCCGCTGGTCCTGGCATGTGATGCCTCTCAATATGGCCTGGGGGCTGTGCTGAGTCATAGGGAACCGGATGGGTCGGAAAAGCCCATCTCTTTCTATTCCCGTACGTTGTCACCCACGGAGCGCAACTATGCTCAAATTGATAAAGAGGCACTAGCAATTGTGTCAGGAATCAAAAAGTTCTATGATTATTTGTACGGTCGCCATTTCTCCATTGAAACGGACCACAAACCACTGTTAGGGTTGTTCAACCCAAACAAACAAACGCCACAAATTCTCTCCCCCAGAATGTTGCGTTGGTCAATATTCCTGAATGGGTTCCAGTACACCTTGACCCATGTGCCGGGGAAACAGTTGTGCCACGCTGATGCGCTGAGTCGATTGCCCCTTCCTGGCGGGAGCAATGAGGATCCTGCTCCGGCGGAGCACATTATGATGCTAGAAACACTTCCGGGGGCTCCTGTAACAGCTACTGATATAGCTGAGAAAACGAGGAAAGATGCTGTTCTCTCCCGTGTGCTCACTTGGGTGGGGAGGGGGTGGCCAGGTGGTCCGCATGAAGAAAAATTCAGGCCTTATGCGACAAGGCAGCACGAATTGTCCATGCATAAGGGTTGTCTCCTATGGGGAGATAGGGTGATCATCCCAGCACCACTGAGAAACAGGGTTCTTGAGACGCTTCACATGGGACACCCAGGAATGGTCAGGATGAAGTCGCTAGCCCGATGTTATGTGTGGTGGCCTGGAATGGACCAGAACATAGAACAATGGGTACGAACATGCAAGGCATGCCAAGAGGTGCGGCCAGAAGTGGCCAGAGCACCAGTCCACTGGTGGGAGCAGTCCAGGACTCCCTGGAGCCGGCTGCACATAGATTTTGCTGGGCCATTCCAAGGGAAGGTCTTTTTGGTTATCGTTGATGCATATTCCAAATGGTTAGAAGTGGCGATGGTCCCTAGCATGGCATCAGCTGCCGTAATCAAGGTGTTGAGGCAGCTGTTTGCAACCCACGGGTTACCTGAGACCATTGTATCAGATAATGGGGCAGCTTTTGTATCCCAAGAATTCAGGGCATTCTTGGCTGATAACTTCATAAGAGGGGTCACATCCGCGCCCTTTCACCCATCCTCCAATGGGCAGGCTGAGCGCATGGTACGAACAGCCAAAGAATCCATTGCGCGCTTAATGGAGGGTAACTGGTCGGCTCGCATTGCACGAATGTTATTTTTGCAGCATGCGACGCCGTGTACTGCGACGGGCAAGTCGCCAGCCGAGCTGCTCTTAGGTAGAAGACTGGTAACGGTGCTGGATTATGTCCACCCAGATAAAATGCCAAACCGTAATTCAAGAGCAACCCCCCAGGATGAAACTGACACAACAAGGTATCTCGCCCCTGAAGATCTGGTCTGGGTGAGGAACTATTCACGAGGTCCGCGGTGGGTGGCCGGTGTGATCACCCGGGCTAGTGGACCTGTGTCCTATTATGTGACCTTGGAAAATGGGCAAGTTTGGAAGAGACATATAGATCAGCTGAGGCGCCGGGCACTCAGCAGGGAGGAGTCAGATAATTCATCCCTGGCTAATGACGCACAGCTGCAAGACCAGAGTGAAGATGGCCCAGAGGTGCAGTCACCAGGGGCTTCAGCAAATGAACCAGGGTCTGCTAGTCCTCAGGATGACGAGGTACAGGTAGGGGACCCTGAGATGTCTGGGACTCCATCTGTTCCTGACGAAACCCCTATAGCAGCCCCTCCACCACAGGTAACACCCAATCCAGAACCTGCAACACCTGTTGTCAGGAGATCAGGTAGAAGTTGTAGGACCCCACAGTACCTGAGGGATTACGTCTGCTGTGCTCACTAGGGGGGGAGGGGTGTTGTGTATTGAGTCAAAGGATTTTATATCTGTATTATTATTGTCTGTATTTGCATTAGGATAAAGTAACTGCCTTTTGGTTCCAGAGGGTACAGCTACTATTGGTTCATTTAAGCTGCTGTATTTGGATCCTCTGTCTTATTGGTTCCCTCCAAAAGGCAGCACTGTGATTGCCTGATATTGTTCCCTCCAAAATGTATCCCTTCCTAGCCAGTCCCCTGTCCCTATAAATGTAGCCTTCCTGCTCTCACATTCAGTCTTGTTCACTTTAATAAAGAGCTGTTACTAGAGAACTGTCTCCAGCATGTTATGTCAAGAGAGCTGAAATCACAAACCCCACGTCACAACAATCACTACCGTTCAAAAAACTACCAATGTGTTCGAATAGCCAGCATGAGATGGTTGTAGGAAGTAAAACAGATTCCCCCCGTGTATTCTGGAAGGCAAGATGAGCAGTGAGGCAGTCGCAGTTTTTATGGACAGTCTCAGACTTCTTTGAAAGTGCAGGTGTGGGCTCTGAAGGTGTGGGTCCCTTTTAAATCAGTTTCAGAATCTGATACTAATATCCTGCATTGCCTATACTAGGGATGAGAAACCAGAGGTCCTCTGATGTTGTTAGACTCCAACTCCCATGGTGACAACTGATGGAAGTTGTACTTGCGAATGCACACATCTGTACAAGCCTTGTCATCTGGTGCTGGAATCCTTTCAAAACAAGCCACTTCTGCAAGACGCTCCAGACATAGCTGCCAAGTTTTGGATTTGAAAATAAGGGATCAGCACCCTCACCTGGCCCGGAGACAGTCTACGATTCTCAGGGACAGTCCACACAGCAGGGCACGGTAATCCCCCCAGGCTACAAATTAATTTACACCAGGCTACACACCATCATCTTTCCCCACCTTCAGAATGGACACCAGCCCCATCCATCTCCCCATCCCACCCTCCTCTTCCCCCCTTTTCTTCTCAATGTCTCAATAACCGGAACTGATTTGTTAAAATGTTAGAAATGTTAATGTTAAAATGTTAAAAATATGAGAGAGACACCTCTGTAATATTCTGTGTGTATTACTGTTTGTTAGCCAGCTTGAGCATCTTTGAAGTGAGAGGTAGGATAGTTTTTTTAATAACTTGTTGCTATTAAAGTGTTCAGGTACCAGAAACAATTTGGTAATTTTAGACTCTGCATTTACTGGCCTTTCAGCATGGGCGTAGCCAAGATTTTTGTGGTGGGGGGAGCAGAATTGACATGGTTGGTCAGTTCAATTCAATTCAACAACTTTATTGGCATATATATAACAATAAAATCATATAAACCACCTATATATAATATAATTCTGAGACATACAATGAAAAGGGGAGAAGGGAAAGGGATCAGGAGTCCTCAGCGGTAACTATCTTGTTCAAAAATATGTGGGACTCTGGCTTGGGTGCTGTACCTTTAAAAGCTGCGCAACAGGTGAGCATTCAGCTCAGATACTACATTTCCCTAGTGTGAACATGTAGTGAAGAGGAAATCTTTACATGTTGAATTTCTGCCTGTTAAGAAGCATCAAGTACAGGCAGACACCCTGGATGCAAATAACCATCATTCTTAAGAAATATAAAATCCTGATCTCCAGGTATGAAGTGTGTGTCTGGCCTAATTTAGATACAGGAGAACGCATTGAGAGAATTCTAATTTCCTAGAGAGAGGAATTGGTGCTTTTCAAACAATAGATCATCTGATATTTTACATAGCAGCCAGACACATTCTAGGACAAGGCTGGCACACCTAGGGAACATCTAGAGTTTCTGGAAATTAGTACCCTTACTTTTTGCCTGCTGCATCTGAAAATGTTAACTGTAATTTGGAGGAGCCAAAAGCAATCCATCTTTCTCTGTTGCATACTGCCAGCCAGAGTGAGCTTTAAAACAGCAGCAATTAGGATTAAATCATACCGAGGGCCAGACTAGAAAGAACTGTTAATTGCAGGGTAGATAAAAAAAATCAATGATCTTGAAATAAATAAATAAATATCAGATTTTTAAAAATTTAAATCATTTTTTAATTAAAATCGGATTTTTGTAAATGAAATGCTTTTCGAGGAAAATATATTACCATCCAAAGGTTATTCCATCATGAAATAAAGATTAGTTTTTTAATTATGTAGAATAAGGCTGTATATGTTTAATTTTTTTGGGGGGGAAATCTATTAATCCATTCACAATGTCTTGCTCTTCCAGAGGTTTTTGTAAGATTATTGGGCAGTTTTCTCTGCCTACAAGATATTATCACAGATGCTTGGTTTACTTTTGCAGTTCTCAAAACTGAATTTGACTCAGCAGAGATCACATGCCTCTTCTTCACAGCAAAAATGTTATAACATGAACAGAGTTGAGTAAAAGACCTTAATCCTATTGTTTTACAAACAACCCCCCCCCCAAGATACACACAAATTAATTAAGCAGGGAGTAAAACAAGGAAAGCAAACTTTTTAAAAGTGCACAAAAGCCAATGAGCCTCCAAAAAACACACTCACCTCACCTCAGAGCATTACCCCCCCAACAGATACACACAAACCAGAAGGGTAGCAATGAAGACTCTGAATCTGCATTCCACTCCCTCCCCCAACAACCAAACTAATCTCAGCCTGCAGGGACTGAGTCTGTGTTATCTCCGATCTCTGCTATCTGCTACAGGAGGGAGGCACAACAACAGCTGTTCCTTTGAACGTGCAGGGAGAAGCAAGCGGAGTGAAGAAAAGCCTCAAAGCAAAGAGGGAAACGGCTCCCGCTCGCTTTGAGGCTTTTCTCTGCAAGGAGGCAAGGTCTTCCCAGTCCCTGGCCAGCAGGGGGAGGGACTTGGAGCTGCTTACTTTGAAATCCGGGAGTTTTAAGGGATATAAAAAATCCGTGGCAGCACCAGGAATGGCTTGGGAATATGCCGAAAAACGGGATACTTGGCAGCTATGGCTCCAGATGTTGTTGGACCAGGGCTCTCTTAAGCCTATCCAGCGCCGTGGTGCAAAGATCCCTCCGGCGGCGCCCCCCCATTACCCAGAGTTGCTGACCTTTTTTAAGGGGGGGGACCCCAAAGTAAGTTGTACGCCGCTTTCTCCCCTGCTCCATTTTATCCTCACAGCGCCACTGTGAGGTAGGTCAGGCTGAGAGGGAGCGATTGGCCCGGGTAGCGGCAGTGACAGCAGCAGCAGTGGGCGGGCGTGGAAGGGCGCAGCAGCAGAGCCATCCCGGCTGGCGGAGCCTCCCCGATGAGGCTCGGAGGCAGGAGGAGGAGGCGATTGGCGGCCAGCCGGGTGTGCAGTGATCAGCCTTCCTCTCTCCCTGGTGTGCGCGCCCCGCCTGGGAGGCGGGCGTGATCCCCGGCGGGCGCCCCTTCTCTCGGCTCTGCAATTGGTCGCCGGAGCTCTTCTCCAGCCTTTTCCTGCCACTCCGCAGAACTGGAGAAGGGTGCGCGCCCGGCCTTAGTCGCCCATTCCGCGGCCCTGCTGGGTGAAGTTGCACAGCTCTCCCACTTGCTGGGGCAGAGCTGTCTTTCCCACTGGGTTTGCTGGGGCGCCCCTGAGCGCCCAGCGCCCTGGTGCAACGCACCAGTAAACCCAATGGGAAGGACGCCTCTGTGTTGGACTACAACTCCCATCATCCCTGACCATTGGCTATCATATATCCATGGCGATATACAATCCAAAATGGCAGGGACGCCTATAGACAGGGGCATCACTACTGCTTACTTTGGTGGTTCAGGGAGGCAGCAAGGTTGGGGCAGCGTGGGTGCTGCTGGAGCCATTCTGGCACCACTGCTGTGGGGTTCAAACCACTCCACACAGACCCGGTAAGCAACGACAATGCTTCTGCCAGGAGGCCAGCATCATCCCAGCACACCAGCTGCTCTTGCAAGAAGGGCATCAGATTGCAGGAGGTGGTTTGAATCACTTGAAATTTAACCATGTGGGGACATATTGGTTTATTATTAGAGTACAAGAAGGCTACATTGACTGAATGTGGGTCCCCATCCATAACTGCTTCCAGGCTCCCTCAAGTGAACACCAATAAAGCTATTCAAGCTGCTGAGGAGAGGAGAGTTGTGAGAGCAGGTGGCCTGTAGAGAACCTGGCAGAAGCTACAGCAAAATGGCTCTTCACTTACCTGATAAAAGAATGCTGAGGATGATGATGATAAGGATCAGAATGGCATTAACCACCAAGCTCACGGTTAGTGCACTAAAAGGAAGTTTCTCTTTTCCTTTATTGCTCAGACCTGCAGAGGGAAATAAAGTGTTAATGTTTCCTTGGTTTCAACAAGATGCTGGGCGGGCAAGTCCTTTATAGACTTGTTGGCATAAGAAAAGGTCTTAAAGAGATGCCTGGAAGTCAGAAGTGAAGATGCCTGACGTACTTCTGCTGGAAGAGCCTTTCACAGCTTGAACTGGTGGCGCTAAATGCCCAACTTCTACCTGAGGTCACTTGGACTTCTGAGACATGGAGGCAACCAGATGTGCTCCTGTGGATGATCTTAGTGATGAAGCTGATATATAAGGGCTCGGGTGGCCCTTAAGGTATCCAGTGTGGTGTAATGGTTAAGAGCGGTAGACTCGTATCTGGGGAACCGGGTTCGTGTCTCCGCTCCTCCACATGTAGCTGCTGGGTGACCTTGGGCTAGTCACACTTCTTTTTTTTTTTTTTAATGTTTAATGTCACACTTCTTTGAAGTCTCTCAGCCCCACTCACCTCACAGAGTGTTTGTTGTGGGGGAGGAAGGGAAAGGAGATTGTGAGCCGCTTTGAGACTCCTTAAGGGGAGTGATAAAGCGGGATATCAAATCCAAACTCTTCTTCTGGGCTTTATATATGTAGACCTTGGATCTGGCTTAGCAATGTACACACATCCATTGCAAACATTTTAGCAGAAGTGCCACATGCTGCCAACCGTCTGCCTCCATCAGAGGTCTAGGCATTCTGCAAAATATGGAGCTTCACAGCTAGGCTGGAGGGCAGCCCCACATACAGTATTGTAGTAATCCAGTTTCTATGTCAAAAAGTAAGGACTTTAAGAGCAAAAGTTGAAGGGACTGCAGGAACTGAATGGAATGTGATACATGCCAAATGCCACATAGGCAATGCAGGAAGATACCTGTAGAGGGCAGCACAACCCATTGTGTGAATCAACAACAACAACAACAACAACAACAACAACATCAACAACAAAACAACAACAACAACAATTTATTATTTGTACCCCGCCAATCTGGCTGGGTTTCCCCAGCCACCCTGGGTGGCTTCCAACAAATTAAAAGTACATTAAAATATCACACATTAAAAGCTTCCCTGAACAGGGAATTAACTGTTAGCCAATGTATGTACGCATGTGCAAGGAGGGAAATTTGAAATTTAACTGTTTGTATACCCCAGGCTGAGCACTTGCTCTTTTAGAGGGATTGTAATCCCATCCAGAACAGGTAAGTAGCCTATCTCCTGGCAATGCAGCTGTTGGAACATCTGTCCTGCTACGATGGACACCCAGAAGTTATGCTTGTCAGTGTAAATTGCCTAATCGTGGCAGCCTTGTTAAATCCACTGGCTGCAAAGACTGTTACCAGAAAACAGAGCCATTCAAGGTAGCTGCAGTGTCATATACTACTATCTTATAACTGTGTACACAGGTCTTTGGAGCAGGGGTGACCTGAAGCCCCCCAGACGTTGCTGGACTCTTAACCCCCATCAGGCCTAGCCATCACTGCTAGTGGTCATAAGTAATAGGAATTGTAGTCCAACAACATCTAGCAGGTCACAGTTACCCAGTGCCGGATTTATGTATAAGTTAAACAAGCTATAGTTTACGGCCCCAATATCTTAAGCCCCCCCCCAAAAAAAAATTAAAGGAAAAAACCCCTGGATGTACATTTCCAAGATATAAGATAAAAACAAATAAAATAAAACCTACATACAGAAACAGTGTTTTGTGTTGTGTTACATCCTATGATGTAAGTAATGAGCCCCGTCTGCTAGCCTGCTCCCTAAAATGTCACTGGTTTGCTCATTTCTGTATCAATTCTTTTGATAAAATACATATTTTGTTATGTGAAATGGCTTTAGATACCTATTAGGTCCATAAATTACCATATAGCATATATTCAACACAAAAAACAGCGACAATTTGTTGTTGACAAAGGACAGCTGGACATATAAAGGGCCCCATTACCTTCAGTAGCTTAGGGCCTCATCAAACCAAAATCCGGCCCTGCAGTTACCCATCCCTTTTAGAGCCTCTGAATTGCCCTCAAAACAGAAGTTGAAAGTTTTTGTTGCTGGCAGCATGAAAGTGACAGAAGGGAATCTCTGTCTATGTAGAAACATAATGGGATATTTTGTTCATGTTGGATATTATGTGTGTGTGAGTGAGAATCATTTGTTCCAGAAACAGAAAAGAACAGAGAAGAAGTTTCAAGAAGCAGCAGAAGGCTGAGATTGTTTTGTCTGTGCAAGGACATTTTGTGTGGGAACTGTTCTTTGGATTTTAGTTTTAATTATAAAACAAACCATTAAGGGAATACAGTTTGAGCTCTTGCACATTTCTGTATGACATAAGAGTTGGTTCCAACACATCACGGGTAGGTCCATTAATGTGCAAAACAAAATGCGTTAAAATGAATTGTTCAACCAAACAACATTTTCCTGTGCTAGAAGAAGCTTTATTCATTCAATACAGGATAGTGAATTTTCAAGCTTGCCTCACCCAAATAAGTCAAAATAGCAGTTCTAGTTCACGGACCAGGATTAGCAGATGTACTAAGGTTGCTATATTATGTAATTACATGCTGAGGATGGAACAACTGACAGTTAAAGTGGTTCATCAGCAATATGCAGCTCTGAGTGTCTGCTTTCAGCAGATAATTTTTTTTCAGTTAATGCCATGTCACCATCATGCAAACATGTCAACACTTGGTTGGTCAGATTGGGTTCATGGAAGAAAGAGCAACCAATATGTTTCGAAAGATATGTTCTGAAATAATGTTGCATAACGCAAAGTTGTGAAGTCAGTCGAGCAGGGGTTCTCTGCCAGGGGATTTGCACAGTATCGTTGGTTTCTCGATTTGCTGAGAATTTTATATATATATATATATATTTTAAAAAGTATAAATCACCCACTCAAATATACAGGTAAATGTCAGTATGTACTCTACTGTAATGTATACCATTCAACCCAATCAGATGGGCATCATATAACAACCACCACCACAACAACAACATCAACAACAACAACATGCTGTGGACCATACGCCTGCATTTGCAGATTTCTGGTCTCTTCGCTTATCAGTCTGTGTGCAGCAGGAATGGGGACCATGTGGTCCTCCAGATGTTTTTGGTCTACATTGGCCAAGCTGGCAGGGAGTGATGGGAGGGAGTTGGAATCCAGCAACATCTGGTGAGCCACAAGCTCTCCATTCTTGGTGTACACAGAAGATGAACTGGAAGAACAGCCAGGAACCTCTCTGCTCAAGGACAGCCTCACAACCTTATCCTTATGCATGCCTGTGTAAGGATTGTTCCATCTGAGAGAGGAACTAAGAAGAGCCTGAGAAGCCTTCCTCAATTTTCACACAAGTGTCTATGTACCCATCCTTTTCCAATGGCTTTTAATTGCCTGAACAAATTAAGAGTCTCCATGAATTTGATTAGTTGGCCTGCATTCTGCAGCTCTCATCCCAGCAGCAAATCCATAACTCATACCTTTCTCATTAGAACTCACTTACCATATGGGAAATGGCTCAGTTTCTGAGAGAAGACTCCTCTTGCTTGTTTCGTGCTTCCATTATGTATGAATCCACAACTTCCCCCATTCTCTGCTGCATGTGGATTCATAGCGAGTTTTTGCTCTGCGATTTCAATTTCAGAGAAACCCATCTTTTCTTTCTCCCAGGAGGATTCACAGACCTCACAGTAAATGCTACCCAGCTCTAGTTACACTGAGTTTTGCAATTTCTTGATATATGTTCAAAGCAGATCACTGGATTACAGATTCAAGCACAGTTTGGCTAGGTGATGTGGTGAGAAAATACCCTTTTTAAATACCACTTAATTGTGTGCTTTAATCGGATACTTTGTCCAGCCAAGCTGTACTTAATATGTTTTTCACTTCCCTGTATTGTCTTTGTGACTCCTTTTATTCCCAATGAAACGAAAGCCTCTTCAGTGTCTGAAGCGTCAATTCTGTGCTTTTGCCAGAAAAAAATTCATCACAGCATCAGTTTTTGCCATAGCATCAATGTCCCAAAATTCCTCTGTGGAGACAAAATTACAGAGCAGAGAAATGAATTATCTCTTCTTGAAGTCTTTAAAAGGTGCAGTTTTGCTTCCATACTAGTATAGTCTCTCCCCCCCCCCAAAAAAGCCCTAATGGTGGTTTTACATATACTAATTTATAGAGCTGGAAAATTCATTTATGAAATATTGCTTCTTTTTGTCTAAAAGATTACAGTAATGTTTCTACATCTACTTGATGAAATGGAAAGCATTGAGAAAAGTGAAAGGGAGGAGCCCTTGAGATAGCTGAAGATGGCTATTGTATTATATTCCCCCCCCCCAGTCTCCTCCTACCCAGCTTCTCCTCCTCATAAGCTTGGTTTCCAAGCCTTATGAGGAAATGTTGCTCTCCTCTGCACACGTTCCAGTTTGTCAACATCCTCCTTAAATTGCAATGTCCGGCAATGCAATGTAACAGTTGGTTACTTGGAGTCATTATTTCAGTCACAAGAGGAAAACCTGTTTTCCCCTTTTCCCCTTCCTTTGCAATCTGACCATTTCAGCTCTTTGGGATTGAGGGTTGGGAAATTCTACACTTTAAAGCCTATCTGGTTGCCTAGCATCTATGCCACCTTCTTAGAAACTAACTGTGCTTTCTCTGTCTCAGTAAACTCTTGGTAGGAAAGGGGGTGGGTGGGTCTGCTTCCTCCTGCAGACTGTCAAGAGTCAGAGCCTGTCTTTCTTCCATCTCCTTTGTAGCTTGACTCCGCCACACTCCTGACCCATACTTAAGGGGCCATGACCAAGATTTTAACCCTTGCTGGATCTAGGAATCAGCAGGGTCTCAGGCATGCAGGCTAACCCCCCCCCCCCCAATTTCCTCCGCTAAACTTGGGAAACTACTATGCAAATATAGGACTGCCCCACTGGACTGACATTGAGAAAAAGTGAAAGAGAGCAGCCTCTGAGATATTTGAAGGGGGCTATCGTATTCTCCCCTCAGTCTCCTCTTTCCCAGGCTAAACATACCCAGCTCCTCCTCCTCATAAAGCTTGGTTTCCAAGCCTTATGAGGAAAGGTCTCTCTCCTCTGTACACGTTCCAGCTTGTCAACATCCTCCTGAAATGGTGGTGCCCAGAAATGGACACGGTACTCCAGGTGAGGTCTGACCCACTTTAATAAATGTGTCTGGCAAAAAACCCTCTGAATGGACCTGCCTAAAATTTGGCAAGCTTAATCCAGAGAGGCTCATATTTCTGCAAATTTCTCCCACTTTTCTCTGAAGCCTGAACAACAGTATAGCCATTTTTAGATTCCCTATTACAGGGATGTCCAAGAAGTCGATTACGATCTACTGGTAGATCCCTGGGAGGTTTTGGTATATCGCAGTTGATCGCTGGGTCCCTTTCCTCAGCGTTGGTAAAATATAATCCGGCTCCTGCTCCATGGCCCACCCTCCATTGTTGCATGATGTGCAGAACGGAATACAGTACGGAGTACTCCCTAGAGGTTATGCTTTGCTTGAAGTCTCAAAGTTTGGGGCTGTCCTGCTCCCTAAAAAAAAGCTCAACAACTTTGACCTGAACCCCCCCAAAAGGGGGCATATCACTGCCAGTTTTTAATTATGTGAGTTGATCGCAGTCTCTTGGGAGTTTGCCACCCCTGCCCTATTATATTGAATGAGGGGGTGAGAACTTTGGGTTGTATTCCTAGCAGTGTTAGGAGAATGTTCTGACAGCACAAGGAACATTCTCCCCCACCTCCCTCATGCCCCCCAAATGTAGTCTAGGGGTTTCCCCAAACAAACAAAGCAGTCCTATTATTTTAGAAATGTTTTTCTTCTGCCCTCAGTTCTTCCTCCTCCCCTCCTCCTTTCCCCACTCTCCCTCTCCCCATCTCACCCTCTCACCCTTCCTCCTCTCCTTCTCTTTCCCCCAATCTACCTCCCCATCTCACCCTCTCCCTTTCCTCCCCCTCCCAATATTTCTCCCTCCCCCAATACATCTGAAGGCAGCCCTGTTCAGGGAGGCTTTTAATGTTTAGTAGATTATTGTGTTTTATTCTTCTGTTGGAAGCCGCCCAGAGTGGCTAAGGAGACCCGGCCAGATGGGCGGGGTATAAATAATATATTATTATTATTATTATTATTATTATTATTATTATTATTATTATAGAATTCTTTTTACCTTCTGGCAGAATCAATCTAGCAGCTATGTTCTGCAGTGCAGGAATAAATATCTGCTGCTGACCAAGCCCACAAGAAGCAAAACAGAAAGAGTTTTCAAAGCGATTGGTTCCTGCTATTTATCTCCTCTTCCCCCCTCCCCCACTTCCTCGTTATCGCCTGTGAAACCCAAGTCAACAGTTTCTGACTCCAGCTCCTCCCAGCCTTTAATCTAATGTCACCTCCTCCCAGCCTGACTCTAGAGATGGTTTCAATTGCATAAGCTCTTCTGCCTTGCTTCAGAGAACAGTGCAACCCTCTCAGAGGCTGAAGGCATTCTTGGGCACCAAGTGTAAAAGAATTATTTAAAATCAACCCCACATACAATCGACTATATGTTGGCTGATAGCGAATTGCTAACAAAAATAGTTCACAGACTGGGGACCATTTCCCTTTGCACCTGCAGGTGTCTCTTAAAAACGAGTCACCCTTCCAGAGAACAGTATACCCTGCACAGGGCCACCTTAAGCTTATCTGGCGCCGTGGGGCAAGAATCCCTCCGGCACCCCCCACCCACCCCCACATTTCCCTCTGGGCAGGCAGGAGCTGGAGGGCAGCTCCTCCGGCGGGAAGGAAGCTCCGGGCACGGCACGGCACGGCACGGCATGGTGGAGGTGGGCAGGGCGGTGAGGGCAGGGCTGTAGGCAGGGTTGGAGGGCGGTTCCTCTGGCAGAGAGGCAGCTCTGGGCGCGGCGCGGCATGGCGGAGGCAGACAAGGGTGGCGAGCTGATGCCAGGAGGCGCCACGCCATGCCCAGCCTCCGCCTCTTCCCTGGTGCCCTCCAGAACTTGGTGCCATGGTTCCCCGCACCACTAGCCTCTATGGTTAAGACGCCCCTGACCTTGCAGAGATCATTGCTTTAGAGCAGGGGTCCCCAAACTAAGGCCCGGGGGCCGGATGCGGCCCAATCACCTTCTAAATCTGGCCCCGGAAGGTCCGGGAATCAGCATGTTTTTACATGAGTAGAATGTGTCCTATTATTTAAAAGCATCTCTGGGTTATTTGTGGGGCCTGTCTGGTGTTTTTACATGAGTAGAATGTGTCCTTTTATTTAAAATGCGTCTCTCGGTTATTTGTGCGGCATAGGAATTAGTTCATTTTTTCCCCAAAATATAACCCGGCCCCCCACAAGGTCTGAGGGACAGTGGACCGGCCCCCTGCTGAAAAAGTTTGCTGACCCCTGCTTTAGAGCGACCAGGCTGCTAAGTCAAATGGACCCCCGCACTTGACTCCAAACTGAAGGAGATTCTAACCTCTGAAAAACTCCATACAATTTTAATAGGTTCTGGGAATAATCCTAGGCTTGAGGACCCAATTTCTGATTATGAGAGCCTGCTCCAACAATTAAAACCCCATCTTTTTAATACCACAGAGAAAAGGCCAACCAAAGCAATAACATCAAATAAACCCTGGCTCGATCACACCTGTTTTGAGGCCAAGAGAGCCCTGCAAAATGCCCACAAAGCCGCCCTGACAGCCGAAAATTCTGTCAGACAGCAAGCCTACCTTGCCGTCCGTGCCCTAAAAAAAGAATACAAAGACCCAATAATCCACCAAAAGAACGCCTATCCCAGAAAATGTTGGTTGGAATAAATTAGGGTGGCAAAAGCAAAAGATCTGCGACCAGTTCCAGTCAGGCTGGCAGATAGCAGTCCTGAACACCCTTCAGAAACTGGGTTTTGCCCCTCAAGCCCTTCTAAGTCTGGGGCTGAGCCAAGCAAAAGCTATGGTTAGGCAAAGAATCATAGACACTGAGAGACAACAGGACTGCTCAAGGTGCCCCGACTGTAAAACTGGAGAAATGGATAGATATATAGCTGCACCAGCAGCATATCTCTTCTTTCTCGTATCCAAAAATGCAAGAAGGGTTTTTACACTTGCCAGAAGCTCGGCTCTGCCCTCGCCGGTCCTGGAAGGATCCTTTAAAAAAGTCCTATATGCTCAGAGATTGTTCATTGGGGGATATACCGGTAGCAAGCCCAGAGCACTTATTTTTTAGATGTCCCTTTTATGAAGAGGCACATAGTGAGACCATTGATCCCCTGCTGGTGAGGCTTGCTGACCTCTCGGAAAAGCAAAAATTTGACCTTTTCCTGTTAGGCAAAGATCATAAGATGACTCGGATGGTCACCAGATTCTGTGTACAGATCTGTAGGCGCAGACCATCCCCCGATTCAAACTAGCTCGATAAGAAAATCCCCAAACTCGGTTCCATGGGTGATTCTGGGTCATTTCTCTGTGGTAGCTTATCTTAAAGTTTTTAAGTGTCTATACACTTAATTTACTATTGTTCAATGTTTTAAATGTTTGTTTTCCTTCTGGGATTGTACCCCCTAGTGTGTTTTATAAGCTGGTCTCCGACTGTAATAAATTATCTATCTAACTCCACAAACAAAGAGCAGAATGTCCCAAATGGGAATGTGGTCACCCTCAATGTGCAGAAGGAGAAACAGCTGCTGTAGTCCTGGTGCCAGTTGGCAACTTGGCTATTGCTGAGTTGGAGACTAACAAAATAACAGGCTTACTTGAAGCAAAGTAGGTATTATAGTACAGTAAAAGAAAATTTAAAGTGTTACAGTGGCAGGAAAATGCCTGTGGAAAGTTGAAAAGAGCATTGGTTTCTATAATTTTATGGAGCCTCTTGAGGGAGGAATGCAAAAGACAATGAGATTTAAAAAGTAATGAAAGATCTTGATATTTTGGAGGCAGCTGCGACAGACCCCTCCTCTGACTCTCAGATTCCCCCTGTTGCTTTTTATTTCTCTGTGTCGAAGAGCAGGACTCTCTTAAACTCCCACCCCACCAGTACTTCGAGGTCCGCCTAAAATAGCAATCTTCCCTTCCACTTAAGGTCTTTTAACAACAAGGGTACACCTATCCAGCTACCGTGGCCAGTTACAGGCTTCGCTCTGAGTTACTAGGAATAAAGCTCCTTTTTGCCTTCAGTCCAGGGCTTCTCTCATTTAGGGTCCCACCCTGTTACTGTTACCTCAGCACACAGGGCAACAATGTGGCACTCCTGAGCTTCTCGTCCCTTCACCCCTCTTTCGTGTAACTCGAGGACCTGACTTATCACCCTGTAAGTCCTAGTGTCCCTTTCTTCAAGTTCATCACCTTTTGAGCCCGCCCGCCTTGCTGGATCAAACAGTCGACGACATTTCTTTGCACAACAAGAACAAGATTTCAGTATTGCTTTTGTTTACAATATCATATCTTCATTCACTGGAATAAGAGTAATTCCAACTCAAATCTCTTCTAGTCACCACTGTATCCTGGCCCCACACCTTCTAACTTCCAGTCACCAGTCTCTCCCGTCCTCTTCTCCTGACCAACGGCTGCTCCCTCCTTTTAAAGTGCGGAATGTCCCGCCTTTCAGCAGCCAACTGTCACTCTAACGGAGTGAGTGTAACTTAACTCTTAACACCCTGGAGCTATTCCCAAGCCCTTAAACTAAGCCCAATCCGTCACAGCAGCCAATGCAAGGTCTCACAAAAGATGGCAAGCGTTTAGGTGCCCAAAATCTGTTTCATAAAAAATGGTTAAATAGCAGAATGCAGTAAGAATTCATTATTTTTTGAAAGTAACAAACCTAACCTACTCATTTACAGGAGAGTCCCTGTTTCTGCCTCCTGTAACCTGGGAAACATACAATTCATACAACAAAGACCACCACTGCCAACCACAAATGAACAATCACACCCTAGGCCAACCCCAACCTCTCTCACCACCAAAGGAACACAAGCAAACAACAGAAAACCTGCACAAGCAACACTGACAACAAACCCTACATATATTAAGTAAAATAGAAACATCGCCACCTGACACACACACACACCACCTTCCCTCCGTCCACCTCTTTCCCCCTTTTTTCTTCCCAATGTCTCAACAAACAAAACTGATTTGTAAAAATGATACATGGAAAAAATACGAGAGAGAGACATTGCACATACTTTGTAAATCAAGAAACCTTTAATAAAAAAACATTAAAAGAAATTGATAAAAAAACAAACCACAACCCTAATTTAAAACACACAAAAGGAAAAACACTAAAGCAGGTTATAGTTACCCCAACTTTCTAAGCGACTGGTAGGCTTATCTACACAAGAATGTTCTTAGCTGGCGCCAAACTTGTTTATTCAGACCTGTTGTCAGCAGCTGCAACCGATTGTCTGGAACTGCAGTTAGTCGGTTTGAAACCAACAGGGCAGGGCAGAACTAAAATGGCTGGTAGTTCCTTCCTTGCCTCTCCTTTCATTGGTCCTTTTGCCTTCCCCTGTGGCTTGGCACAAAGACTGTTATTTTTAAAAAATGGTTAGTTTCTCTAGTAGGGCTGTTTCCCATACAACTCCAAGCCCACTCCTGATAGGTCCCTCCAACAAAGACTGTTATTTTATAATAATAAAAAAATCTCTTTACTTGCAGCAAGCCAGATATTTGATCTGGGAAGGAACAGTTCCTTGCCAAAATCAGATATGAAAATGAGAGAGTTTCAGAAAACAAAACAAAAAGCAAGCAAGCAAACATCCAACCCCACCTACAGAACACACACACACTTATGTTACAGAAAACTCTGAATTTCTGTTTAAACATTTTAGTATTGTTGCAGGCTGCCCCAATCTCTGAGCGGAATGGGATTCTAAGGGGTCCAGGCGCTTACCCAGAATTCAGTTTCTTCTGAATGAGGAACAGTGGAGACTCTGGTGTCTTTATGATATCTCGTTTATTTACACGGATATACAACCTGAGCCAATGATGGAGGGGCTCCCATCATTAACACCCCAAGAAGGACCTGCTTCTCCCACAGCCACTGCAACCCCAGAGTCGTCCATGACTGGACCTAACGGTCAGGGGTCCCTTTACCTTTACTATGCAAGTACTGTGCAAACAAAGTTGTTGACAGAAAGGGCGAGAGTCCACAGTATGATAACATTTCACCCTGAACCACCCACTGGTGTGGATGGAAAACATTGGTATACCTATGAATTGTTTTGACCAAAAAGAGAAATCTACATCTGCAGCAGATCACCCCCATTTGGAAGCACCCATCTTCATTGGTCTGCACATTCAACCCCAAACTGGGAATCTTTACAGCTGACATCATGAGTGTAATATTAATCATATATTTGCTTTTACACATAAAGCAAAAGAGGACAATGGAGGCTAGTGAAGAACAATTATCTGCCATTTTTCTGCCATCCCCTCCCCACCCATTTGCACCTGTGCAGAGCAAGGTTCTTTCTAGGGCTGGGCGATGGAACACTTTGGTGAGGCAGCTGCATGCAGGACAGGCTGTTTTCTCTCCTAGAGGTCCCTGCACCCCCTTTGGCAAATGGATCTCCTCTATGCACATCAAACTGTTCTTTAAGCTATACTGTGATAGACTATGATGAGTGGAGGGAACTGGGCAATGTTCTCTGGAACAGTATCTGAGCAACAATCAATCAGAAAAGCCACACCAGATTGGAGGAAGGGGACAAAGGCCTCTATTCCCCTCACAGTCTGAAGGTGAGCTGACAAGGTTGAACATTATGAGAACATGGAAGATGGTAAAAGTTAAACATTGACATGCTCTGTGCAGTGGTGCAATAAGGAGATTATTGCCTTTGGACTTGAAGGTCTTAATGGCACACCAACTCTTATTTTATTTTTTATTTTTCTATTAAAAATACTTTATTGAAAATTTAAATTAAATTAAAACAAACAAATCAAGCAAATTAAACAAATCAAAACAAAACATACCTAACAAAGCATACAAATCAAAATTATACACATAAACATACAATCAAATAAACATAATCAACAAATTCCTCATTATCAATTCGTATAGGCAATACTCTAACTAACTTATCTCTAAGTTGTTGATTCTCTTAACCTATTTTTATATAAAGCTAATAAATCAAATTAAATCACTCTACACACATCAATATTACTCATCTCCAATCACTTGTCGTCCTCTTGGATTATTAGAATATTTTTCCTTTACTGCTTTCCAATATCTCTTATCCCTATATTCTGCACTTTATTTCACATATTGCTCCTATATTATGATATTTTTCAGTACGGAATGTTAGAGATAGATCCAAGACTTCAATGTGGGGCATTGTTTTCTCATATATTCACCAAATTTTTTCCATCTTTGGTAAAATTTTTGGTTGCTGCGTCCTCTAATTGAATCTGTTAATTTAGCCACTCTTTAGCTAAAATTTAGCTAAAAACCTTCTCTTGCCACTCTTTGATTTTTGGTACCTCTTGCTTCTTCCAATATGTTGCAATCAATATTCTTGCGGCAACAGTTGCATAAAGAAATAATTTCTCATCCTGATTCCATCATCCATTATCCCCAATAAGAAGGATTCAGGATTTTTCTTTATATTATATTTCAGAATTTTTTTAATTTCTTCAAAAACCTGATTCCATTTTTTTTTAATTTCCCCACAATGCCACCACATATGCATGAATGTCCCCTCCTCTTTCCGACATTTCCAGCAAAAAATATCTTTCATTTTGTACATTTTATGTATTTTAATTGGTGTTATATACCATTTGTAGAACTTTTTGATCATATTTTCTCTAATCCCTTTTGCCTCCATGAATTTACAAGATTCCTTCCATAATTTTTCCCATTGTTTTAATTGTATAGTTTTCCCCAAATCAATTGCCCACTTGACCATCATCTCCTTTACCATTTCGTCTTTTACCTCCCATTCCAGCAAAAGATTATACATGTTGGAAATAATTTTACTGTTGTTTTGTACTAAATGTGTTTCCAATAAAGAGGGTTCATCTAGAAAACCTTTTTGTATTTTGTCTTTACGGTATTAAATTTACTACTTATTTGATGATATTGGATCCAGACCGTCAAATGGTGTTTTATATCATTATATTCCTTTATTCTAAACTTCCCTTCTTTTTGTTCTATTAAATATTTATACTTCCCCCATTTCCCATCTGAATTCACCTTTTTCACTCTCATAATTTCAACAGGGGACAGCCATTTGGTTTTTTTTTTGTTCCAGTAGTCTTTTGTGCTTTCCCCATATTTCTAAAAGAGATTTTTAAATAATATGATTATTGAACCCTTTGTGCACCTTTACTTTATCTTCCTCCAGGTAGGCATGCCAGCCAAATTTATTTCCGTAACCCTCCAGATCCAACAATTCGTGATTTTCTAACGTAATCCACTCCTTCAACCATAAGAAACCTGCAGCGTCATGGTACAAATTCAAATCAGGCAGTGCCAAGCCTCCCCTGTTTTTTATATCGATTAATAATTTATATTTAATCCTTGCAGGTTTATAATTCCATATAAATTTTGTGATATCTTTTTTTCCATTGCTTGAAAATACCAGTTCCTGATCCCAATATTGGTAGCATCTGAAATAAAAAGAACATTTTAGGGAGAACATGCATTATAATAGTTGCAATTCTCCCTAGTACAGTAGTGATAATTTTAGCCTATTCCAAATATCTAGGTCCTTCTTTATTTCTTTCCACATATTAATATAATTGTCCTTAAATAATTTGTATTATTTGTGATCCAAATTCCTAAATATTTCATTTTATTTAACACTTTTAACCCTACCTCCTTCTGACACCAACTCTTAAATGACAATGTGTACTAACCACAGTGATACCTCTGGTTAAGAACTTAATTCGTTCTGGAGGACCGTTCCTAACCTGAAATTGTTCTTAACCTGAGGTACCACTTTAGCTAATGGGGCCTCCCGCTGCCGTCGGCACGCAATTTCTGTTCTCATCCTGAGGCAAAGTTCTTAACCTGAGGTACTATTTCTGGGTTAGCGGAGTCTGTAAATCTGAAGCGTTTGTAACCAGAGGTACCACTGTACTGTACTATCATATCACTTTTGCTTCTGCTCATTCTGCTTGACTTCTGCCCCAACAGGGAACAAACAGCCTAAAGTTCAGTTTGGTCAGGAGCCTGAAAAAGCTGTTTTGAACTCATAAATCTTAGCAAATATAAATATGACCAGTAAACATCAAGCTTTTAACCCAAGGTACACTTTAAATCAATACAAAACGCTACAGTTTTTCCATGCAGGAAACTCTCCAGGACCCTCATAAGAATACTTTGCAGTGTTTTTGCTTGAGTAGCACCTGAGTAGTTATTCCGGCTCAGCACTGCCCTGAAGAGGTGAAACACAGTGGGTAGAATTTGGTATGTGTCAAGGTGATTATTCCATCAGCACAAACATTTTCAGATGGATCCCCCCCAAAAAATATGGAAATATCTCCTATCTCCTCCCCCATGCACAATGTTCTAGGTGTTCTCTTGACTCTCCAGAGCTGATTTGGAGGGGGGGAGGCATGGGGTACATGCGGAAGGAAAATGCCTATTTTTAAAAGAAGGGACATAAGTCCCTTCCCTTGCTCCTTAAATTGGCTGAGGAAAGTTGAAAAGAGCATTAGTTAAAAGTAATGAAAGATCTTGATATTTTGGAGGCAGCCGATGCAAGTCTCACAAAAGATGGCGAGTGTTTAGGTGCCCAAAATCTGCTCCATAAAAAATGGCTAAGTAGCAGGATGCAGTAAGAATTCATTATTTATTAAAAAGTAACAAACCTAACATATTCATTTACAGGAGAGTCTCTGCCTTCCCCAACCTGGGAATCGTAATTCATACACAACCCTAATTTAAAACATACAAAAGTAAAAATATTAAATCAAATTATAATTACCTCAACTTTCTAAGCAACTGGTAGGCTTATGTACACAATAATGTTTTTAGCTAGCACCAAACCTGTTTATACAGACCTATTGTCAGCAGCTGCTGTTAAACCCGATTTTCTCGAACTGCTGTTAGCTGGTTTGAAGGCAACAGGGCAAGTCAGAACTAAAAGGAGTTCTCCCCACCCACAAAGAGAACTGTCCCTACAGCAATCAATCAGTCATCTATTTACCTCACAGTCTGAAGGTGAGCTGATGAGGTTGAACATTAACAATAACAGTGGTGCAATTAGGAGATTAGGAGAAGGTCAAACAGTTAGGAGAAGGTCGAACAGTGGTGCAATTAGGAGATTATTGCCTTTGGACTTGAAGGTCTTAATGGGACACCTACTCTTAAATGGCAATGTGTACTAACTACTATCTTATCACAGGTAGCAGGGCCCTGGCGCCCCGCACCACCAGGGGCGCACCTAGAGCCGGCCCTGACAGGTAGGTAGAAGTGTGCATGCACACGAAAGTGTCAGGAGTATGGGCAGGAGTCAGCCTCTGGGGCCTGTAGTGCTCTGCAGGACTGGGGCCTGCCTCAGCTTGTGCTGGAGAAGCTAGGAGTGGCCACTCAGGTGAGGCCACTTGATAACTCACTGCACCTGGTGGCAAGAGCTGGGAGGGATAAAAGCTCAGCATTTCCCTTCAGCTCTTTGCCACAGCAACGCGATCCCTGCCTTGTTGCATCTGGCCTCCTGTTCCTTGAGCCTTCGCCTTGCTCCTTGGTCCTCGACCCTTGGACCTTTTGCCTTGCTCCTCAACCCTTGGACCTTCTTCTTGCCGATGCCTTGCTCCTTGACCTTCAGACCTTCGCCTTCGTGACTCCTTGCTCCTCGACCTTCAGACCTTTGCCTTTGTGACACCCTGCTTCCCGACCTTCGGTTCTTTGACCCTGCGACTTCCTGCTGCTTGACCCGCAGCCCCACGCCACCTGGACTCCCGTTCCTGCTTCCACTCTGCCATCTTGCCTCTGGTCCTGACGTCCTGAGTCGGGACTGCTACCTCCTGCCAACCAGACCGTGACAGAAAGCTCATACCAATGACAAACTTAGCTGGTCTCTAAGGTGCTGCTGGAAGGAATTATTATATTTTGTTTCTACTCTCTTATCACTTCTGCTACTGCTCATTCTGCTGAGTGGGATCCTTGACTTCTGCCTCAACATGGAACAAACAGCCTAAAGACCAACTTGGCCAGGAGCCTGAAAACGTGTTTTGAACTCATTAATCTTGGCAAATATTTCACCAGTAATCAAGCTTTGAATCCAAAATACACTTTAAGTTAGTACAAAACTGCTAGTGTTTTTCCCTGCAGGAGACTCTCTGGGAAACTCATAAGCAGTGCTTTTTTTCCTTGGGGGACCCAGGGGTACGCATACCCCTAAACTTTTTGTGAATCTATGTTTGGCCTCATTGAGGGGCAGCATTTCAATATGAGTAGGAAAGTGAGAGTACCCTTGCACATTTTTTAAAGAAGCAAAGCATTGCTCATAAGCATACTTAAAAGGTAAAGTACCCCTGACAGTCAAGACCAGTTGCAAACAACTCTGGGGTTGTGGTGCTCATCTCGCTTTACTGGCTGAGGGAGACGATGTTTGTCCGCAGACAGTTTTTCAGGGTCATGTGGCCAGTATGACTAAGCCACTTCTGGTGAAACCAGAGCAGCACACGGAAACACCGTTTACCTTCCCGCCAGAGCGGTACCTATTTGTCTACTCGCATTTTGACATGATTTCGAACTGCTAGGTGGGCAGGAGCTGGAACCAAGCAACGGGAGCTCACCCCATCATGGGTATTCAAACCGGCGACCTTCCGATCAGCAAGCCCAAGGCTCAATGGTTTAGAGTAGACCAAAGCGCCACCCGCATCCCTCATAATCATACTTACTCAGCAGCATTTTTGCTTGAGTAGCACCTGAGTAGTTATTTCGGCTCAGCACTGCCCTGAAAGGGTGAAACACAGTGGGTAGAAATTGGTATGTGTCAAGGTGATCATTCCATCAGCACAAACATATTCAGATGGATCCCCCCCCCCAATATGGAAATATCTCCTCTCTCCTCTCTCCTCCCCCATGCACAATGTTCAAGGTGTTCTCTTGACTCCCCAGAGCTGATTTGGAAGGGGGGGGGAGGCATGGGGTACATGCGGAAGGAAAATGCCTATTTTTAAAAGAAGTCCCTTCCCTTGCTCCTCAAATTGGCTGAGACCTCTCTGCAGCAGTGACACTCAACTCTGCTACTTTCTGGGCAATTTGTTTTTATTTAACGACAACCAAATTGGGGTGTTTCCATACCCTCCAACATTTCTCCAATGAAAATGGGGACAGCCCATTCCATAATGATAAATTTAATATTTATACCCCACACATCTTACTGAGTTGCCCCAGCAACTCTGGGCAGCTCCCAACATACATAAAACATAATGAAACATTAAACTTTTTTTTTTTTTTAAAAAAAAAACCCTTCCCTATACAGAATTCCCTTCAGATGGCTCAGGATAACTCCATACCCTCCAACATTTCTCCAATGAAAATGGGGACATCCTAAGGAAAAGCGAGGCATTCTGGGATCCAATCAGAAACTGTGACAGTTTCTCTAAATCAGGAATGAACCTGGAAAATAGGGACACTTGGAGGGTCTGGGTTTCACAGGCCACCAGAAATCACCTTGGATTGGGTGGGCCACCGATTAGACGCCCCACTTCATGGGATTGCACCATTTTTCATTCCTTCAGTAGCACCTTAAAGACCAACTAAGTTTTTATTTTGGTATGAGCTTTCGTGTGCATGCACACTTCTTCAGATCTGAAGAAGTGTGCATGCACACGAAAGCTCATACCAAAATAAAAACTTAGTTGGTCTTTAAGGTGCTACTGAAGGAATTTTTTTATTTTACTTCGATCCAGACCAACACGGCTACCTACCTGTAACCAGAACCATTTTTCATGTTTTTTTTCTGCAAGGCAGGTCCAATGGTTTATGAAGAAGTTGGCATAAGTTGTTCTTCCTCAGAAGGGAAACAATGAATAAATGGAGGAAATTTGACTCATTCTATATTAGTAAGAAGGAACAGAAGTTTACATAAAATGAGTAAGGAGATGGTGATGGGTGGGGGTTATTGAGTTGTTCTTTTTTATTTTGATTATATATTCTGTGTTTTTATATCGTGGTTTTAACCTGTGAACTGCCCTGAGACCTGCAGATAGAGTGCGGTACACAAATTTAATTAATTTATCCAGGAACCACCTGGTTCTGGGAAACACCAAATTCCAGCTCTCCAAGAGTTTCAAGATGGACCTCCTACCCCTCTGCTTCCTTTCTCCATTCAAAGATGGCTTTTCTTCTCATAGGACAACATCCTGTCTTAGTGACACCTGCCTTGTGGAACACCCTCCCGTCAGATGTCAAGGAAATAAACCACTTTCTGACTTTTAGAAGGCATCTGAAGGCAGCCCTGTTTAGGGAAGTTTTTAATGTTTGATCTTTTATTGTGTTTTTAGTATTCTGTTGGGAGCCGCCCAGAGTGGCTGGGAGGAACCCAGCCAGATGGGTGGGGTATAAATAAAAAGTTATTATTATTTATTATTATTTTCAGACATAGGTTAGGGGTGTCCTAGGTCCAGGATTTCCTGGACATGTCTTCTTTTTGTGTGGGGGGGCATACCATATATATATAGAGAGGGGTTCTTTTGAGGGGCACGCACATGCCACTTAAGGGTGGGAGAGGGCAGGCGCTCTTCAGGGCCTGCCACTCTCTACCCCCTTCACGCACCGCCTGGAAGTGCCACAACAAGGGACTGCAACACCACCACCCCGCCAGTGCCACCACCCCGCCACCAGCACCAAACCACCAAAGTGCCCGGCCTGTGCCATTTCTGCCAAGGCAGTGGAGGCCATGCCGTACCGCTTCTCCCGACACTCCTGGAGGGCTTTGAAGGAGGATGACTGGAGAAAGGTAGGTTAGGTGGGGCAGGGAGGGGGCGGGGGACAGAGATGAGGGATGGTTGGGGGGGGGAGGGTGCCCCGAATGCGTCTGGGTTTTTGCAGCTCCGAATATGGGAGCCCTAACATAGGTCTCTCGACACCTGCAATCCAAGCCCAGGAAGGAAATCGCACATCATTTTGCATGAACTGGTTCTGAAATCATGCTTCTATTTTCATCCTTCTCTTTCAGCTGGGCTGAGCAGATTATATGCACCACCTGGAGTACATCAATATCAGTTCTGATCTCTTTGTTGTCAGACATCTGTTTAATGTTGAGGTGGGTAGTCTTGCCAACGTTAATATGGAACCATAACGCAGCTTTGTATCAATACACTCAGTTTGTTAATGCTTCATATGTAGACACAGGAGAGAATGAATACGCAACCAAGCCTCCCCCAACCCCATGTTGCTGGGAGAGATAATGAAGGGAAAATATTACACACCCCTCCTGATTCTCATCACTGTGTGATAATGATACCACCATCTAGTAATACTGAGAAACCAGTCTTATAACTGATTACAATAAGCAGGACTAGTTTTTCAGCAGCCTTATGAACGCATTGTGTATTTTTTAATCCATAATGTGATTTTGTTTTTTTATAATATTTTTTATTAGTTTTCAATTACAGTCCAATAATAGCCTCATTATAACAATACCAATTTATAATACAATGATTAATACTAATCGTTCAAACTTGGCACAAAGACTGTAATTTTATAAACATCTCTAACGTCTATTCTTTGTTGCCTTTTCTCCAAAAAAACAAAAACAAAATCGCTATGTGAAAATTACGTAGAAATTCTGTCTGTTCTCTGGCACCATCCGATGTTGCATGTTTACAACACATTCAAAGCGTTTTTTGACTAGTGTAGCTGAGTCCTTGGTCTCTGTTTCCTCTGAGGCAAGGCTTTATCACCCTTCGTTTCCTTGGCTTTTTTCCCGGCAGACAGCTCCTTAAATATAATCTGTGGAAGATATGTGAGACTACAAAACTCTTAGCATTTTTGTATAGCCTAATTTCCAGCCTGTCTCAGCCTACGAGATGTAGTCTGTGTTCCAAGATACAAGATATAAGTTTAATATGCATTTAATGGCATGGTTTGAGTGCATTGAATTTAACATGCTATGCAGAGTGGTTTTCATTAAGCAGGTGGTTTAATTACAGCAAATTCAGCGAGGAAAATTCAGGTGTCTCCATTTGAGCATTCAGGTAAATTTATGGCTCATCCTGGAAACTCATTCAGAGATGTCTCCTCAGGAAAGTGTGACCTGAGAACTCACCAAAAAGCTCCATGATGATGAATAAGCAAGATGCGTGCAGAGGATTTCTCTCTGAAACCAGAGAGAGGACAGTTATTGAACTGTATTAAGGGCTTATAGGAGATGGGGTGACTTTGCTTGCTGTTTAAGAGCAATGTGTTACTTGGTGTTTAGTAACGTTTATTTGTAACTAACCAAAACTGCTTTCAGTAATCTGTATATATATAAGGGTCTGACACTTCCGTTTCCAGTGTATCTGAAGAAGTGTGCATGCACACGAAAGCTCATACCAAAATAAAAACTTAGTTGGTCTTTAAGGTGCTACTGAAGGAATTTTTTTATTTCGCTTTCAGTAAGGCTTTGAAATGCATTCTTGTAATGGAGAGCAAATTCATTTCTACTTTGCAGGAGGTCAGGATCAGGGACTCCATTTGCAACAACTCTGATAGTCTGCATTCTCTCTTTATACACACTGAAAGACCAGTTGTCACAAAACAGGTGAACGGGATTGTGCCTCCATATTTTGCTTCTCATCTAGGGTGCCAGCTCCTGGGGGCCAAACCCGATGTCCTGACGTCATGCATGCATATGCTGGGACACTGTGTGTGTGTGTGTGTGTGTGTGTGTGTGTGTGTGGTCACATGCATGACGTTGCCCTCCATTGCCCTTGCAAGCTGCCACCTCTGCTTCTCATCTTGGGATCTATAAGAATCTCTCTCCCCTGAACCTCCACTGCCCAAGGAGATGTCTGAATAAAGGAAATTTGGCTCAGGGTAGGCTATCCATTCTGAAGGAAATCAGCCCTGAGTGCTCACTGGAAGGACAGACCCTGAAGCTGAGGCTCCAATACTTTGGCCACCTCATGGGAGGGGAAGACTCCCTGGAAAAGACCCTGAAGTTGGAAAAGATGGAGGGCACAAGGAGAAGGGGACACAGAGGATGAGATGGTTGGACAGTGTCTGACCAAACTGTGGGGGGCAGTGGAAGACAGGAGTGCCTGGCGTGCTCTGGTCCATGGGGTCACAAAGAGTCGGACACAACTAAACGACTAAACAACAACAGGCACTGATGCTGGGAAGAACTTGCAGCCAGGGCCGGAATTAGGTTTGATGAGGCCCTAAGCTACTGAAGGTAATGGGGCCCTTTATATGTCCAACTGTCCTTTGTCAACAACAAATTGTTGCTGTTTTTTATGTTGAATATATGCTATATCAGGCATCCCCAAACTTCGGCACTCCAGATGTTTTTGACTACAATTCCCATCATCCCTGACCACTGGTCCTCTTAGCTAGGGATCATGGGAGTTGTAGGCCAAAACATCTGGAGGGCCGCAGTTTGGGGATGCCTGTGCTATATGGTAATTTATGTTGAATATATGTTATATGGTAATTTATGGACCTTATAGGTATCTAAGCCATTTGCACATGTTGTCCTGCAACCAGTCTATGCAGAATGTAGGCACCCTATATATAGTGTTGTAAAAATTTGCAGAGCTACACGGTCCTAGAATTAAGTGGATCCTTGACCCAGGAAGAGTCCAGGTATCCTGGCAGGCAGACGAAGTTTGAGCGTCTCCTGCCTACCAAATAACAGAGGCCAAACCAGGACGTACGAAGCAAGGTACTTTATTAATTAAATAATAAAGCTATTGCAATAGCGATCCGTCCACACAAGCAAGTTGAAGTGAAGGGACCCCGAACAAAGGAAGCTTCACAAATTTATAGGTTTCATTTCCAATAGTACAGAATTGCATAAAAGGTGGGGAAATGGGTTCTGGGAGGGGGTAATCGCGAGAGGACAAAGGGGTTGATGGAATTCTTGATGTAAGATATCATGGTGATAGTCCAGGTAATGATTATGCATGTCTCCTTATTGTTTGACAGGAAGACTCTGCGGATGTGGGAAGAAGCAGGCGGGGCCTATTACACCATAGGAGCCTACACAACACAAAACACTGTTGTAGGTTTTAGTTTATTTGTTTTTTTATCTTATATTTTGGAAATGTACATCCAATTTTTTTTCTTTACATTTTTTTTGGGGGGGGGGCCAAGAGACTGGGGACCTAAGGTATAGCTTGTTTAGCTTATACGTAAATTCGGCACTGTTTGCAGCAAGTAAAATATTTATTCTGATTCCCTGGAACTGCTGTTAGTTTGTTTAAACCAGCAGGGCAAGCCTGAACCGAAAGGGGTGGAATTTCCCTCCTCCTCTCTCCTTCATTCTTCTTTGTCTTGCTTTCCCCTCTGGCTTGGCATAAGGGCTGCTCCTGGGAGCCAGACCCTTTGGGGGCCCCTAAATATTTTTAGGGGGTCGGGACCAGGTCCCCCAATGTCCCAAAAGTGTGGAAGCAAAACCCGGAGGGGTGGAACACCGCTTGATGGTTAACAAAAAGATAAAACAATAAAACCAGGGGTGGCGGGGAACAGCCCTCATTTAAAACATATAAAAGTTAAAACAATAAAGAAGATTATAATTACTTAATCTTTCTAAGCAACTGGTAGGCTTATGTACATAAATATGTTTTTAGCTGGCGCCAGATTTCCTCATGCAGGGTCATTGGCAGCAGCTGCTACTAAATGTCCTGGATTTCCTGGAATTGGAACTGATTTCCTGGAATTGTTATTGCAGTACTTGGTTTGAAGCCAACCGAGCAAGCCAGAACTAAAAGGGGTGGAATTTTTCTCCTCCCATCCTTTCATTATTTTTTGCCCTGCCTTGCACTGTGGCTTGACAGGAGGACTGTTTATTAAGAACATAAGAATATAAGAACAACAGAAGAGCCTGGCTGCATCAGGCCATGGGAATATGTTCTCTTTTCTCACAGGGGCCACACAGATGCCTGTGGGAAACTCACAAGACCCCCTTGCCCTTCTGCAGTTTCCAATAACTCAGAAGGAGGCAAAGCATAGACCTCCTGGCTAGTAGCTCTCAATAGCCCTCTCCTCCAGGAACCTTTCTCACCCTCTTTTAAAGCCATCCAAGTGGGTGACATTCACTCCCTCCTGGGCGAAAGAGCGCCATACTTTAACCATGCGCTGGATGAAAATGAACTTTTTTTCCTCCTGAATTTTGCAACGTTCAGCTTCCATGGATGTCCACGAGTTCTGTTGTTATGAGAGAGGGAGAGAAAAATTATCTCTCTCCACTTTCTATGAGGCTCATTCTATCTTGTACATATAATTATTCTTTTTACCTCCTTTTCGGATCAATCCAGCAGCCTTCAAGAAGCAGAACAGGATGAATGTTTTTTATAATAAATTTTATTAGTTTTCAATTACAGTCCAATAATAGCCTCATTATAACAATACCAATCTAGAATACAATTATTAATACTAATCGTTCAAATGCCAAATTGTATAATTTAGATAAATTGCCCCCCTGTGTGCTAGATTGGATAGTTTGATGGTTTTCTTTATTTCTGTGTTCCAAAATCTTATTAGTTTCAATTACATTCCGGTCATTGTTGCTGTTTAGTCGTGTCCGACTCGTCATGACCCCATGGACCAGAGCACACCAGGCACTCCTGTCTTCCACTGCCTCTCGCAGTTTGGTCAAACTCATGTTCATAGCTTCGAGAACACTGTCCACCCATCTCGTCCTCTGTCGTCCCCTTCTCCTAGTGCCCTCAATCTTTCCCAACATCAGGGTCTTTTCCAGGGAGTCTTCTCTTCTCATGAGGTGGCCAAAGTATTGGAGCCTCAGCTTCACGATCTGTCCTTCCAGTGAGCACTCAGGGCTGATTTCCTGAAGAATGGATAGGTTTGATCTTCTTGCAGTCCATGGGACTCTCAAGAGTCTCCTCCAGCACCATAATTCAAAAGCATCAATTCTTTGGCAATCAGCCTTCTTTATAGTCCAGCTCTCTCCCCTTCATGGATCAATGCCTTGTCGTGGCGAAGGGGCTTGAATAACTCAGAGAAGCTATGAGCTATGCCATGCAGGGCCACCCAAGATGGACAGGTCATAGTGGAGAGTTTTGACTAAATGTGATCCACCTGGAGAAGAAACTGGCAAGCCACTCCAGTATCCCTGCCAAGAACACTCCATGGACAAAGACAACAGGCATTCCGGTCATAAGAACAATCTTTATAATGTGATTTTGAATCATGTGAAACCAGCAGGACTCTATCCCTACCCCCAACATTTCAAGAGGAAAAATTGGGATACCCCACACCATCTCACCACCCCATTCACTGTGGCTACCACCACCCACCCACCCCTTTCCTGCCCACTTGCTCACTCGCTCCTCCTTCACACCTTTGCTGTCCCCCTCCTTTGTGGCTGTAACCTTCTCCTCCACTGCCTGTGGCCTCCTCCCCCACCCCCGCCAGCCAGCATGGCCTCCCAGAGGCTTTGGCACGACCCTTTGATGATCGCCAAAGCAATCCCAGAAGGTAGCCTGGCGCTCATCAGCAGGGTCAGACGCAGCTTTGCTGACTAATGCCAAGGTGCTAGTCTTAATGGGATATTCTGGGATCCAAACAGAAGCTGGGATTGGCTTAAAATTGGATCCACAATACCCAGCTAAAAATGGGTCAGTTGTGGGGTAAAAGGTAAAAGGAAAAGGACCCCTGGATGATTACGTCCAGTCAAAGGCGACTATGGGGTTGTGGTGCTCATCTCGCTTTCAGGCCAAGGGAGCCAGCGTTTGTCCATAGACAGCTTTCTGGGTCATGTGGCCAGCATGACTAAACCACTTCTGCTGCAGTGGGACAATGTGATGGTAACCAGAGTGCATGGAAACACCATTTACCTTCCCGCTGCAGCAGTACCTATTTATCTACCCGTGCTGGTGTGCTTTCAAGCTGTTAGGTTGGCAGGAGCTGGGACGGAGCAACGGGAGCTCACCCCGTCTTGGGGATTTGAATTGCTGAGCTTCTGACCCGCAAGTCAAAGAGGCTCAGTGGTTTAGACCAGGCACCAGAGGCGTCTTACCCATGGAGGCTAGTGGCGCAGGGTGCCAGGTTCTGGAGGGCGCCAGGAAAGAGGTGGAGGCTGGATGCGGCACCTCCCAGCATCGGCTCACTGCCCTTGCCCGCCTCTGCCATGCTGTGCCCGGAGCCTTCGTCTGCCATGGCCACTGCGGCACAAAGCGGCCAGCTAAGCTGGGAGGCACCGCATCCAACCTCCGCCTCTTTCCCACTAGAGGAGCCGCCCTCCATCTGCTGCCCGCCTCCTCTCCAGCCATGCCGGCAGCACAGTCCTCCCTAAAAAAAGGTACACAACTCTGGGAAACGGGGGGTGGGGGTGGCGGCGGCGCTGGAGGGAGCTTTGCACCACGACGCCTGATATGCTTAAGACGGCCCTGCCAGGCATACCCAACTCCCGAGGGACTGCAATCTACTCAAAGTATAAAAAGACTGGCTGTGATCTACCCATTGTCATTGCCAGTACAGTTATACCTCGTGTTACAGACGCTTTCGGTTGCATCCTGCGCCGAACCCAGAAGTACCCGAACAGGTTACTTCCGGGTTTTGGTGCTTGCGCATGTGCAGAGGCACTAAATCATGCTTTGCACATGTGCAGAAGTGCCGAAATACAACCCGCACGTGCGCAGACACGGCGCTGTGGGTTGCGAATGCTGTGGGTTGCGAACGTGCCTCCTGCATGGATCACGTTCGCAACCCGAGCGTCCACTGTAGTTAAGTTGTTATGATTTTTTTTTGGGGGGGGGGAGCCAAAGTTCTTGAGCTTCTTTTGGAAAGGATTCACCTGGTTGGTTATAGGAGGAGTGTGTTAAATCGATCGCTTAATAGTCAGCTCACTTCCTGCTTTCCCAAACTCTGCCGCCGATGCAAGGAAATAAACCTCTCAAAGCGGGGGTGGGGCACATAACAATCGCTTAGGAGCAACAGGGGGATCACTTACAAAACTACAGCGATCGACCTGGGACACCCCTGCAATCGACCGGTAGATCGTGACCAACCTCTTGGACACCCCTGGTTTAGACTACAGCACCATCCGCTCCCCTAGTTGTGGGGTGTGTCTGTCTGGCCCTCAGGGCTCTCTCTAGGCCATCTCCTCCCCTCCAACCCACACCACTGTTGCTCCACACCTTCCTCAAGTCTGGCTGAAATGTTGGAGAGCAGCTGTCAGGCAGTGCAGAAAATACTGAGGTAGACGGATCAATTTGCCTGGCTCTGTAAAAGTCAGCTTCCTGTTTTCCCGTGTCCTTGAATAACAATCATTTATCTCCTCTCCTCTCCTCTTTGACCAAACTGCGGGAGGCAGTGCAAGACAGGAGTGCCTGGCGTGCTATGGTCCATGGGGTCACGAAGAGTCGGACATGACTAAACAACTAAACAACATCTCCTCTCCTGATTACCCGTTCGGAAGAACAGATAAGGAGCTGCCTTTGGGACTTCCCCACATATCTCCCAGGAGGCACCAGGCACCCACTGACAAATGGTGCCCTTTGATAAGCCACCTCACGCTGCTCCTTTCAACTTCCATTTTCGAAAGTTGCAAGGGACTGTGGGCTCTGCTTCAGGGAACAGCCCTGGGGAGGAGAGATGGCTTCCATGGGATGTGAGATGGAGAATGCAAGACCTTTTCTTAAAACAGACGGATGCAAGACAGACACCATTTTGATTTGTTTACTCAGTGCTTGCTAGTAACTTACTGAGCCATAGGCAAGAGCGAAAGAGAGAGAAGGAGGGGGAGGAAAGTTGAGGCTTTTTTTACTGTATGAAAAAAAGAGAGAGCAAAACAGAGAGGTGCTTTGCCCTGGCTGTTTCTTCTACAGGAAGTTGCTATGCAGATGTTTCCTAACAGGAAGTCAGCAGGAAGCCTCATGGTTAACTAGAGTGGTTAGAACAGGCACCCCCAAACTTTGGCCCTCCAGATGTTTTGGACTACAATTCCCACCATCCCTGACCACTGGTCCTGTTAGCTAGGGATCATGGGAGTTGTAGGCCAAAACATCTGGAGGGCCACAATTTGGGGATGCCTGGGTTAGAATGACATGTGTAAAATTCTCTGGAGGCACAACTCAGGGTGCAGCCTTAAATAATAATAATAATAATAATAATAATTTCCCCAGCCACTCTGGGCGGCTTCCAACAGAAAATAAAACACAGTAATCTAGTAAACATTAAAAGCCTCCCTGAATAGGGCTGCCTTCAGATGTCTTCTAAAAGTCTGGTAGTTGTTTTCCTCTTTGACATCTGTTGGGAGGGCGTTCCACAGGGCAGGTGCCACCACCGAGAAGGCCCTCTGCCTGGTTCCCTGCAACTTGGCTTCTCGCAACAAGGGAACCGCCAGAAGGCCCTCGGTGCTAGACCTCAGTGTCCGGGCAGAATGATGGAGGTGGAGACGCTCCTTCAGGTATACTGGACCGAGGCAATTTAGGGCTTCAAAGGTCAGCACCAACACTTTGAATTGTGCTTGGAAACGTACTGGGAGCCAATGTAGATCTTTCTCGGCGGCTGCTCCCAGTCACCAGTCTAGCTGCCGCATTCTGGATTAGTTGTAGTTTCCGAGTCACCTTCAAAGGCAGCCCCATGTAGAGCGCATTGCAGTAGTCCAAGCGGGAGATAACTAGAGCATGCACCACTCTGGTGAGACAGTCCGCAGGCAGGTAGGGTCTCAGCCTGCGTACCAGATGGAGCTGATAAACAGCTGCCCTGGAAACAGAATTTACCTGTGCCTCCATGGACAGCTGTGAGTCCAAAATGACTCCCAGGCTGCGCACCTGGTCCTTCAGGGGCACAGTTACCCCATTCAGGACCAGGGAGTCCTCCACACCTGCCTGCCTCCTGTCCCCCACAAACAGTACTTCTGTCTTGTCAGGATTCAACCTCAATCTGTTAGCCGCCATCCATCCTCCAAACGCCTCCAGGCACTCACACAGGACCTTCACTGCCCTCACTGGTTCTGATTTGAAAGAGAGGTAGAGCTGGGTATCATCCGCATACTGATGAACACCCAGCCCAAACCCCCTGATGATCTCTCCCAGCGGCTGCATGTAGATGTTAAAACAACCCTTTTGTCTGGTCTGTCTTGTTTTGTCAGCTTTCTTGATGCACCTTGAAATAAAATCTGAATCTCTTTCAAAGCAGCAATCCCTTATCATTGCTGGGACTGAAGGACTCCGTTGTGCTCGAACCTGGCATGGGCTTTTGCCCACATCAAATGGAAACCACTCTCCCCTCCTTGAGTGGTCCATACCTCTCATCAGTTGATGGGCAAGATGGGAGCATGCCTTGCCCCAGGAAGGCAATAATCAGACTCCACCTTAAGCTCCTGATTGTTCCTTTGACAATGCCCCAATAAATGTTATTTTTGCTGGAAAATGTGTAATTTTAATTAGAGAAGTGGTGGGGTTGGGGAGAGCTTCCAAAACTACCCACACCAGCTGTGTCTTTTTTCCATATCACCCTTCTCCTTTCTTCTTCCTCTTCGCTGTGGTTTACCTAACGAAAATTCTAACGAAAAACACAAAACAGAAACTGCCTCTCTAAATTATCCAACCTACGGTATTTTCAGAATTGATGCTTTTGAATTATGGTGCTGGAGGAGACTCTTGAGGAGGGGTCAGCAAACTTTTTCAGCAGGGGGCCGGTCCACTGTCCTTCAGACCTTGTGGGGGGCCGGACTATATTTTGAATATAGGAATATTAATTCCTATGCCCCACAAATAAAAACACCAGGCAGGCCTCACAAATAACCCAGAGATGCATTTTAAATAAAAGGACACATTCTACTCATGTAAAAAAATCAGGCATGCCCCACAAATAACCCAGAGATGCATTTTAAATAAAAGGACACATTCTACTCATGTAAAAACATGCTGATTCCCGGGCCATCCGCGGGTCGGATTTAGAAGGCGATTGGGCCGCATCCGGCCCCCGGGCCTTAGTTTGGGGTCCCCTGCTCTTGAGAGTCCCATGTACTGCAAGAAGATCAAACCTGTCCATTCTGAAGGAAATCAGCCCTGAGTGCTCACTGGAAGGACAGATCCTGAAGCTGAGGCTCCAATACTTTGGCCACCTCATGAGAAGAGAAGATTCCCTGGAAAAGACCCTGATGCTGGGAAAGATGGAGGGCACAAGGAGAAGGGGACGACAGAGGATGAGATGGTTGGACAGTGTTCTCGAAGCTACGAACATGAGTCTGACCAAACTGCGGGAGGCAGTGCAAGACAGGAGTGCCTGGCGTGCTCTGGTCCATGGGGTCACAAAGAGTCGGACACGACTAAATGACTAAACAACAACAACATTTTCAGAAAACAAAACTGAGGAATAATGTTGTTGAATATTCTCAGGAGTGGGGAGGGACAATACTCCAAACCTAGCCCCTCTGGCGGAGCTTCATGCTCCGGCACCGGGGGCGGAGAGCAGGTGGGGGCGTGGCTGGCGTGCATCCCGGTGGCGGGGCGCACTGCCCAACGGGGTGTGGCATGCATTCTGGGGACATGGCGCACCGCTCCCAGGGGCGGGGCGTGCGTTCTGGGGGCAGGGCGTCCAGCGCAGGTGGAGGTGCAGCCGTGATGGCACCCCCCCCGGGATCGCACTGCTGGGGGCGGGGTGCTCCCATCGCCCCCCTCTTCCGCCGCCCCTGCCTAGCCTCCACAGTGACCCAGAGCTATCCCTGTTCCAGGGCATTGTGGGGAAGAATCAACAGCTGCATGGAAAGGCTGAGGACGAGAATATTGTTCAAAGTGACTTTTTGGGGTTAGGGGAGGGAAGATGCAATACAGAACATTATCAAAGCATCTTTTCTGAGAAATTTCTTCTCAGCTCCATATCTGAGCTGCTTATCAACACCCACAATGTGTCAGTTTGCACACGTTACATCCTCTTATTTATTTCCCCCCCCCCAGCACTCACCGTACAAAAGTCAAGGTTTATTCTAAGCATTTTCTCCCTACTGCACAAGCACCCCTGAACATTTCATAAACAAAAGAAAGAACATGGAAGAGAAAATAAGAATTTGGTGTTTTTTTTGGCGGGGGGATAACAGAGAAAGAAAGAAAGAAAGAAAGAAAGAAAGAAAGAAAGAAAGAAAGAAAGAAAGAAAGAAAGAAAGAAAGAAAGAAAGAAAGACAGGAAAATAGGGGAAATGAAGGATTGTGAGGACCAAGAGAAACAGTAATGCCTTCAAAAGATTGGAAGAGCAAGCAGATGGCTCTTCCTGGTCTGAATAAGGACACTGGAATCTTATCTCATTATACACGATAAAGCTTTCTTTAGCACCTCATCCCTTGCTTTTTCCTGCAAGACCAATTGCAGCCGATAACAGTTGTTAACAGTCATCAACAGGTTCACCACTCCTATCAGCCAATCACCCATTTCCACCACCCTTCTGAGTAATACCCCTCCTCTTTACTTGGGGGAAGAGATTATCTCCCTTTCTTAATCTATAGTTGTGTACTGAGACTCCCTTCCCCCACAAAGCGTAATTCTGAAGCCAGATTGGCCAATCATGAGGGATGATGGGGGTGGTAGTCCAGGAACACCCCCACTTCTCCTCTACAGGAAATCTCTATATACAAAAATGTAAAAAGTCCATGTTGGTTAGCGTTCAGTTTCCAAAGCTCATCTCATGGGAGAGAGAGGTGGGTCGGGGTGGAGGCTGACACAACGTGGGGGAAATATAGCGTCATACGCCTATCCTGGGAAACGGGGACCCTGACTGAGCCACAGCAACGACAGGATCCTGCCCCTTGCCCCAACTTTCACACACAAAGCCACAGCAACGCGTGGCAGGGCCCACTAGTAATATAATAAAATGTAAATATGTCCTTTATTATATTTATAATGCACCAGTGGCCAACCTTCTGTTTCTCTTTACAGTGGTACCTCGGGTTACAAACAGTTCGGGTTACAACTCCGCTAACCCGGAAGTAGTACCTCAGGGTTGAGAACTTTACCTCAGGATGAGAACGGAAATGGCACGGCGGCAGCGGGAGGCCCCATTAGCTAAAGTGGTAGCTCAGGTTAAGAATAGTTTCAGGTTAAGAACGGACCTCCGGAACAAGTTAAGTTCTTAACCCAAGATACCACTGTATTTCTAAAACAAGCACTCAGCAGTCTTGGCATTTGTTGAAAAGCTTCTTATGTGTGCCAGACATGGGTTGAATTATACCTTGGAGCAGTGTTTCTCAACCTTTTTTGGGCCAAGGCACACTTGTTCCATGAAAAAAATCACGAGGCACACCACCATTAAAAAAGTTAAAAAAATTAACTCTGTGCCGCCCTATATTGACCTTATAATAATGACTGTAAGAAACACTTGCCAATTGCTGTGTTGGTTGCAATCTCCTGTAATAAGGCTTCACAAGCCGCTGATTTCTCTGCCAGCACAATCCTTTGCTCAGCAAGTTTCAGGTTGAGCTCATCCAGCCAGCTTCTTTAAGTTTGTCTAAATTTTAGTTTAGTTTGTCTAAATTTTGCCGCGACGTACCGCGACGAGAAGGGCGATTTGCATTGTCACGTGCCTGGCGGCCGCCAATATTCCACGCTGACCCCGCGTCGTGACCCGGCCGGCTTCCTTTCCGGCGGGTCAGTGTTGGTTATTGGCGGCCGCCAGGCACGTGACAATGCAAATCGCCCTTCTCATTGCCGCACGTCGCGGCACAATAGCCAGCGTCTCGCGGCACACTAGTGTGCCGCGGAACAGCGGTTGAGAAACGCTGCCTTGGAGCATAAGCTCTTAATGGAATGTTGAGACAGCTTGGGTCCTGCCTATGCAAGTCTGAATGAGCTGGTTTTTCCTCACAGCCCCACCTTCAGCTCCTACAAACTCCTAGGGCTTGGTAACCAAGATTATAATTTTTCCTTCTCATCTTTGTATTCAGGGCCTGTGAGAACTTGAACTCCCGCCTGACATCAGAGGCAGATTTAGGGGGGCATGGAGAAGCAGAAAACTATTCTGTAGAATGGTAGGCAAGAGATGCCAAATTTTGAGACCCCAAGACATTCCCCACTGCTGCCATTCCATTCAGACATTGCTGGCATTCTTTATACATACATACATACATATATATATATATATATATATATATATATATATATATAATTATTTAGATTTTATAACGTATTTTAGCATAATCAAAAATTCAACTTACATTTTACATTCCAATTACCCCCCCCCAACGACTTCCCCCAACTTCCCTTTCTGGATTATAACATATTCCTTTCTTCTGCTTATAATTTTATACGCCTTATATACTTAAAATTATACCTTATTAATCTGTTCTTAACATTATAACCTCCTATTTATATATTCTGTTATTTATCCATTGTGTACATGACAGTTGATCTTCCTTTGCCGCCTTCCCGCGCTACAATCTATGGCCGCGCTTCGCAAGACGAAGCGGCGGCCATAGAAAACCTCGCCGTCTTGCGAGTCCCTCGCGCAACGCAAAACTTGTTCGTCTTGTGAATTTTTCCTTGTGCGAAGCATTCGTCTTGTGAGGTACCACTGTAGTTCTGGGAAATATTTAACGAAGACCTTCCTAATTTTATTGCTTGCTTTATGGACTCTTTATTTAGTTTGTTAATTAACACTTTTTTGTGCTGACATTTATGAGGAGTTTTGGACAAGTCACTTTTTCTTTTGCCTCTCTTCTGCTGGTTGGCTGCAGCCATTTCAGGAAGAAACCATGACTGATGCTATGTGTTTTTGTTCTTGTTTATCACTTCAAGGTAGGGAATGGAATGTCCCCTTTTTCCCACAGCTGCAACTTCCTCCCCTGCTTCTGCTGATTGTGAGGTCTTGGGTCTTGCCCAGACTGTAAAACCTCCTTGACCATGACTATTTTGAAAAAACCTCCTTGACCATGACTATTTTGAGGGAGGGACAGAAAACATCTCAAGGGCCTTCTGGAAACGAAACTTAAGAAACTTGAAATGAATCTTAAGAAATGAAACTTAAGAACAGGGAGGGGATCTCATAGCTGAACTGCTTATCAACACCCACAATGTGTCAGTTAGCTAGCTAAACATGTGACAAAAGAAAGAACATGGAAGATGGAGGAGAAAACAAGAATTAATTTTGGGAGGGAGGGATAACAGAGAAAGAAAGACAGGAAAATTGGGAAATGAAGGATTGTGGGGACCAAGAGAAACATAGGTCTTTTGAAAAGAATGAAAGAGCAAGCAAATGGCACCCCCTCCTAAATATTTATGTCCATTCAGTGTGTACACAACCATGCATATGCACATCATATTGGACCCGAATGTGACCTGGAAATGTCACAAAAAAATGACCCACTTCCTTGGATCCAATGGCTAATGACTCTTCTGGAAGAGGGGAATCCAGGGCTTCCTCGGCCTCCAATAATCTCTGAGGCATAGAGTCATGTACACCTCACTCCTCCCCAGAGGTGGGAAAAAGATACCAATGGACCAGACAGATATCCCTTGATGGAGTTTGCTGAAGCCAGGTGTCAACAAAGCCCATCTTCAGGAAAGCCCGGAGGGCAAGAATAGGTGCAAATAGTTTTATTCTTCTCTTGGTGGTGGGTACTTAGAAGGTGTCTGAATCTGATAACGGGGATGAATGATGGACTCATGTTACCAAGCAAAATCCCCCTCGTTCTTGGTGACACGTTGGTGATGTATCTGGAAATGTATTGTGCAAAGGTGGAAAAGGGAATTAAAAGTCCATGAAACCCCTACTCCATGTGTGTGTGAACTTTGTTGCAACAATAAAGATCAGGTCTACTGACCACTGATTTGCTTTTTTACTTGGTTGCACCCAGGATGTTCCCGTTACAGCACTCAGTTTGTGCAATGAAGAAGACAGGGCTGTCTTTACCCAGGGTGCAAGGGGTGCAGGGCACCCCGGTGCCCAATTCTGGAGGGTGCCAGGTGCCCGCCACTGAAGCCGCCTAAGCTCTTAACTATCTATCTGTTATGAAATAATCTGAGGCGTCTTGTGTGAAGACGCCGTGGGGCCGGGGAGGGGCCGTGGGGCAATAGCCGGGCTGTGGCCATGCAGCTGCACCCAGGGGACCCTGGCCCTCCCACTGGCTTGCGAGGAGGTGCTTCCTGGAAGCGCTCGTTCACAGCTGGGTCCCTTCTTCTGCGTTGAGGTGTCGTCGTGGGAGGGGCATGAGCAAGCAGGGACCCCCGTGGGCAGGAGCGGGTCACAGAGCGCGGCCAGAGGAGCTGCAACCTGGTGAGTCTGAGAAGCGGCGGTGGTAGAGCGGCCATTCCAGTGCAGTGCTAGCTCTGCCGCCAGTGCTGCGCGTCCCTCCGGCTGGCATTGCATGGGCGGCACTGAGTCAGCCCTGCACCTGGCAGGCCGCTCGCTGCTCCCCCCGGTCTGGCCCAGCCACCGCCCAGCAACCGGCGGGGGGAGAGAGAGGCACCTCCAGAACAAAGAAGCAGCATCAACATGCACTGCCTCCTGCTCCAACACCTTCAAGACCCTGCTTCCCTCCACTGGCCCCACTGAGCAAACTGCAGGTGGGGGCTCCCTGCCTCCCCCCCAATGGGCCCGATCCTAGCGGTTCCCCTTCTGAAATAAGGAAGTAATCTAAAGAAGCGAATCTAAAGAAGAATGCCTCAGCATCAGCAATTCCCCATTTGACTTTGGGTGTTTTTGCATACACTCACCCCCTTCAGCTGGGTATTTTTGCAGCCTTAATGACTAACATACTAACATACTATTAGTTTGTGGGTTTGGTTTGGTTTTGTTTAAAAAAGGACTGCGGTTAAAGGCAGCTGACAGGGTATCAGCATACCTCCCAGAGTCCCAATATTCCAGGCACAGTCCTGAAATTACGAAAGCCACCCTGGCTTCTGCTTTGATCCCGGAATGTCCCTATTTCTCCCACCAGTGTTGCCACCACTGAGCTCAGGGAGGAGGGTGAGCCGGCGCTTCTCCCAAGGGAAGGTGGCAAGGTTGCCTCTCCCCGGCCTCTTCCATGGCCACTGCCACTGGCCTCCTCTGTTGGGGAGAGGTTGCCACCACTGGGGCCCAGCCCCACATGATGTGCCACCTCTGAGGGGCAGGCAGGGGACTGGGAGGGAAGAAAGAGGTCTTGATTTTGTTAAAAAATGCTTTGTGCATCCATGTCTAATCTTGCCCCTTTCTAAAATGTATTTATGGGCATGTGCTTTTCTTTTTTGTAAGTCTACCAAGGAACAAAATAAGATAAAACCAGGACTGAGGGGTTTTCTCAGGATGGTTGGAGAATGTGCTGTCTCCTGTTGGAGACAGTGGAGGTGGCAGCCCCCCTTCTTATGATAGGAAACGCCGGAGGGCACAAAAATGGGGGGTTGCGGAGAGTTAGTTGTGGGGTGGGGAGTGAAAAATGTCTCCGTTTTCATCTGGGCTATGTTGGAGGGTAGGTATCTGGCCTCAAGTCCCATTGGCAGCTGGGGGCAGGACTACCTCACTCTCCAAGTGCATGGCGGGGTAATCTGAACCCCACCCCACCCACCCCTTTTCAGGAAATGCATTTGGAGAATGTGATGGCAGGAGTGATAGTGGGCGGGGGGGGGGGGGGATGAAGGTATCAAAGGCTACCATGCAATCATCCTCTAAGACCCTTCATTACAGATCTTTTGGCGCCAGGCAAAAACTTTTCCCTCCAACCAGGCCTTGGGCTGATTGAACTTTCTATGGCCTTCTAAATGTGTTGGGGGGTGGTATTGGTTTCTGCTTTATTATGTATTTGGTGTTCTCATTTTTTTTATCTGGTGAGCTGCCCTGTGACTTTGGATGAAGGGCGGTATGCAAATTTAACTATTATTAATACTAATAATTATTATTAACTATTATTAATATTAATAATATTAATATTTAATAGTGGGAAAGTTGAAGAAGTTTCATGTGAGCAGGGTGTGCTGAGAAGCCAATTGCACAAAGTGTTTTCGGGGGAAATACTGATTGCAACAGAGGTTCTTAATACTTCCCCTTAAACTGTTAAGGCCAGCTTCTTCTCAGTGCCTTCGCCCTGCATTTAAAGTTCTCATGATTTTCAGTATTACAACACTATGATCATAAGAACATAAGGTGAGCTTGCTGAATCAGGCCAATGGCTCATCTGGTCCAACCAGATGACTGTAGGGAACTGGCAAGCAGGGGTACTAGAGTATTTCTCCCTCCTGCAGTTTCTAGCTAGTGGTGCCCAGAAGCATTGTTTCCTCTGACTGTGGAGACAGAGCATAGTCATCACAGCTAGTAGCTAATTCCCCATAATCTGTGTGGTAGAACACTTGACTCCTTCCTGTGTCACAAGATTGAAAGGTGCTTAAGTAAGGCGTTCTTCCGGCAACATAAGCTTTAAAAGTGCTCAAAAGTGAGATACTCTTTTGCCAATTCCCCACTATGGGAAAATAATCTACTATACAAGGTTTTTGTTTCAGGGCTCTAAGAAGCCCTGTGTGGGAGAAGTGCAGGAGGAGTTAGACAGTTTGCGCAGTCAGGCGGAGTCCCCCCAGCCCCCCAGGGCAGCCCCGAGTGGAATAATGACACAGGACCACGTATTTATGGGATTAAAAATTGGCCACAACTTTATTAAAATTCAGATGTAGGAAGACCTTGGCGCAGGCATTGGGCGTATATCCCTCCCAGCCCCCCGCAGGGGGTGGGGTGATCTTCAGGGTTGTCCAGCATGAGTGGGGGTTGGGCTAACTCTGGAGAACATATGTTCAAGCAGATAGCCCGCCCCCCGGATCGCCGCCGCTGGAGGGGGAGGGCAATAACCAGCCAAGTGGCATCGCCAAATGCCCCCCCCTTGATGCCCGATTACGGGAACCCTGTTCTCGCCGCCGCAATAGGGCGGGGGGTCACCGCCCCCACGCCCCTCCCCTTTGTATAAATGACTAAAGGATTCTGCCCAAGGCCTGCATCCGCCACCCGAGACCACAAATTGGGGTCTCGCCGCCAAGACTACCTACACCTGAACCGCCCCAGAAACCGCCAGCCATTCCAGGAGGCTGTGTCTTATGTCGCTCAGCCAGAGATTGCAACCTGTGGCTGTGAGGTGAACGCCGTCATGCCTGAATAGTTCCTTCCTGTAAATTTTGATGCTGGGATGCTTCACAACTTGACCTCCAATGCGCGTGAGTGCTGCGCGCAGTGCCCTATTGATTTTTTCAACAGTGTAGTTAAGCCTGACATGGGCGGTGTTGTTGCGCCATTGTAGGCGTGGGAGGAGTTCTGACCAGAATATGGTAACGCTAGGGTACGCTGCCTGAAGGCATTCCAGGTCTGAAATAGCCGCTTTTATCAAGACGATGCTCTTGCGCGCAACCAGGTCATTCTCGCCAAGGTGGATGACCAGCGCGTCAGGTGGTTGGCGGAGTGCGAGTTCGTGACGCAGCCAGGGCATGAGCGCATCCCAGCACATTCCGCGGTGACCAAACCAAGTGAGGCTGATCTTCGGTTGAAGGCCCAGGTGTTCATCGGCTAGAACCGAGGAGGCATGGACCGCTGCCCAGTATACAATGCTATGGCCGAAGATCCAGATGCGCTTGGGGTGTGTACCTGAAATAAATCATCATACAGAAGCTGTCAGAACCCATTGCCTTTACCGGATATACCCCTTAAATGCTGCTGAGCGCCAGCGGCCCAATGCCTTTATGCACTCCGGGGGAAGCCCACTTGCCGCCGCTGTAGTGGCTGCCCCTATGTGGAAGGAATGACCGGAGTAGTGGGCAGGGTCGCCCCCACAGGCCTGGATGGCCTTCCACAGGACCGCGGTGAACTGCGTGCGTGTCAGGGGGCGGCCTGTGGAGTGTATTAGCAGGGGGCCTGGCCCGTGCGGGCGCACCTTGATATATTTCTGTATGTCCGATACCGGACAGGGCCCACCTCCTGTGGAGCGTGTCAGGGTAAGGGTGGCACCTTTACCCAGCTGGTCAGTTTTAGAGGCCCTTATTCTAAGAAGCACCCTGTGGCCATCTAGGCTGACGTCCCTCAAGGTCAGCCCCTTGAGTTGGGATGATTTTTTGTCGCAGACGCATTCCCCCAGCCTAAGGGCACCGAAATATGCCAGAGAGAAGGCTGCCCTGAAAAGCCTAACCTCGTGCTTGGACCAGCATATACGAGGGAGCACATCCCAGATCTGACTGAGGGTCTCTAAGGTGATTGGCCTTCTCCTATCGGGACTGGGAGGGTGTGTGCGGTGCCATCCTGCTATCAGTTTCCTAACTCGGAAAGTGTCACATGGATCAGGGTGCTGCGAGCAGTTACAGAAATAGGAGATTGCAGCCTTGTGGATCCGAATTGTTTTGATGGCCATGCCTCCCCTCTTGAGGTGCACTAAATATTTCAAAACCTCAGACTCCCTGGGCGCGTGACTGAGCCGCGGATCACACTTAGCTCTGAACTGCTCAAACTGTGACCAGGCTCTGGTATAGGACTGCAGCGTTGATGGAGCAAGGGCACTCAGTATCCCTGACATCACTTCGGCTCTCCAACCTTCCACAGCTCCCCCGGAAATGTCTCTGGGAGCTGATCGGCCTCGGGCGCTAGTTCTCGGAAGCACTCCATCTGAAAACGAGACAAAGCATCCGCAATCTCATTATTAAGGCCTGGAATAAACCTGGCTGAAAAGGAGATGTTACCTCTGAGGCAATCCAACACGAAGAGATGCAGTATACGAATCACCCTGTCAGATTTTGCGGACTGCTTTGCAATGATCCGGACCACAGCCTGGTTGTCCGACCAGAAGCAGACCCTGGTGTCCTTGAGGTGGGCCCCCCAAATGCGAAGGGCTACTAGGATAGGGAAGAACTCAAGAAATGTTAAATCATGCGTGATACCTGCTGCATGCCATGACGCTGGCCATGGTTGCGCACACCAGTGGCCTCTGAAGTAGACGCCGAAGCCACAGCGACCCGATGCGTCCGAATGTATCTGGAACTCCTCCTTTGGCTGCAGCCAAGATTGCCAGAATGACACCCCGTTATAACATTTCAGGAAGGTCAGCCATGTGTTTAGATTCTCCTTTATCACTTTTGTGAGCCTAATGTGGTGATGCTGGGCCCTGCCGCCTGCCAGGAGGCGATTTAAGCGGGCACAGAAGGCACGGCCAGGTGCAATGACCCTGCATGCAAAATTAAGGTGCCCTAAAAGTACCTGTACCTCCCTTACTGTTGTCTTTTCTTTGAGGAGCATAGCGCTAATCATTTCCCTTAGGGTCTGGAGCTTGGCCTGCGGCAGTCGGGAAGTTTGGTTAATGGAGTCTAATTCAATGCCCAGATATGATATGACCGTAGTCGGGCCCTCCGTCTTGTCGGCTGCCAGCGGGATGCCGAACTCGGCTGCCAGCTGTTCGAAGCAGGCCAATGCTCTGGCGCATGCGTCCGACCCAGCAGGGCGGACAATAAAGTAGTCATCCAAATAATGCGAGATGCAATGGGAACCTGACCTCTGTTTCATGGCCCATTCAACGAATGTGCTGAATGTTTCAAAGGCGGCACACGCTATGGAGCATCCCATGGGCATGGCTTTGTCAAAGTACCACATGTCCTGGAATTTGAAACCTAGGAACCTGAAATCATGTGGGTGCACCGGAAGCAGTCGGAAAGCCGATTCAATGTCACATTTTGCCATGAGTGCACCTGGGCCGCATTCCCTCACCAACTTGATAGCATGGTCGAGGGACGCGTAATGCACGGAACATTGCTCACGTGGAATGGCATCATTCACCGAGCCTCCTTTCGGGTAGGATAGATTATGTATCAAGCGGAACTCACCAGGGACCTTCTTGGGGACGATGCCCAGAGGTGATACTATAAGGTTAGGAAATGGAGGCTCGGTGAATGGGCCTGCCACACGGCCCAGCTGGCGTTCCTTGCCAATTTTCCGTTCTGCGATGTGTGGCATCTCACGTACTGATTTCTGATTGGGTGCAACTGAGCATGAAGGCGTGCCTTGCACAGGTATTCTAAAGCCATCTCTAAAGCCCTCCTCAATGTATTCTGCTGCCTCTCTGTTGGGGTATTCACGCAGGAATGGCAGCATGGCTGGAAGAGAGATAGGGGAGGGGGCTAGGGAAAAGATATGGTTATTTGCAGGAAGAGTCCCTTGCAGGCTGAGATCCAGAGGAACCGGATGATGCTCCAGCCCCATGTCTCGCCTGGGATGCGCCTGAGCCCGGGCCACGCGGGCCACGAAAGGGCCGCTTCCCCTTGTAGCATTTACTGATAGGGTGGGTACCAGCACAGCGCTCACATTCATGGGCATAACGACATTTTTCCCTGAAGCAGGCCCCATTGTTAAATTCCCAGCAGGTTCTCTTTGTAGCCTTAGCAACCTGCTTCTGCTGCCTATCGTACCCTGGCTGTTTCTCAAAGTATGGGGTGACAAGCTCTGACCACGCCTTGCTTTCCTGGACGTCCCACCTGAAGGTGGGGTCCTGGGCTGCTCGCTCCCTGAAAGAATGATCATAGGCGAGCGCCGCCTTCTCACCTGCCTTGGCTTCCACGTTCAAGATGATGAGCAGGTAATTGTACAGGTGCCAGGCTCTATCAGGATAAGCTGCTGATACTATCCCTGCATAAGTGGTAAATCCCGTGAGCCAGTTGCGGAAGGAACGCTCAATGGTCACCTTTTTATCCTTTCTCCGCTGCTCAGATGACTTATATTTCTGACTAGTGGAAGAGGCCGGGGACAGCAGGGAGAAGAGGTCTACAAATTCCCCATTGAGGATCTTCTCCCTGAGCTTCGAATTGAGGCGTATGCCAGGGGGGTCATCCGTACGCTCAAAGTTGGACTCTCTGATATTACCAGCGGAGTCAATGCCCTCCTCCCCGCATGGGGCGATGGCACCATGTTCACGCCTGTGCCTCCGATTGCGGCGGCGCCAGACCCATTGCGGTAGCCCCGGGGAATGTGGGCCTGTGACCCAATAACCTTTGATGCGCCGCCCATGCCCACTATCACAAGAACTGGACCTACCTGAGGATGTGGAAGATCCAGAGGAATCCCTCTTGCACTTGCGTCCCCTTCTCCTGCATCCATGCCGGCGACTCTCGTGGTGGCATGTCCCGTGTGATCCGTGGCGACATGTCCTGTGCGACTCATGGTGGCATGAACTGCGCGACTCGGGGCTCTTGTCACCCGCACACCTGTCAAAAGATCTGCGGCGGGGGGACCTACCTCTATGTCTGGAGTGCGCGGCCGGCGAAACCGACCGGGCTTCACGGGCTCGGCGGTCAGGCGAACTACTGGTGTACCTTCCCCGGCTATGGTAGGGTGACACCGGACTCTCCCGCGACTCATATCTCCGGAGGCGCCTCCTGAGCCGCGCGATGGTCCGTTCGTTGCTATCCTCCCGCTCCGATCTAGAGCAACTCCCTTCACGGGGTGAGCGTGACGCGGAGGAGCTCTCCCTGCGGGGTGTTTTGGCGGCCGCCTTTTTTCCCACTCGGCCTGCTGCAGCCTGGGATTTTTTAGAACTTGAGGGACCCCCAGCGGCTCTTTTGCCCTTTGGGGCTCTGGGGGGCTTGGTATGTCCTTTCCCAGCAGAGTGACCCTTGCCTTTGGCAGCCGCCTGAGCCTTTACTGGCTTGGGGGGAGCATGCCTCACAGTGCCCCTTCTGGTGACAGGTGGAGAAACCTGGCGCTTAGGGGGCATTATAATAGAATAAAGCAAGCGAATTGATCGAGGGGTAAACCAGGTTAATAGGGAAGATTAAGGGGTAATGCGCAAGCACTGAGTCACAACAAGAATTGCTACCAAAGCTGTAAAAAACAAATGAGGAAGACGTTAAGCACAGTAGTATGCATGTGTGTCTTGTGTGTGATTGGATGCGCATCAACCAGGGAAATGGTGCCGATCTCAGTGGATGCCCCAAATGCCACCACCAAGATGGCCGCCGCAGTGTGGCCACTGACAAGATGGCCCCCACCAAGATGGCCGCCTCCATGAGGCCACCCAAGATGGCCGCCCCCTTTTGCGGAGGCCTCTGGCACGGGCCAAGGCCTCCCTGCTGAGGCCGGGGGCTGACGCTGCATCTGGGAGGCCTCCGGCGCTGGCCGAGGCCTCCTGCCTTGAAGAGAAGAGGTGGGGGGGCCACGCGGAGCGTCAGCGCCCCACCCGCCCCGCGGCCCGGCCGTGCTGGGACCGCCACCATAGCCAGGAGGCCTCCGGCGCGAGCCGCGGCCTCCTGTCCTTTAAAAAAGAGCTGGGGGGGCGCGGGGCGTCGGCATCCCTCCCTCCCATGCGGCCCGGCCGGTCAGGGGCCGCCGCTGCGGCTAGGAGGCCTCCGGCATGCGCCGAGGCCTCCTGCCCCTTTAAAAAGAACTCCGGGGGGGGGAGCGGCCGCGCGGAGCGTCATCGCCCCCCCAACGCAGCCCAGCCGGGCAGGGACTGCCGCTGCGGCCGGGAGGCCTCCGGTGCGAGCCGAAGGCCTCCCGCCCTTCAAAAACACTCAGGAGGGGGGCCGCACGAAGCGTCGGCGTCCCTCCCCCCCACGCGGCCCAGCCGGTCAGGGGCCGTCGCTGCGGCTAGGAGGCCTCCGGCATGAGCCGGGGCCTCCTGCCCTTTAAAAGGAACTCCGGGGGGGCGGCCGCACGGAGCGTCAGCCGGCGCAACAACCGGGGGGGTGGCGAGGCCGCCCGAGCGGCGGTGCTCCCCCGCATGCGGCCCGAGCCGCTAGGAAGCAGCAGGAGGCCTGCGCGGCCTCCCGAGGGGCCACAAACGACCGAGGGGGGGGGTGAGGCCGCCCGAAACGATGGCGCCCCCCCACATGTGGCCCGTGCTGGCGCGAAGCGGCGGGACGCCTCCGAGGCCCCCGCCGCCCCAAAAAGCTGGCTGGGGGTGGCGAGGCCGCCCCAAAATGGCGGCGCCCATCCGCCCCCGCGGATGCTGAGGCCGGGGCCGCCAGCGCAAGCGGGATGTCCCCGGCGCAGGCCGAGGCCTCCTGGCGGCCCTGGAACATGAGGAGAGGCCCCCGCCGCCGTAGCAAGACCTGGGAAGCGGCCGGGTCGCGCCTGCCTCCCCCCAGGGCCGATAGGCCCGAGATTGCATGGGGGGGCGCCCAGGAAACAGCAAGAGGGCCCGCGATGCCCCACCACCTTCCTCCCTTGGGCCGATGGGCCCTACATGCAGTGGGGGGGGGGAGACGGAAGGGACCCTTTGGGTCAGCCAGAGCCACATTATTATTATATATATATATATACATTTTTTATTTTATTTTTTTAAAATCTTGCCCCACATGGGGCTCAAACCCCTAGCCCAGATATCGAGGGTCTTGTACTCCACTGACGGAGCCGTCGTGATCCACAAATTAAATTAAAGTAAATTAAATTAAATTAAATTAAATAATTGGCCCTACACAAAAGGCCAAGCACATGGTAAAGGGGGGCCTACCTCAAACCTGTGGAATCCGGCAGAGTTCCCAAAGGCTAAAAGCTCTGAATCCGTCGGCTGCTTCCCAAGAATGGCTCCTCTTCTTTGTGTGCAGGTAAGCCTACCTGATCCTACCTGGCCAATCCCCCTGGCACGCCCCCTTCGGCCGGATTGGTCGGCTGATGGAGTGGGCGGTGACTCCAGCCTCCAGCCTCAGGTAGGCAGTGCCAGCCTCCAAACTTCCAGATCTGCCCTAGGGTTCCCAAGGGGGGCTGCGCGCGACTGCGCAAAATGCGCCTCCCCTTTATGTTGGGGAAGCGGTCATTGCTTCACTTGGGCTATCCTGCCCTAAGGTGGGCTTGGATCAGGTGACCTTCAAAGGCCCTTCCAACTCATTCTATGTGGATGGACTTAGTTGCCACCTGGATATTGTAATGTGGGATGAAGAGCACTGGCAGACAGACTGCATATGGCAGCAAACTCTGGCTGAAGGAATCTCTTGCGGTTCTTCCTTGTTGCAAAGCAACGTCCTCCCCTTGTGAACCCAGTTTGCATTCATGGCTCTCTGGTTGCAGGCAGAACTGTTGGCTATCTATGTACCCTGTGGGACTTCTGGCATTATACTAATTTTTTAAAAGCAATTTGTCACATGCCCTTTTTGGTCTGACCCCCTATCATTGCTATTCCTGCCACATATTTTGATTTTGATTTTGTTCTGTGAACTGCCCAGAGACCTCCGGGTATAGGGCGGTATAGAATAAAATAAAATAAAAATAAAGAAGTTAAAATCAGAAAGCATAACAGAATGGAAAAGCTCTCAGCGGTTATTTAAAAGCTGGCACAGAAGGTGCTTGCTGGCAGGATTATCACACAGTAAAAGGTAAAGGACCTCTGGACGGTTAGGTGCAGTCATTGGCGACTTTGGGGTTGTGGCGCTCATCTCGCTTTTCAGGCCGTTTGTCCACAGACAGCTTTCGGGGTCATGTGGTCAGCAGGATTAAACCGCTTCTGGCACAATGGGACACCATGACGAGTGCCAGAGCAGTCACGGAAATGCCTTTTACCTTCCCGCCACAGCGGTACCTATTTATCTACTTGCACTGGTGTGCTTTTGAACTGCTTGGTTAGCAGGAGCTGGGACAGAGCAACGGGAGCTCACCTGTCATGGGGGATCGAACTGCCAACCTTCTGATAGTCAAGCCCAAGAGGCTCAGTGGTTTAGGCCACAGCGCCATCCTAGTCACATAGTACTGGGCCAAGGATTCTGAAGTCTCAGTTTCTTGTTTCTGCCAAATGAGCTGTACAAACTCTCCACTACCTTTGCCATTACTACTGGTGCTCCTTGTCAGGGGGTGAGATGCAAAAGCAATTGAATTTAAGCAAAAGAGAAAAACTATGCCACTAGAGATGCATGAAGTCAAGTCAAATTTATTTGTTTAAAACCATTAACGATTGCCAAGCTAGGCAAAAGAGGCCTCTGGTATACAAATTAGCTGGGAAAATATAGCACAGAGGAAAAAGGAAATGTGACATGACAGTATCAGAAATGGTCCCCATCACGACCACTATCCCTTTTTTCACCAATGGCCGACCAGTTGCCCACGGGAAGCATGCGAGCAGGACAGGTGCAACTCCCCTCCAGACAGAACAAGAAATATATATCTTAGCCATAGGCTACATTGCAGGAGGGGAATTTTGGGATGAACAAAGGGAAGCAACCTGACATTAAATCCAGGTGGTTATTATTATTTTATTATTAATTATTTGTTTTTTGTTTTTAAATTCTGCCCTTCTTCTTTAAAGAACCCTGGGTAGTAAACAAAAAGGTTTTATAACAGTTAATACATTCTAAAAACAATTCCAGTCTTCCATCCAGCGGGTGGCGCTGTGGTCTAAACCACTGAGCCTCTTGCGCTTGCCGATCAGGAGATCGGCAGTTTGAATCTCCGCGACAGGGTGAGCTCCCTTTGCTTGGTCCCAGCTCCTGCCGACCTAGCAGTTCAAAAGCACGCCAGAAAGTGCAAGTACATAAATACCGTACAGCTCCAGCGACAAGGTAAATGGCGTTTCCGTCCGCTGCCTGGTTCGACAGAAGCGGCTTAGTCATGCTGGCCACATGACCCAGAAGCTGCGAACAAATGCCGGCTCCCTTGGCCTGTCAAGCGAAATGAGCGCCACAACCCCAGAGTCGTTCGTGACTGGACTTAACTGTCAGGGGTCCTTTACCTTTTAGCAGTTTGTGACCGACTCTGGGGTTGCGGCGTTCATCTCACTTTATTGGCCGAGGGAGCCGGTGTACAGCTTCCGGGTCATGTGGCCAGCATGACAAAGCCGCTTCTGGCAAACCAGAGCAGTGCACGGAAACGCCATTTACCTTCTCACCGGAGCGGTACCTATTTGCCTACTTGAACTTTGACATGCTTTCGAACTGCTAGGTTGTATCTGAAAAGAACAGTTATATATTACAATTATTGTTTGTTGTTGTTTAGTCGTGTCCGACTCTTCGTGACCCCATGGACCAGAGCATTTTTGTTATTTAAACTATAAATATCGTGCAATTATGGTTTGTTTCTCGAAGTGACACACCACCCGAGTTATGCTTGGTTTTTTGGCGAATTTTGACACACCAAGCTCAAAAGGTTGCCCATCACTGAACTAGAGCATGCACCAATCTGGTGAGACATCTGTGGCGGAATAGGGCCTGATGATGATTCCAGTTCATCATGGGTTAATCTATCACTCCCATTATAGGCAGGTGTTCCCTGGGAGGCGGAGCTAGATGGCATTCTAAATGGAGGGGAAACAACCGTTGAAAGGCAGTTGGGGGTTGGCAGTTGGGAGTAGAATGTTAGAGAGGGATGCAGGAGCTGCATTAACAAGTCTGTGTTATATAAAAAGAAGATATGTGCTTTTAAGAACCAGAGCAATCCATGTTTACAAGTTAAATAATAAAGTTAAATGTGCTTAAACGTTCACTGACTCGGCAGTGTCTCAGTACCTTCAGAGGTGTGACAAAGAGGCGAGAACAAAGCTTTATTTGGTGGCAGCGCCGTGATCCGAGTTCAAAGCTCACGCGCCTAGTTTGATTTGATTTTGTCAGGAATTTCCTGTGAGGAAAATGACACACGTAAGAAAACCCAGAGAGGCAAAAGGAGATGAAAGAGCAGATGGGTTGGAGGAAAAGGAAAACTCTAGTTCAGAACTGGAGATTTTGAAGATTAAGTTGGATACTTGGATTAATCGAATGCACTAGTTTTATGGATTAATCGAATACTATGAACTAAGAGTTTAAACAAATGAAATCATAAAGAAATATACATGTTCTCCAGTTAAATAAAGCTTTCATCTATGTTGTGTTAAATTGGATGTTCCTCCTTATTCCAGCAACGCGTCTAAACTCAAAAGGGTGGTGACTGAAGAGTGGAAATAAAACTAAGCCTGGGGAGCAGGTGGAGAGTTTGCATCTCAAAGTCACACACAGAGGAGGCAAGTAGAGGGAAAAGTAGCTAGAGAGTGCTGAGGCAAACAGCTGTTGAGGTGAACCTGAGTTGAGAGGGAAACCTTACTGAGGGCACAAGATTGTTCCTATAATATTTGCCTGGAGTTTTTAAGGATACAGAGCCACATTATTTGGAAAGCTGGAATTGTACTCTATGTACTAGCAAACCCATATATAAACAGGGAGTTTATTTGGGAGAAAGAAGGAATAGGGGTTTGTGTGATCCTCAACTGAATTCCTTCAGCACATTGTTAGTAATAGAGAAGTGAGGTTTGTCACAACATCTAGCTGATGTCCAGCCTCTTTAAGAAGCTAGAGCTCCACAGTAAAGCAAGGAGCCTCCTGGACTCCCCCTGGCCAGAGAGGTGATTAGGCATGACTATATATTTTACTGAATTACGTTGTATACATTGCAGCAGCCTTTGGCTATATGCAATAAACTTGATATCGATACCGATAAGGCATGATGGTATTGATGGTGCTTTCTATCTCAGCATTACACAGTGAAACTAGAAGTTCAACGGGAGCACATGGAAAGTCCCACAGAACATTCAGAAATGCCCGAGAAATTAATCAGATTATGAGTGTGGAACTAGCTAACCCAACCCCTGCATTCACCCCCAATCCAAACCTCAGCAGGCAAAAGGGTATGACAAAAGGGTAATAATATTCACACAAACACCTATCCAGGAGATCATTTCTAACATCCTCTGTAGTGAACACCAGATCTAGGGGGATAACCTGCATTCTGTGCTGGGTGGATGACGCATTGAGATAGTGCCTTGGTTGTCATGACTGCCATGAAGTCCAGAGCTGGCCTAGCCAAGGTGGCTTTAACATGGACACTGAAGTCCCCCAGAACTAATGTTCTTGGCTTTTCCAACACCATGCCAGGGACCGCCTCTGGCAGCCCAGGGAGGCAGTAGCAGAGGAACCCTCTCCGGCACCTGGGACGGACACTGAGGGGCTGAGCGAACTGCCTGGTGACGCATGCACAACATCCGTACCAAGTGCACATGTGTGGCATCCTGTATGGATGGCGCACGAGAGCAGCAGCCTCTACGGTCGCCATGCGAGAGGCAGCCCGTACAGACGGCGTGCAAGCGGCGCCCATACTGACTGTGTGCGCCCTCGGCCACTCTACAGCGGGGGGGGGGGGCAGGGGCCATCTTGTCATCCCCCCCAAGAGTGGAACCTGGGGTTGATCACCCCCACCCCCACTTTGTAAGCCCCTGCAGGGAGGTAGTTGAGCTGTGGCATGGATGGTATACCAATGAGATCCCAGTCCTGTGTTTGCCTCCCAGCACCAAGTACAAACCCTCACATCCAACTCCCAGCTGGTTTACAGCTGGTCCTAGATGGGGTGACCCCCACCCTCCACAGAAAGATCAGGTCCACAGCTTGGGAGTTCTTTTAGACTCTGCGTTTATTGTGGGAGTCAAGGCCCAAGTCATCTGAAAGACCCCTTCCGCCCATATTGTCCTGTCTGCTCTCAAAGATCTACACAGAGACCATTCTTGTTTTCCTGCCACCAAAGATAGTGAGATTGGTGGGAAGAAGAGGGCTGTTTTTTTCTGCACAGCTCTGGAATGCCTCACCTGTTGATGTTGGCAAAGTCCATCACATTCAAAATATTTCAGCAACCTGTGAAAACTTTTTCAGGTGGCTTTTAGATAGGCAACATTATTCAGATGTGGGGGCCTTTTACTTCTGGGGGTTTTTTTTGTCAAGTTTCCGTCTCACTATGACTTAGTTCTCCCTTTCGCTATTTCTGATTGTGGGTGACCAAAATAAGAAACCACCAACGCTTATAGGAGCTCCAATGTCAAGAGATATAACAGGCTCATCTAGAAACCTTTTAATTTTCACAGCTCATATATGAAGACAACCACATATGTCTCTATATGACTGGTCAAAGAAGCAGAGAAGTATAAGCATAAGCAACATGTGAAAACTCACGCCTAGTGTGGGAGTCCTGGTATTTTTTTTACAGACTAAACCAAAAGACAGATTGACAAAGGTCTCCACTGCCCTTAATCCTTGGGGCAGCCCCTCTTTTTAATTCTTGTCCCTCACTTTTCTTTTCTTTTTAAACTGTCCCTGTTTTACATTTGTGATTTTTTAAAATGACATCATTTAAAAGCAATGTTAGCTTAGAACAGTGTTTCCCAACCTTGTGCCTCCAGCTGTTTTCGGACTACAATTCCCATCATTCCTGACCACTGGTCTTGCTAGCTAGGGATGATGGGAGTTGTAGTCCCAAAACATCTGGAGGCACAAGGTTGGGAAACACTGGCTTAGAGGATGACTTACGAAGAAGTTTGACTAACTTGTTAGTTCTTGTCCAACTTCTTGGTGATCCGTCCTCTAAGCCAGGCATCCCCAAACTTCGGCCCTCCAGATGTTTTGGACTACAATTCCTGTTAAGTTGTGGGTAAGCATAGCAGACGACACAGCAATCTCTCCAAAGCAAAGCAGCTCTTTATTTGGAAGCTGGAACAGAACTGAACTGCATTTGCCAAGCTGGCCTGCTTTTATAGAGGCTGGCTCAAACAATGTATCAAACATAATTCAAAGTTCCCTCCTAAAACAACTGTCAAGGACCTGAGGACCTGAGGGAAAACTATATACACTAATACATAACAATTCCCATCATCCCTGACCACTGGTCCTCTTAGCTAAGGATCATGGGAGTTGTAGGCCAAAACATATGGAGGGCCGCAGTTTGGGGATGCCTGCTCTAAGCTAACATTGGTTTTAAAAGATGTCATCAAAACCCCAGTATGGTTCCCCTTTATCACAACACAGCCCAACAAGACAACAACAAGAATCTACTGACAATGTACTGGCTAACCTGATCCAAACACACACACACACACACACACACACACACACACACACCCCACATCTCACTACAGCCAATCAAAGACAACCAACCACACCCTAGGCCACCCCAACCTCTCTCACCACCAAGGAAACACAACAAGCAAATAGTAAGAGAACCCACACAAGTAACACAGATACAAAACCCCACAAATACACTAAGTAAAAGAATAGAAGCATTGCCACCCCACCCCACTCACCATTCCCCCTTCCCCTCTTCCCCCCTCTTTTCTTCCTAACCTAACACTGTATGCAACACTAATGTCTCACAAGAAATGGAACTGATCTGTAGAAATCACAATTTGAAAAAGAGGCAATGCACGCATTTTTGTAAACTAAGAAATCTTTAAGGAAAATATATTAAAAGGCTTTAAAAAAAGATGTCATCAAAAATGGATCACAGAACATTCATTTAAATGGGAATTGTCAGGATGTTCTGCTTTCGAGTAGAACCTTGGCAGAGATACATGCCTGGCTGGCATGTTCTCTCCCTCCTGGTAGATCGTTTGGGACCTTCACAAGCTTTCTCCAGCCCGAACATCACAGCGACTGATGCCAACTGACATCAGCACACTTCACGAATCCGCAGAGGTTTGCGCAGTTGCGTAACAGAACTCAGCACAGCATTTGGCTAATCTACTTTATTTACATATAAACACACACAGAGCACTGCAACATGGCTCCCCCTCTCTCTACTTGTAGCATCAGGCAGCAAAGAGAATGAACAAACGACAATAGTTCCATTTCAGGAACACAGTAAGACAAACATCCTGTCTACGTCACTTCCCATTCCTGTGGAAAGTAAACACGTATACAGTGGTACCTCGGGTTATAGATGCTTCAGGTTACAGACTCCGCTAACCCAGAAATAGTACCTCGGGTTAAGATCTTTACTTCAGGATGAGAACAGAAATTGTGCGGCGGCTTGAGCGGGAGGCCCCATTAGCTAAAGTGGTGTCTCAGGTTAAGAACAGTTTCAGGTTAAGAACGGACCTCTAGAACAAATTAAGTTCTTAACCCGAGGTACCACTGTACAGTCATATGATAGACAACAAACCCATGACTGCACACGGGGAATGAATCTCCAACAGGAATTAGACAAATTCGTAGAGGATATAGCTGCAGTGCTTAAAACATGTTTTGATATTTGTTTTTCGTTTTTTTACAGTTCATCAAGCCACGTTGGTGGCTATTACTGCTGTGAGAGAGAATTCCACAATTTGACCATGCCCCATGTGATTTCTTTGGGATTTCTTGAATCTTACAACATTGAGTTTCATTGGATGGCCCCAGTTTTACAAGGAGGGTGGAAAATCTCCCCACTTTCTTCACTCTTTGCCTAATCTTCTACACCTTAATCACACACCCTCCTTACTTGGCTTCCCCCCCCCCCCAACATTTTTTTTTAACTCCCCAATGTTTTAGTGTTTCCTCACACGGCAGTTGCTCCATTCCCTTAATCATTTTGGGAAAAGGACTACTGTACAGATTATGTGTGGTGTGGGACAAAGGAGATGAGCTGCAAGAAGATTGTTACATGCAGATGGAAGGAGAAGAAGTTTTATTTTATGTTAGGTAAAGGGACCCCTGACCATTAGGTCCAGTCGTGACCGACTCTGGGGTTGCGGCGCTCATCTTGTGTTATTGGCCAAGGGAGCCGGTGTACAGCTTCCAGGTCATGTGGCCAGCATAACAAAGTTGCTTCTGGCGAACCAGAGCAGCACACGGAAATGCCGTTTACCTTCCCGCTGGAGCGGCACCTATTTATCTACTTGCACTTTGATGTGCCTTCGAACTGCTGGGTTGGCAGGAGCTGGGACTGAGCAATGGGAGCTCACCCTGTCGCGGGGATTCGAACCGCTGACCTTCTGATTGGCAAGCCCTAGGCTCTGTGGTTTAACCCACAGCGCAACCAGCTATTTTATGTTAGCTAATGTTAATTAAAGATTTAGCAGGGATTGACAATCTGATAAATAACCTCCCTTGTTGAAATTGGAAATGTTAACTTAATATACATGGAGGAATCAATTGATGGAAAAGGAATTACGTTAAAAAGCAAATATATTGCAAAGTAAAGTAAAGTAATAACGTCTGTAATCTTTGAAGATAAACTAGAAATAATTGGGGAATATGATGCAACACTAAGGAGAACCGTTGACACATCCAGGAAGGCATGCAGGAAGTCAGATTGGGGGGAAATGACATCTGAAGGCAGCCCTTAGGAAGGGCATGCAGGACATCCAGGAAGGCATGCAGGAAGTCAGATTGGGGGGAAATGACATCTGAAGGCAGCCCTGTTTAAGGAAGTTTTAAATGACTGATGTTTTAATGTATTTTTAATTTCTTGTTGGAAGCCGCCCAGAGTGGCTGGGGAAACCCAGCCAGATGGGTGGGGTATAAGTAATAAATTATTATTTATTATTATGTAGAGACCAATTTTTTTTTGCAAAAAACCCACAATTTTTTAAGGCTCTTTTCTGATTTTTTTCCTAGATGTATAACACCCCTTTTTAGAGGAGGCATCCAGAATTGTTCCAAGTGCACTTGCAACACAGATTTGTACAACTTAGTATATAGACCAGGAGTAGTCAACCTTTTTATATCTACCACCCACTAATGCATCTTTCTTGGTGGTAAAATTTCCTTACCGCCCACCAGTGCTCAATGGAAGGAAGATTCAGCTTGTGTCACAGAATCCCCTACCACCCACCTAGAATTCTGAAATGCCCATTAGTGGTAGGGGATCAGATTGACAAACCCTGAAAGAGGCAGTTTTATGTTCAGCCCTTTTCCTAATGATCCCTAGCATGGAATTCAATTTTCTCACAGCTTCAGCACACTGGGCCGACATCTTCATCAAACTCTCCACCACAAACCCCCAGTCTAGTTCCTAATGAGTCACCACCAGTTCAGACCTCATCAGCATATTTGTGAAATTAGGATATTTTGCTTTACCTTACACTGAATGAGCATTAAAATGGAAAATGCAGTTCGCCCAGTTTTGGATCTCCACAGAATCCCCTTTTCATCTAACCATCCTGCCAATTTGGTGTCATCAGCAAAGCTGGCTATCTCCCTGCTCACTCCTAACTAAATCAGTTTAAAAAACATGGGTTCCAGGACTAATACTTGGGGGACCTTGGGGCATTGGGAAAGATGGTTAGGTCTTCAGTTTCTGTTTTCTCCCCTCCCACCATAGAATTGCATCCTTAGCCCTTTGCTTAGTCCCACCAACCTCACAGGTACACGTGGTGGGGATGCAGGAGAGGACCTTCTTGGTGTCTGCTCCCACAGCTGGTGCTGTGCTATTATTATTATTATTGTGTGTGTGTGTGTGTGTGTGAAGTGCTGGCTTGCCCCCTCAGAATATTGAGGGGGCCCAGTTCCCTCCTTGAAAATTTCAGGGGGCCCTTGGCCCCTCGCCCAGCCCAATGGTGCCCCTGTGTGTTTGTATAGATGTTGTTGTTGTTGTTTAGTTGTTTAGTCGTGTCCGACTCTTCGTGACCCCATGGACCAGAGCACGCCAGGCACTCCTGTCTTGCACTGCCTCCCGCAGCTTGGTCAAACTCATGTTGGTGGCTTCGAGAACACTGTCCAACCACCTCGTCCTCTCCGATCTTCTCCAATCCTCTGGCCACTGCTGAGTTTTCCAAACTTGCTGGCATATTGAGTGTAGCATCTTTTAAAATTTTAAATAGTTCAGCTGGAATATCATCACTTCCACTGGCCTTGTTATTAGCAGTACTTTCTAGGGCCCATTTGACTTCACTCTCCAGGATGTCTGGCTCAAGGTCAGCAACCACACTACCTGGGGTGTACGAGACCTTCATATCTTTCTGGTATAATTCCTCTGTGTATTCTTGCCACCTCTTCTTGATGTCTTCAGCTTCTGTTAGGTCCTTTCTGTTAGGTGTGTATAGATAGATAGTTTTAATCCTATCAATGATGGCCTTTTCTATGTTTTTTTGCAGTTCTTTTTTTAAAATCTATAAGCCACCTTGAGTCCTGTAACACAGAAAGGTAGGGTTTAAATAAATAAAAAAATTAACAAAAGCATTATTTCTCTTCTTTAAAGGAAAACTTTATTTATATGGCAACTTTAGCAAACACAAGATGAACCTTAAATCATGTGCAGTGTTTAGGAGTTACCCACACGAGAAGTAACTGGCTGTACTCTTGCATAAATACAGTATATTATTCCCTGTATCATATTATAGATTTCAACAGAAATAAGTCATAAAATACAACGGAAAAAGCAGAAGAGTCAGTAGATCAGTTCACACTCTAATCAGTACATGGATCAGGTCCAAACATGTGCTAGTGTCAGTTCTCCAAACATGTGCTAGTGTCAGTTCCACCTGTGTCTGTTCATCAGGTCCACGCAATCCACAAGCAGAGTTGTTACAGTTCCACAGAATCCTTTCACAAAGTCTAAGACAAGGATTTCTAGAATATTAACCTTGTTTCGCCATCCTGGGCTTCATCAGTAGTACAAGTGCTGGGTAATGTAAAATCATACAATGTTGTGATCACATACATTTTCACAGAAAGAATAATATAAACATCATAAACAACTGTACATACCATATGTGATGTAGTAAGATAGTGGATCTATGGCATAGTAGTAGCTGCGATAAACAACAACTGTTACAATGTGGGGTTATATGGACAAGCACAATATTGATTTCAGTTACAGGTGTTGGCAACCCACAGACAGGGCCGGTGCTAGGGTTTTTGGCACCCTAGGCGAGAATACCTTCTGGCGCCCCGCTCCCCGCCAATCATATTTCAAACACAGATGTATAACTCAGTTCAGATGGCACAGTGTTACTGGTGTCATGATAAAAACAGTGGTGTGCTTAAAGCCGGGGGTGCTTCCTCACTTTTATGGTGCTTTTCTGCCATAAAAAGCATACTAATGGAACTGTTGCTAATTGCATAGCTAGCACCAGATCAACGGCAATCTCTTCAGCACACTGTGTCTTTGCAGAAATCTGGGAGCCACGATCGCCGCAGAGCAGCCAGCTTTGCTGATTAGACTGACCACTGAGAGCAAGAAATTATAAGTACTGTACAAAGGGCTTGTGATAGCAGGGTCAGTGACTGCTGGCATTTCAGATCTGCAAAATTTGAAAGTGCTAGTTTCCACTAGTTTTTTGGAGTTTCAACTATTTTTTAATTCATCTGTGAAAATACTATATTTGAAGTGAAACTAATAAAATACCAGAAAAACTGTTAGCATTGTGACTTGTTACAGCCACATAAAGCGTTTTCACCTTCGTGGAGTTCAAGCCAAGATTTATGCATATGTGCAGCAAAAAGGCATTATAAACATTTAAATCATTACATATGTGCAATCTTGGAATACAATCATAATGGTGTCTTTAAAACCAGTGGACGTAAAATCAAATGTTTACAAAGCAAAGAAGGATATATGCCTTTTTTTTAAGGGAAGGTCCACCAACATCTACATTGTGGATATTTTAAAAGAATTGAAAGAATAAAAATTTGCCCGACGCATAAAATATTACAAAAGAGTAATCTCATTTCAAACAAATAATCCTACAAAAGCACAACAATAAATTACATTAAAATTAACCGCTGCCTTTAAAATTAAAGAATGATGCTTTAGGAAAATATGAGCATGATCCAGCCAAACTGAAGGACACTAGCATCTCACTGATTTCAATGAGAGAGAAACACATCAAACAGCATGGAAATCAATGAGGTATGATAATAATAATAATAATAATAATAATAATAATAATAATAATAATAATATATTATTTATACCCTGCCCATCTGGCTGGGTTTCCCCAGCCACTCTGGGCGGCTTCCAACAGAAAAATAAAACACAGTAATCTATTAAACATTAAAAGCCTCCCTGAACAGGGCTGCCTTCAGATGTCTTCTAAAAGTCTGGTAGTTGTTTTGCTCTTTGACATCTGTTGGGAGGGCCCTCTGCCTAGTTCCCTGCAACTTGGCATCTCGCAACGAGGGAACCGCCAGAAGGCCCTCGGTGCTGGACCTCAGTGTCCGGGCAGAATGATGGAAAGTGCAGGACTTTTGTTGGATTGTGTCCCATTTTTACAAAAATCTCCCCTAGCTTAAAAATCAGACGATACTTCATGTATCTTAGATTCCCGCTTGAGGCCTGATCCTGTGGGCCTGCCACCCACCTCCCATAGTCAGCGTGCCCGGGGCTGCAGCTTCGGAGTGGAAAAGAGGGCAGGGGCGAGATTTCCGTGACACCGTGCGGAAGGAGGCGCAGCTCCGCGGAGTCCCTCCCCGAGGAAGCAGCCTGCAAGGGATCCTTCCCCCAGTGAAAAAGAAGGGGTACACTGTTTGAAGGAACAGTTTTCTCTTTGCATAGACAATACTAATAGGTGGAAAGGTTTTGCTATTCAAGCCCAGATTTTCCAGGCGCCCTCGGATGACGGCGCTCTAGGCCATTGCCTAGCTTGCCTGTATGGACACACCGGCCCTGCCCACAGATACAAAACTTCTTTCTTAAAGTGACCCATGTGGCACCGTAGAGGTAAAACCAAATTAATCCATGCTCAGGTGTTCTACATGTACATTAATACAACCTCATGCACAACTGTAATCAATTTCCAGATCTAAAATAATAGCAATTCACAGATACACAATTTACTTCTTAAAGAGACCCATACAAACCACAAAACTGAAATACACTTAGTCCATGTTAAAGTGTTCCACATGTCAACGTTGGTGCACACATAAAAAGCAAGTATAATCAATTTCAGTATTCAGACCTGAGGGGTGTAAGGTATTAAGTAAGAAAATAAACCTAGTTTCTTCCTGCATGAGGATTTTTTTTAGCTTGTTCTACAGGACCCAAATATGTCCAAATTACAAAAAAAGTCAAGTCCTCATCTGAATGAGAGGGGAGCATCTATTACATTATTCCTGATCCTATAATGGTGCTCTGATATTCTTACTTTTATAGGTCTGAGAGTATGACCTACATACAACAATCCACAGGGACATCTAATCACGTAAATTACACGTGGAGTAGCACATGTGGCAAATGCCTGTAAACTGAACTTAAAACCTTCTATATCAGTAAACTCTTTTACCTGTAAAGCATATTTACAGGAGGTACAATGTCCACATCTAAAGAAACCACGTGGAGGACTAGACAACGTGCGTTGTGTGAGTGTGGATTTTAAATCCATATGCACCAATATATCTTTTAATGACTTTGTGCGTCATTTGGCAAAAACGGGGATATTATCAAACCCCAGAATATTTTAAAGAATATGCCAATGATGCCTAATGATTTTCTCAATTTCAAAAGTCATATAGTTGTATTCTAGGGAAGCGTAAATACACGAAGATCTTATATTAACATGTAAACCAAATGTGAGAAGGGTTGACCTCTCTCTTAATTCTGTTAAGAACCGGTCATAACAACTGCCATCCAAAAAACACAATGAAGCCCAGGACGGCAAAACAAGGTTAATATTCTGGAAATCCTTGTCTTAGACTTCGTGTGGGTTTTGAGCATGTTTTATGTAACCAAAGGTTTGATATTGTTTTGGTAAGCGTTTAGCAGAACAGCAGCTGTGTTACAAGAACCGAAAGTACCTCTTCCCATCAGTGGCGCCTTGAGGGTTGGGCATAAAATAAAACAGGGTCAACAGGCTGACGACTAGAAAACGAAACAAATGTGGAAAGGCGAACAAAGGCCTCTCTGTTTATTGATTCAATTCCTTTTTATTGTATTGTATCAGAGCAACCAGCCATCAGACAGTTTCAGGGAACAAAGCCCCGGGATCAGTGCTTTTTTTTTCTGGAGGGATGCAGGGAGACGCATACCCCTAAACATTTTGTGAATCTAAGTTTGGCCTCATTGAGGGGCAGTATTTCAATATGAGTAGGAAAATGAGAGTACCCCTTAAAAAAAATTATAGAAAAAAAGCAGTGCCTGGGATCATTGAGTTTCATATGGGACAACGATCAGGAAAACAAAAAAGGCATATGAGGAAAGAAGGAAATGCAATGCAAATGAATATAATAGAAAAGAAGCTTTGCAAATGTATCCTTTACAGCACCTTTTCAAACCTGCTAACATAGTTTTTGCAAAAGGGACACACCTGCCATGATAGGACAAGGGGTGCATTAATTTCTAGTTGCTGGGCTTCCTTTTGAATTTTAACAATAACAGCAAAACACACGGAAGGCCTGTAGCTCAGTGCTAGGCCCTCTCCAGGGAGAATTGTAAGGTTTGGAGGTTATAATGAAAGTTTCCATTTGCTCCCTTACCTGGTTGGACTCTGTCCCAACGTCTCACCAAAGGTTTAGGTGACAGCTCCCCTTTTATAAAGCAAAGCTCTATTTCCCTCAAGGGAGCAGACCACTTGCTGTTCAGAATCCATCAGGTCAGGAGGAGTTGCAAAAATCACGCAGTAGAAAAATGTCTCTTCCTCTTTTGAAACCAAGAGATGCCAGTTGATGGAAATATCCTTAGAGTGAATTCAGAAGAATAAAGGAGCACAATCCTCGCCTTCACCAGCTTTGCAAACAGACTGCTGCACCCAATTTGGTGCCCAATGTATAAGAAAGTAATGCAATGGCATCGTTTCTCAGAAGAATCACATCGTAGGAGGAGCTGCTTGGAACTTTGGAGACAGAAAAAGTATCAACAGCTGCCATCTAGTGGGAGGTCTGCAGTATTGTGAAAGGAATACACAGAAAGCTGACAATTCACTAGCAGACTAAGAAATTTGGTGTATGACGAACTGCACAGCTTCGGATCAGGATACCTGAAAGATTGTCTCACCCCTTATATACCCAATTGATCACTGTGCTCTTTAGGCAAGGGCCTCCGGCTGATATCATCTTATTAGGAGGTCCGTTCTGCACAATGCAGGAATGGGGTCTTTAGGACTGTGACAGCTACCTTTTTGGAATCCCCTCCCTCTCTGAGTATTTGACAGGTGCTTCCTCTGTTGTCTTTTCAGCTCCTACTGAAGAAATGCCTCTTTCAACAAGTCTTTAAGGATCTTTCCCAGCCTGCATTGGAATTGCTTTTAACATGCTTTTTAAAATGGTTTAAATCTTCTTCTTCTTCTTCTTCTTCTTCTTCTTCTTCTTCTTCTTCTTCTTCTTCTTCTTCTTCTTCTTCTTCTTCTTCTTCTTCTTCTTCTTCTTCTTCTTCTTTGAATTTATATACCACCCTATACCTGGGGGGGTCTCAGGGCAGTTCACAGAATACAATCAAGATATAAAACCACTATATGTCCCAGCCTTTCACCATAACTGCTGAACCGAATTGCAACAAATTTGGGCACAACATACCTTGCCCATCAGGGAGGGATCTAGCATTAAAAAATTATCAAAAAACCACACCTTTCACACCTAAAATAATGATCAAATGCAAAAAGTGGTGCACAAATTAGACATCACTAGCAGAAGCTCTGAAGACTCCAGCAGCATCCAATAGGAAGGCAGATTGCACACTGCTGCCTCCAAAGCTGTGCTGCCAGATGACACCACAAAATTCCACAGCAACCAACTGAAAACAAGCCTTTTGCAGCAACAAGGCCCAACATTGCCCAGTAGACTGAATAGGCTGCAGCAGACTAGAGAGACAGAACAGGGTGTGGGGGGGGGACAGGGATGCGCCTATGTAAACATAACACACACAGAAACGGGGATTCTGAAGGTGAGGGGAGTCTGAAGTGGGAGTCTGAGGCTCCATTTAACAAACTGAGCCACCGCTTGGGAGCTTCGGAACGCGCCTTCTGTTTAATAAATGCCTGGCAGCATTAGGCAGACGTTCATCATTTTCCCTAACACGCACTTGGGGGCACGGTGAGGGGTATTTGCTTTTTAATTTAGCGGGCGTTGTGTCACATGCAAGGCTCCAACGGCCATTTTAAGTAAGGGCAGTCGTGCCCCTTTTAACCTAACCTTCATACTATGAATGATTGCAAGCCTCTGAGTCTTTTTTTAAAAACCCCAACAACCATGCACTTTCTCTCCCCAGTTTAAGTCCTCGGATATTTGCAGTGGCCATTTACAATCCCCTACCTTCCCCATGCCACTTCCTGGGTTTTTTTTTATGGAACCGAACAGCTTGGGTGCTTCTGAACGCACCTTCTGCTTAATAAACGCTTGGCAGCATTAGGCAGTTGTTCATCATTTCCCCTAACATGCACTCAGGGGCTTTGCTGTGGGGCTTTGCTATTTGATCCTCCTCCCCCCGGGTCAGGATTTTTAAAGTAGTTCAGTAGTTCTCTGGGTCCCGGGACGCATCATCACCCCCGATCCTTTTCTTTGCCCAAACGGACCTCTCCCCACCTTCCTCAACATCAAATACTCCTCAATTATACCCACAATAAAAACCATAAAAATAAAAAAGTTGGTAACAACACATTAAAAAAACAAAATACATCCCATCCTACATTCCAAAAAATTACACAAAAAAAATAAAAAACCACAAAACAAACAACAACACCCAAATCATACAATACCCACCAAAATAAATGACAACCCCATATAAACAATAGTAGCTTCTGCTTCTCATGTTCTTATTTCAAATTATTAAAATCTAAATACAGTACATAAAAATGTTTATGATGTGTGCACAGGGGCCAATGTATGGAGATACAGGGGGGAGGGAGCAACAATCCACAGGGATAACAGAGGGCTTAGACAAAAGTGCATGCTGGGAAACAGAACCCAGAAGCTGACAGTTCCTTCTCCAAGGGTGGGGGCCAAGGTATGGAGAAGCGGGGAGGGGCCAACACTCCCCGGAGATAACAGAGGGCTCAGACGGGAGGTGGGGGGAGGAGGGGGCTTGATAGCTCACGAGTCAGGACAGGGTGGGGGACAGTCACAGGGAAGAACCAGGGGGTGGGGGACGAGGGGACAGGATAAGTCATGTGTCTGGACAGAGTGGGGGGGAATCACAGGAAAGAACCACAGCAACGCGTGGCCGGGTCAGCTAGTACCTAATAAAAATAAAAACAACAACCCACTTGTCAACTACAACAGTAACTTAAAAGTAAATTTTACAGAAGTTTAGCCACTGTGGCAAACCACAATGCCGGTGCATGGGCTATCGCATCCAGACTCACTGTAAAGAAGAAGCCCCTTATCAGGGCAGGGAGCAGGTGGTAAAGGACCCCTGGACAGTTAAGTCCAGTCAAAGGCAACTATGGGGTTGTGGCGCTCATCTTGGTTTCAGGCCAAGGGAGCCGGTGTTTGTCCACAGACAGCTTTCCAGGTCATGTGGCCAGCATGACTAAACTGCTTCTGCCGCAATGGGACACCGTGATGGAAACCAGAGCCTACAGAAACACTGTTTACCTTCCTGCCACAGTGGTACCTATTTATCTACTTGCACTGGCGTACTTTCGAACTGCTAGGTTGGCAGGAGCTGGGACAGAGCAACGGGAGCTCACTCTGTTGTGGGGATTCAAACCGCCGACCTTTTGATCGGCAAGCCCAAGAGGCTCAGTGGTTTAAACCACAGCGCCACCCACAGGCGGAGGGATGTGTGTAAAGACTTGCCTCTCAGGGCAAGTGATTCAACCAGCAAAAGCATGCAACCAATATGGCAAGGGAGCAATGCAGAGGCAAGATAGTTGGAAGGTTGGTGGTGCCAATTGGCTTCTTCCCACACCTACTTGAATTGATTGTCTCGCTCTGTTTCATGATCAGGCTGTCCCCAAGGAACCAACATAGTAGGAAACACAGACTAAAGTCCCATCTCAAGGAACTGTGGAATCTAGGCCAAACTCATATTTTTCACTAGCAGCATAGTCTTTCTAAATTCAAAGCACTGAAGATCACAGACATGGGAAACAATGTACTTTCTGAGTGGACATAATTTGCACTGAGGACTAAATGAAAACTTTTTGCAAGAGCTTGAAGACTTACTGAAATACACTCCCTCCGTGAAGGGACCAGGGAGACCAGAGTTCAAATCCAGTGACCTTGAGCCAACCACTCTCTTGCAGCCTAACCTACCTCACAGGGTTGTTGTAAAGGTAAAATAGAGGGGGAAACAATGTACAGTGCCCTGAGCTCCCCGAGGAAAGGCAAGCTATAAATGTAGAAGATAAATAAATAGATCTGCTGTATCTATAGGGAGGGCACGGAAAAACCTCTTTCTACATTTTTGAAGCTGTAGACAATACTGAGCTAGATGGAGCAATAGTCTGGATTTAGATAAGGCAGTTTCCTGTCAGTTAGTTGCTTCCATTTACTTCCCCTGTGGATATTTACTCAGATGAAAGTACTACTTTGTTCAATGGTGCTTACTCCCACTTAAGTAGGCATACAATTACAGCCAAAGTTAATTTAACCAGTCCATTAGTTTTCTACATAATCCACCCAGTATCTAATGGTATAGTGGGTGTCTTATGTGCCACTTTATCCTTTCAATCATCCATTTATTTTGTAATCAATAGTGCAATTTTACAGTCAAATCCAGGTTTGGATAACTTATGAGGGCACTTACTATAACCAAAGAGAGAAGTGGTGTTATCTAATTTACAGTGGTGCCTCGCTTAACGAATGCCCTGCTTAACGAAATTTTCGCTTAACGAAAGGTTTTTTCTAGCGGAGGTTGCCTCGCTAGACGAATTCGTTTTCGTCTAGCGAATCGCGGTTTCCCATAGGAATGCATTGAAATTCAATTAATGCGTTCCTATGGGCAAAAAAAATTTCAATGCATTCCTATGGGATTCACTAGACGAATTTTTTCGTTATAAGGAAAGACCCGTGGAACGAATTAAATTTGTCTAGCGAGGCACCACTGTACCATGCTAGGGGATCTTGCTGTTTATTAGCCACCGAGACAGACATTTAAGGTTACTTTCATATAAAGCCCCAAGTTGCTCTGAACCAAGTTACCTAAAAGAATGACCTCCCCTCCATTGCCTGGTCGGAACAATAAATAAACAAGTGAAACCCGATTAGTTTTGACATGGCCTACCACTTATGCAAAATTCAGAGTAGTGCGAATTTTGAAGGATAACCATTTTTGGTTCTCCTGTTGCACAACTTTTACAGGTCCACTTTTCAATGCGAACAAGATAAACAAGAAGAGGAAACATTGCTCGTTTCCTGCGCGGTGGTGCTGTCATTATCATGTGACGAGTATTTTATGTTATTATAATATTATTGTTGTTATTTATTTATTTATTTATTCATTCATTCCCTGGCTTTCCCCCTGACAGGGACTCAAGACGGCTTACAGAGAAAAATAAGAACAGCTAAAAAGAAAAACAATCATTAAAAAAACCAATTGAATACTGATAGAATTAAAATTGCATATATACATATATTTAATCTATTACAACCATACAAATAATCACAATAAAAACAGCATGGCACCAGCCTTTTCGTTAGAAACAGTCTGTTCTCCAAAGCCTGTTGGAACAAGAAAGTCTTCACCTGCCAGAGGAAGGAGGGACAACAAGGAGGGAGTCAGTTGGGCTTCTCTAGGGAGGGAGTTCCAAAATCTGGGAGCAGCTGCCAAGAAGGTCCTTGAGGTTGTTGTTTTTTAGTACAGAGAACAAGATGTCAAAAGGAGAGTGTGTAGCTAATTATGAATGGGGACACATGAAGATACTCAAATGAGTACAGATCCCTTCTGACAAACCCATTTAAGCTCTGTGCTGCACAGCTCAGAATAGATTTTATTGTCTTCTAAAGCGCCACAGTTGCCTTCTTCAGGTTGCATTGCTGGAAATCTGTGGCGAGAAGGGATTAAACCACCGTCAATGTATGTACGTATACATTGAAATTCCTCAGTACACCCTGAAGGTCTTGCTGAAGCTAAGTAGGTCTAGGTCTGGTCAATACCTGGATGACTGACTGACTGAGAACCCCATGCACGCCACCCTCTGTGAGGGAGGTATGACATCTTCCATGATGGAAGAAAGATGGAGCAGAAATCTAAGAAAATGAAAAGAAATGAAAGTGTTGAACAAGGTAGCTCTACTGAATTCAACAGGGCTGATGTATCAGCAGGCAATTTGGTGTATGCTTTGTGTAGAAAAGATGAGCAGAGCTCATCGTATATAGACATGGTAACCTCTTGCCAGGCTTCAGGGAATCCAACCCCCCTCCCTCATGGCAGGCGGCCAGTAATGGAAAAACAAGAAGCTCTTACCAAGGTATTGGTATAATGACATTGCTCCGAGTAAAGTCCCACCCCCTCCGTCTTTCCTATTATATGTCATCCCTGTGTCAGCTGATCTGTGCATTCTGCCTCTGAGCTTTCCGTTATTCTGCTCTCAATGCCCACCGGGTTCTTGTGGTGTGTGTATGTGTGTGTGTGTCCTGGAATGATTTCTAAAGACACTGAGTCTGTCAGCTGTCTCTCCCCTGGTGCTTCTTCTTCCTCCTGCTCCTCTCCCAAGATTTCCCAGCTTCTCCCTTCTGCAGCCTCTGAACCTTCTGCAAACCACTGTTCTAAATATATACTGTCCTCCTCTTCTTGGGAATGTCCGGGGGTGGGGGGCAGTCTCCACCATTCCTCCTCAGACACCTCTACAGCATTCCTTATCGTAGCTCTTCTTGTAAGTTCACCATGCAAAACTATTGATTTGCACTATTTTTTCCTACATGGGTGTTTCACTACTCACAATTTCTCTTTTAACAAAGAGCCATTGGTCCAGATCCATTTTTTCTTTGGTGATGGCACACTAAGTCCAGTCCATACTACCTTCTCATTCTTCTGGATGAATTCCTATAATATATGATTAAATCAAGCAGGAGCTGTGGAATAGGTCTTAGCACCTACACCTGCCCTCATAAATCCCGATAGCCTTCACATGCCCATTTTTTTTTTTTGAAGTGAAGACTATTGCTTGGGTGAGAAGCATTTAACTTCTTTTGCAGCTAGGTCATGGATGTGGGAATGTTCAGGGATGCAGGAGAGGATATATTATTTGATTATATCCTATTCCAACTTGTGTTAACAAGTTCCACAAATTAGCAGAGGTACATTCCCCTTTTAAACTCACAGCAGCAGTGTTTGCTCAGGTTTGCTAAAACCTCTATAATAATACTGTCCTGGTATTTCCCCCTTTTATTCCCTCCTAAAAGATAAGACGACACAGCCTTGTGTAAGAGTATAAAAAGAGTTTACTCACACCATCCTGTTCACAATATGATCTCAGAAGGCAGACTAGTTTAGAAAAGATATATACCCTTGGAGACTACTCGATAGGGAGATAGCTCCTTTGTCCTTTCTTGGCTGGAAGCCGAGAGAGGCATTTCTGGTTAAGGAGACATTGTCCCTTTGAGAGTGAAGTCAAAAGAGAGAGAACATGGCTGCAGCCCAGTGCTTTTGTGTTACCTGCACACAGGTGAAGCCACACCCACTTCATGCAGAGGAGGTCTGTCTCAGCCCAGAAGGAAACAGGAAATTCTGACTGGCTGATCTATGTCCACTCTAGGGATGTTGTACTTGACTGCTCTTGTGTTTCACATCCCACAAGGGAGCCAGAAATTGCTGGCTGCCTCAGTGCAGCAGTCTGCCACCTACAATTTGGTGCTGAGGAGGCAGCCCTGAAGAAGAAACATGACAGGGAACTTCTCTTTGGGATTCTCCTTCCAGGTTGATATGAGGACAAGGATGCCCCCTCCTTGATATTCTTCCCCAACAACCTCCCTGCAGTCTATACTCTGGGAATACAGAGGCTTTGTGGGTGAGTGGTTCTCGGATCCAAGGAATAGAGCAGTGGTATGTAGCTTCAGGGTATTACATCTTGAACCATTGTTGTCACTTGAGGTGCAAGTGGGCTCTGTGGCAAGGAGTGCCTTTTTATCAGCTTTGGCTGGTAAGTCAGCTGTTGCTAATGGGTCAGATTCAATTAAATAGTAGTGGGATGTATCTTCACTGAAGCAGTCAAATGCAACACTTCCTGTTGCCTAGAGTGGACACACAGGGGAATGGTGCTCCAGATAGGGAGGACTTCCTGTCATACCTGCTCTGGAGCCTCCTCCTCCTGTGTGTGACCAGGTAGATGGGAGTGACCCTAGCAGACCCTGCAAAAGGGCTAGCCACGCAGCCATCTTCCCTTTTTCCTTCCTAGCTCAGACTTCTTTGCTCTACAAATGTAACTGCAACCACAAGATAAAGCCTGCCTTCAGATTTACTGCTATGAACTGAATGTAAGTGAACTTTACTCTTATTTTTAAAGAAGACTGACGTGTTGTTGTTGTTGTTGTTGTTGTTATTATTTTAGGAGGGAAATAGAAGGGGAAATTTACCAGGTAACTAATGATGGTAACTAATCGATCAACTTGCTTCCAGCAAGGTGCAAGGAAATGTGCTCTGCTGCATGCTCACTAGCGTGACTGGGGAGGGATAATATTTAATCAATATACAGTGGTACCTCTACTTACGAATTTAATGCGTTCCGAACGCACATTCATAAGTCGAAAAAAATTGTAAGTCGAATCCCATAGGAATGCATTGGAGGGGGGAAATTCGTAAGTCGAAGCAACCCTATCTAAAACTTCGTAAGTAGAAAAAATCTAAACTGCATCCAAGATGGCGGACGGAGTTCCGTTCGTAAGTAGAAACATTCGTAAGTAGAGTTATTCATAAGTAGAGGTACCACTGTATCCTCTCCTACTTTCCACAACAGTCCCATAATAGCTGCATTAGTAGGTGTCAGTGCAATGACTCCCGCTTGTGCAATGGGAATTTCCCCCTCTCCTTCTCCTGGGGCCCCCCATTCCTCCCCCAGATTGGCTCTGGGGGTCAGGAGAACCCCCAGAACATGGGGGAGGAGGAGGGGGGAGATAGTTCCATTAGGCAAGAAGAGTTGCTTGCTATGATGGAGCGATCTCCTTAGAGATGCTTTGAATCTTACCCCATCTAAGGTAAATACATGCACTGCAGTTCATGCGTTGATAACCTCCTGACTAGATTACAGCAACATGCTTCCTTGCAAGGATCCGGTTGGCCACTGTGGGAACAGACTGCTAGACTTAGATGAGCCTTTGGCCTGACACCTGGGTTCCTCTCATGACATGTAGTCACATGAACATAGGGATCTCAAAGCATGAAAGTTCCCCTTATGTACTTCAGCGCCCCTTCAAAACTATGGTGTAGTGCAGGTAGATTGTGATGTCTGCGGTAGATCACTGGTAGATCATTGGCTCCCCCCAAAGAAGCTGAACCACTGTGGCTCCCCTAAAAAAAAGCTCAACATTTTACCTCCTCCCTGAAAAAACTCAACAACTTTGACCCCCGAACCCTCCCCAAAATGGGCCTTCCTCCTTTCTAAAAAAACCTCAACAACTTTGACCTGAACTCCAAAAAAGGGGGTAGATCACTGCCAGTTTTTAACTCTCTGAGTAGATCACAGTCTCTTAGGAGTTGGCCACCCCTGGTGTAAAGGTAAAGGGACCCCTGACCATTAGGTCCAGTCATGACCGACTCTGGGGTTGCGTGCTCATCTCGCATTATTGGCCGAGGGAGCCGGCGTATAGCTTCCAGGTCATGTGGCCAGCATGACAAAGCCGCTTCTGGCAAACCAGAGCAGCACACGGAAACGGCGTTTACCTTCCCGCTGTAGCGGTTCCTATTTATCTACTTGCATTTTGACGTGCTTTCGAACTGCTAGGTTGGCAGGAGCAGGGACCAAGCAACGGGAGCTCACCCCGTCACAGGGATTCGAACCACCGACCTTCTGATCAGCAAGCCCTAGGCTCAGTGGTTTAACCACAGCGCCACCTGTGATCCTTCGCATTGCTGGCTCAGGCAATAATAAGGGCAAATATCTCTATTCTGTAATAGAGATAAAGCGTGAAAGAGTAACAATTCATTATCTGGATTGAATATTGTGTACCTTTTCTTCCTGATCATCACTCATTAGTAGGTGAGACTTCTTGGCTATGCAGTCTTCCTTGCTCTTCTCCCAGGACTGAAGTGTTTTAGAAAACCAGTAGCATTTATTCTTGTGCAGGTGCCACTGTGTGGGGCACAGGTGGCAACTTCCATTCCCTAAGAAGAAAAAATTCCCATGGTTTTTAATCTGTGGTTTAGACCACAGCGCCACCTGTGCCACAGGCACTATTAGCAGTGGAGAGATGGATGGAGAAGCCGTATGTACCAGTCTAGTGCCCTCTCCTTCCTCAATATTAACACTAGGGGATTAGGATTGCGCCCATAGTGCCTGTGACTCTAGAACAACAGAAACTGAAAACTCATCAAATGAGATTGTGGGAAGTTTATTCTTAATCAGTAGAAATGCCAGGTTTCCCCCTTTCCCTCAGTCTAATGCAGAATATAAATCCTTTGGGCAGGAAAAGGTGTTAATCTTACATTGTGTACCATGTGTGTTTCAGGGCTGGCCCACCCATTGGGCAAGGGGAGGCAACTGCCTCAGGCAGTCGTATCCATAGGTGCAGCAGATCCAGCATCCAAAGATACATTGCCCACTGCTGCTGCCAATGACTGTGGCATGATCATTGGAGGCTGGATTTTATGCCTCCTCGGCATCACACTACAGCTGCTTCTTGACAAATAGGAGGCACTACTAGTCTTTCCTGCCAGGAGGAAATGGCAAGGGCTGCCCTCTGGGGTCTTCTTGGCTGTACCTACACCTAGTGGGATTCAGAGCCGCCACCCCACCCCCCGATGATAGCCTTTGATTCCCACTTCACCTCTCATTTGATTTGATTCCTTCCCTAGTTCCCAATGTAGATCTTCACTCACCCCTTCTTCCCTCGTGGGGAAGGCGCCATTTTGTGGTTTGCCTCAGGTGGCAAAATGTCTTGGGCTGGCCCTACCAAATGTTAAAATAATAGAAACAGTCTCCAGTACGGTAAGCCCATAACTTACGGTACACACACATTTAACACGTTCAGCTTTCCACGTGTGGCAAAAAATTAAAATAACAACAAAGGGGGAGGGGTTCTCAGAAAAATGACTTTGGCAATCCCATCCACCATAGAACTCAATGTGCTTTGACTATACAGTGGTACCTCGACTTCCGAATGCCTCGACTTCCGAAGGTTTCGACTTACGAAGTCGGCAAACCCGGAAGTATTTTCACCGCGCGTGCATTCTGTGCCTGCGCAGAAGCGGCACGCACAGTCTGGGCCTGCGCAGGAGCGGTGCGCGTGGTCTGCTCATGTGCAGAAGTGCAAAATCGTGCTTGTGCAGAATGGACGCTTTGACATCCGAAGGTTTCGACTTACGAAGAGCGCCGCAGAATGGATCGCCTTCGTAAGTCGAGGTACCACTGTATGCGATTCTGGCTTTAGGCGCAATTCCCCACAATGTGTCCCCTGTATAAGTTGTGGGTTTACTGTGCTTCAGCTGAAAATTGCTTTCAGGGCTGCATTTTCCAGAGCTGAGCACTAGGTGCCGCTATACATTTAGAATACAATTTTTTTTTAGTAAAATAAAAAAATTCCTTCAGTAGCACCTTAAAGACCAACTAAGTTTTTATTTTGGTATGAGCTTTCGTGTGCATGCACACTTCTTCAGATACAGTGAAATAGAAGTCCCCAGGCACTTATGTAGAGAAGGGGTGGGGATGGGGAGGGGAGGGGGGATCACTCAGAAGGGTGGTGGAAATGGGTGATTGACTGACTGATAGCTGTTGATGACTGAAAATGACTGCAAATGGTTTTGCATGAAAAAGCAAGGGTTGAGATGGCTGAAGATCGCTTATCATGTATAATGAGATAAGAATCCGATATCTCTGTTCAATTTTTTTTTTAGTAACGACAGTTTACTTGGAAAGCGCAGCAGAGGCAGACCAAAGGCATAAGCATGTCGCAGTAACTTATGAAATGAATTTACCCGTCTCACACAATTTTTGTTTCAGAGTAGACCTGAAATCCTCTGATGCTTTGTTTCCATCACATCCTGCAGGGCTGTACTGAGGTGTGTTTGGAGACCATTCAGATGCTTTGACCTGTTTTTCAGGATCCTGTGGAGTTTTATGTATAACTGGGGAGGAGAAAGATTTAGGCAGATTTTTTTTTTAACTATGTTGCAAGTTAAAGCTTGATAGTACTGCTGGCTGATGAGCAAGCTCCACAGCGCCCTCCACTTTGGGGTCCTTTAGGTGTCTTGAACTACAACTCCCAGCAGCCTCAGCCAGCATGGCCATGATGGGACTGGCGGGAGTTTTAGTCCAAAACATGGAGGGCACCAGGTTGGGTGAAGCTGCTCTGCTGACTTCCACAGGGATTCGTAAAGCTGCATTGCAAAGACCAAGCTGTCCTTCCGAAGCCAGCAAGGGGCCGAGATTTTTTAATATTTTTATTTGTTTTAGAATCCTTATGGATTCAAAGCAGCTTCGTAAAATGAACAAACGATCAATTTAAAATAACAATATTTTTTTTAAAAAATCACAGTAAAGCAAAACAAATAAGATAAAATTCAAAACTTAAAAGCAAATGTTTTTGCCTGTTGTAAGTTTCATTAATTTATTACAGCTTTCCCAAAATCATTATAACTAGACCCCCCCCCCAAAAAAATATGAAGCACGTTCTAATTTGGTGCTCTGCACCTCCACCCAGGGACCCAGGTGGTGCTGTGGGTTAAACCACAGAGTCTAGAGCTTGCCATTCAGAAGGTTGGCAGTTCGAATCCCTGCAACGGGGTGAGCTTCTGTTGCTCGGTCCCAGCTCCTGCCCACCTAGCAGTTCGAAAGCACGTCAAAGTGCTTCCAGCGGGAAGGTAAACGGTGTTTCCATGCACTGCTCTGGTTCACCAGAAGCAGCTTAGTCATGCTGGCCATATGACCTGGAAGCTGTCTGCAGACAAACGCCGGCTCCCTCGGCCAGTAACGCGAGATGAGCGCCGCAACCCCAGACTCAGACACAACTGGACCTAATGGTCAGGGGTCCCTTTACCTTTTACCTCTACCATATCTAAACTGTGCAGCTGTATATATGATTAAGCCATACAGGTCTCAGATACCACCGGAATACTATTCTGTATATCTTTATTTTAAATTTGTGCACAGAGTCTGCTGTAGGATATGTGGTTGCATCTACTTCTTCTGAGACATTTCCCCCCCTCAATTCTTTCTCATAATTACATGGATATGAATTCTTAGATATGCCCACACTCATAATTCTGCTATATATCTTACTCAGAAGTTGTTGCTTCTGTTTGTTTATCACGAGGTCTTCAAATTGGTTTCATAGAATCATAGAGTTGGAAGAGACCACAAGGGCCATCCAGTCCAACCCCCTGCCAAGCAGGAAACACCATCAAAGCATTCTTGACATATGCCTGTCAAGGTTTATCTCTCTTAAATGGCCATGTTTCCTTAGCAGACTATAGTCAACATCATGGGTAGGCAAACTAAGGCCCAGGGGCCAGATTCGACCCAATCACCTTCTAAATCTGGCCCATGGAAGGTCTGGGAATCAGCGTGTTTTTACATGAGTGGAATGTGTCCTTTTATTTAAAATGCATCTCTGGGTTATTTGTGGGGCATAGGAATTCGTTTATTATTATATTTTTCTCCAAAATATACCCCCCCCCAAGGTCTGAGGGACAGGGGACTGGCCGCCTGCTGAAAAAGTTTGCTGACCCCTGGTCAACATGGCTAGCTTGAAAATACTGAAAGAAGAAGGATGCTTTTGCCTCAGTTAGAATAATAGAATTGTAGAGTCTGAATAGGCCACAAAGGTTATGTAGTCTCTCGCCCTGATCTGGCCACAGTGATCCATGCGATGGTCACCTCCAGGCTTGATTATTGTAACTCGCTCTACGCGGGGCTGCCCTTGAAGCTGACCCAGAAACTCCAGCGGGTGCAGAATGCCACGGCGAGGCTCCTTACAGGGTCCCGGCCGCGAGATCACATGCATCCAGTGCTTTACCAGCTGCACTGGCTCCCGGTGGAGTACAGGATCAGGTTTAAGGTGCTGGTTTTGACCTTTAAAGCCCTATGCGGCTTGGGACCCTCGTACCTACGGGGCCGCCTCTCCTGGTATGCCCCGCGGAGGACCTTAAGGTCCACAAACAACAATATTCTGGAGATCCTGAGCCATAAGGTGGCTAGATTGGCCTCAACTAGGGCCAGGGCCTTTTCAGTATTGGCTCCAGCTTGGTGGAACGCTCTTTCACAGGAGACCAGGGCCCTGCGGGATTTGTCATCGTTCCGCAGGGCCTGCAAGACAGAGCTGTTCTGCCTGGCCTTTGGGTTGGATTCAGTCTGACCCCTGTGTTGTCCTCCCTCGTGGTTTGGATTTATGGACTACTTAAAATGAGGCTGCGTTTTAAATTTTAATATTGTATTTTAATCTGTATTTTAATCAATTCTTTTCTTTTCTTTTATGTCTTATTGTAATTTTATTGGTGTTAGCCGCCCTGAGCATTTATTATTATTATTATTATTATTATTATTATTATTATTATTAGTCCAACTTTCATTGTTTATTGCATCAGATTTCCATACATGCATGTTTATAATTTAAAAACAAGGCAGTGTTAATTTCCAAAACCAATAATTAATCGGCTGAACCCATAAATGCAACAGCTCGACTTCCCGCAGTGAAAATTCCCAGTGTTCAAGTATTTCATGCCAGTCTCTTATAAATCATAGCAAAAATGTTCCCTGCTTAAGTTTGAAGACTGGACTATACTGCACTGCTGAAGAGCATGCTGACTCTACAGCCAGCTATTCAACACCAGGCTATTCTGTGCTCACCCATTTAGCTTATGTTAACATAAAAAAAAAATGCTTGTAGGTTTCAGGCAGGTGACATTCCCAGCCCTTCTACCTGGAGATGCTGGGAACTGAAAATCTGGATCTTCTGCACCCAAAGCAAATGCTCTGGCCGTTCTCTGCCAAGCAAGTGCAGCCAGTTCTGAAATCATTCAAGTTTGCAGAAACATTCTCGTTGGTCATATTTTTACTCCTTTCTTTTTTAAAAAAATACTGAAAATTCAAATAAGAACATTATCTGTTGCTCTAAAAAGCATATCTCCAGGGCAGAAGTGGCAGCGAGAAAACAACCTCAAGACAGAGGAAAGTGTGTGTGCGGGGGCGGGGTGTGTGTGTGAGTTAGAGGCAGAAATGGTTGCCTACCACATCAAATTGGCCACTTTTATCTGTTCTGTGTGGCTTTCCTCCACCTTTCTTTTTAAAAAACCCCACAAATAAATAAAGATCAGTTGCAGGTGGTGCATTCTTCCGCAGAGGGGCGGTGAGTGAACTGAGCGACGTCTTCCCCTCTGACTGTTTCCTCACTCAAAATTGCCTTCACTGGCTGCTTCCCCCTTATAAGGGAAGAGACTAAAAAGGGGAAGCAGCTGCAGGGAGGGGGTAATTTGAGAAGTAAGAAACAAGGAGAAAAGGGTTAAGCAATTCCCTGCTCCCACCTACCTCCATCCAAAATACAAGTTGTATGCACATAGTTGGGGGCTCCCATGGCTGGCTTTGTTAAAAAGAACTTTGGGACAGATTGTCTGTCTGTCTGTCTGTCTGTCTGCCTGCCTGCCTGCTGCCTGTCTGCATCACTGCCTGCCTATCTATCTACTGTATCTAGCTATCTAGGTGCAATGTGTAGGTTCTTTGTGAACCTCCCTGCTACATTGCTTTAATAAATAATCCTATCAGTTTATGGGTGATTGTGTTCTTTGTTGTTTGATTCTCCCTCTTTCCTCTGCTAGACAAAATGTCCAACTTAATCAGGATTGCCAGCTTGGTCCTGCAATCGTGGGTGCCTGGGGCCCTGGGTGCCATGCAGCATGCATGGCCCTGGCACCAAAATTTGTGGGTGCCCGGCACCTTCATGGGGAATTTTGTGGGTGCCCGGGCACCCAGGGCTCCAGGGAAGTTCATTATTAAGTCTTGTGCAAATCTCGTGTTATGATACTTACCCCAAACTCCCATCACTATCACTGCCGCCACCAGGATGATGTTTCCAGCCCATCCAACCTGCAGCATAATTCCATGCCAGCGTGGGCACAGTTGGTGTTCTGCAAAAACGCAGGTGAAAAGATTGGGGATAATGTTCCAAGGCAGGCCTGCGTTCAGCTTTTATGATATGCAGGTAGGGGTTTTACCTGGCCAGAGAATGAATCAGGGGCTCTTTGCCTGCAAAACACCACTGCCTCCAATAGCGAGCTCAACTGGTGAGAAGGAATGGAGCCAAAATGAGACCACTAAGAAATGGGCCCAGCCTCCAACAGTTACCAGTGGATCGAATTGTGCCCAGAATCCTTTAGCTACATGCTAAAATGTACTGTACTCTCTACTGCCTAAACTAGGGCTAGCCCAAGGCATTTTGGCACCTGAGGCTAACCAATTTTTCTCACTTTGCCTGATGGTAGGGCCGCCTCTACTTTGTCTCTTCTTTTCCTTCCTTTGGTCATTTAGTGCTGCCCCCACCTTTTCACCCTCCTTCTTTATTAAGCCTGGTGCCATTTTTTAATACATTTTTTTCTTAATTTTGTTCTCTGATTAGTGCAGTTTGGGTTTTATTGTACTTGTTTTCAGGTTATTTTGTGAGCCGTTTTAGATATCCCTTGGCCAGAACCACACAATTCTAGAGTTGGAAGGGACCACAAAGACCATCCAGTACAACCCCCCTGCAATGTAGGAATCTTTCACCCAATGTGGGGCTCAAACCCACACCATTGAGATTAAGAGTCCCATGCTCCTACCAACTGACCTATGTGGCATAGAAATACATAAGAAAATCAACGAGCAAGCAAGCAAGTAAGTAAGTAAATAGCAGCAAGGCATTTGTTTCTCAGCTGCCATTCCTCAGAAACTCCAGAGCCAATGTACAACAAAATACATAAAACCAAATTCAGCAAAATCACAGCAGCGTCAACCACAAAAATAAATCTTTCAAGCAACAGAGCACAAACCAGCTCACCACGCACACGCAAATGTAAATGTTTCCACATGCCTTCTAAAGGCAGGTAGAGATTTGCTCAGAGGGGCAGTATCTGGAAGAGAGGTCCAGAAAGTAGATACTGTACAGGAGTGTGTGGTGTGTGTGTGTGTGTGTGCACGACACACACACACACACACACACAGAGAGAGAGAGAGAGAGAGAGATTATTCTGCTTCCATTACCATCAATTTAACATCCCCAATAAAGGTAAAGGTAAAGGGACCCCTGACCATTAGGTCCAGTCGTGACCGACTCTGGGGTTGCGGTGCTCATCTCGCGTTATTGGCCGAGGGAGCCGGCGTACAGCTTCCAGGTCATGTGGCCAGCATGACAAAGCTGCTTCTGGCGAACCAGAGCAGCACACGGAAACGCCGTTTACCTTCCCGCTGTAGCGGTCCCTATTTATCTACTTGCACTTTGACGTGCTTTCGAACTGCTAGGTTGGCAGGAGCTGGAACCGAGCAACGGTAGCTCACCCCGTCGCAGGGATTCGAACCGCCGACCTTCTGATCAGCAAGCCCTAGGCTCTGTGGTTTAACCCACAGCGCCACCTGTGTCCCTAACATCCCCAAAAGATGCCACCTTTTGCCAAGTCTTCCTGGAAATTCTAACAACTTTAGATGAATTCACAAGAGTGAAAATACTCCCATGCAAATATGTTCGGGTCCCAGTTTGTAGATAATAACAAGTATCTTAAATTGCACATGAAAAAACCACAGGAAGACAAAAATTGGTGTTATGCTCATGCCGATCTGTTCTCGGCAGGATATATATATATAATCACATGAACTTCTACGGTATCAGGTCATCTGTTGAAGTGGCACAAGTTCTCCAAAGTTCCTGTTCACCAGTCCTTTACATTTCAAGAAAGTGCATGAGGGAGCCATACAATCCTAACCATATCAAATGGATACGGGGAATTATTGCTTCATTTCTTTACATGTGAGACTGAACAAAAATTCACTACAGCACCTCAGTCAAAATGTGTTGGCCGACCGCAAAGGGATTATCCACAGATTATCCCAATTCTCTTTAGAATCAGAAGCAAATAATGCGGCAAGTCTTTGTCCCATACTTCAGATGCAGAAACACCTTGCTCATCCCCTTTTGCGGGTACCACTTCAGAAACATGGTGAGAAAGTGTTACATTTTCTCCCATTTCTTCCTTCAGTTTGCGTAAAGCTGCTCTAACTGAGGCGGAAAAGGACAACATGTTTCTGTAAACTGATTTCGAGCCCCCTGACAGATCCGGCGAGGCCTGGCCCACTTTGAGCTTTTTGAGTTACAATAAAAATGTAAGAAATGTCGACGCAGAAAAACAAAACAAGGCACCGAACAAAAATACCTGCTGAATAGAGGACACATTCCCCATGGTCTGCTCTTGTGCCATCAGAATGGACGTATTTTATATTTAATCATAGAATCATAGAATCATAGAGTTGGAAGAGACCACAAGGGTCATCCAGTCCAACCCCCTGCCAAGCAGGAAACACCATCAAAGCATAATATTTAGGAACTTTTAAAAACTTTTCAACATGGCATAATTCATATTATCTAGCAAAAGAAGGAACGAAAGAAAGAAAAATGACGAAAGGAAGGAAGGAAGGAAGGAAGGAAGGAAGGAAGGAAGGAAGGAAGGAAGGAATTTTACTAAATCACACCACTTATTCACTTAAATGTACAGCTGTAAGCTGAGACAGTGCCACATTTTGGTTTGCCATGCAATAAAAAAAAAAGGCAAAACTTTGCAATTGCCAAAACACGAATGTGTGCCTGCATTTGAGGCCTGGGCCACATGGCCCTCCTACGTCAGCTTTTAACTGGTCCTAACCTCAACCCCTTACGTCTTGCACAAGCAGTTCAAGATAATTCGCCGATATCAACTCAACATACCTGGCTTCTGAACTGAATCTAAGTTTCTTCCGCATGGGGAAACTTCAGGTAATTTTATGTCTGCATAGACAACTGCTCCATCCATGTTGAACTGTCACTCTGGAGAGTAGAACTATATGTGAGTGAGAAGCTTTCTTCACACCCACGTAAAACTCACGGAAACTGAGCTGCTCATGTTATCTTGCTTACATATCAACTCCCTTTTGTGTGACAGCAGCTAAATGATATCCCTTCTTCCCCAAGTACAGTTGCGGTTATATTCATCTGTGCTTACAGGAGGAGGAGGAGAAACATTAAAGAAAGTAGCTGCAGTCGAGAAAGACCCTTGCGCATCTATGGCCTCTGCTGTTGTGGTCAAGAAGGACACTGAAGTCAAAAGTCCACTACTTTCTTTTAAAACCTTTGTGTGCTTTCATTTCATTAACCAGGTCCTCCCCAACAAGAGGGCATGTGTTGCGGTGTGACCTGGCAACCAGACCCTGTGTTGTGGGTGGGAACGTTTGGATGGCCACAACACCCTATTGGAGGTCCCTCGATGCTGGGTGCAATCAGACCAATGGGATGCCAGCAAATTTGTATCGAGGGACCTCTATTTAAGCCCATGCACATGTCCCTGAGCTTTCTCTTTGGGGCCAGTGCATCGGAACACCCGCCCACCTCTCCCTATATTTAGTGCTTGCACACATGACCTTGCTATGCCGTCGTATGTTGTCTGTCATTGGGACAGGGGCACAGCAAGAATTTTCCCCACTTGGCTGATTGGCTGGTGCCATTTGGGTTTCGCCTGCCGTGTAGCAAATCGTCACAACTTGTAAGGTTGTGGATAGGCTCTGGTTTCAGGTGATAGGGGTGGCAGAGCGGTCCTGGGACTCTTGGTTGGTCAACCCTGAGAGGGGTTGTGCCCTGAGCCAGAGTCCGGGGGGGGGGCATCTGGCTGGTGGACTGGCTTGACCCCGCCTTCCACTGTGCCGGGTGTCACTCAAGGCTGGGTCAGCACTGCCTGCAAGGGTGCAGGGAGCTAGTCGAACCAGAGCCTATGCAACCACTCACTTGATTGTAATCAAGTTGTGGCCTAAATTCTGCCAAAAAACAAACCAAAAATTTGAGTCTTGTCTGAATTTATTTGGGGAAGGTTAAAGGGTCTACACACGCAAAAGCCAGTTGCCTAAATGCCAGGAGATGGACTTGTGACCCTCCAGACATTTCAGGGTTGCAACTCCAATAATCTCTGGTTATGTGCCATGTAAGCTGGGGGCAGCTGGTTTGAGTTGGATTCCAACAGCTTGGGAGGGCCGCATTCCCCACTTGGAAACCCATATACAGTGGTACCTCTGGTTAAGAACTTAATTCATTCCAGAGGTCCGTTCTTAACCTGAAACTGTTCTTAACCTGAAGCACCACTTTAGCTAATGGGGCCTCCAGCTGCTGCCGCACCACCAGAGCACGATTTCTGTTCTCATCCTGAGGTAAAGTTCTTAACCTGAGGTACTATATCTGGGTGAGCGGAGTTTGTAACCTGAAGCGTTTGTAACCTGAAGCGTTTGTAACCCGAGGTACCACTGTATTTATTTTACAGTAATGGCAACACACGAATGGCAAGTTCTTAAACAGCACCTCATTCTTGGTCAGGCCTTGTCCAGTTCATTTTGCTGCCTGAGGCGAAGCAGCAAATGGCTGGCACACACACACACACACAAACACACACACACACACACACACACACACACACACACACACACACCACTGAGGCAAGGTGCATCTTTCTGAAAGCCAGCCAAGTTATATTGGCACCTGAGGCAGAAAATCCCACAAGTATCTCTCCCTGGAAGAAAATAAAATGACGGCAAATTAAATAACTAGCAATTTGCTACCCTTTCTTTCCAGGCAAAAATCAGCTACTTGAGGTGCCTAAGGGTAGGACTGGCCCTTGAGTACTATAATTCAGAACAAAAATGAGATACATTTTCTCAATTAGGGTCACATCCGGAGGCCCACACTTTGGGGGTGTTGCTGTTCCTTTTTATAACAGTTATTTACCGCAGTAGAGGCAAATAAACAGGCTGCGAATGTTGACAAGTCTCTTCTGAAGCTTTGCAAAGTGTTAAAAAAAAAAAGGTTTTGCAGCACAAATAACTGGTAACTGGTGGGAGCGGATGGGGGGCAACGGAAAAAGCAGAATTCTATGTACTATTCTTAAGAATAGTAATGAACTGCTAATTGTATGGTGCAGTGTACAGTAAAAATATCAAAGAACCATGAAATTATAAAATCAGAAAATACAGAACAAATGACCAATGCTAAAAAAAAATTCAAGTCTCTATAAATGCTTGCTGAAACAGAAAAGTTTTCAGCAGGTGACAAAATACTGCAATTGTAAGTGGCCCATTGTATCAGTGTTTCAAAGGACTGGTGCCGCAGCACTAAAAGCTTTAGTTCATGGAGAAACTAAATGAATAATATACAGTATATCTGTGGGGAAAGTCAAGAGGGCTATTCTAGATGATCACAGTGATCTGGCCAGTGAATAAAGTGCAAGGCAGCCCTCCAGCTAACCTTGTCCTAGGCCTTTTAGTTCTTTATACACTAACACGGGGATTCTCTAACGAAGTGCTCCCAGGCCCTTGAAATGACTGAAAGTGATTGAGGCTCAGCAATCACAAAATGGCGTTGCAGGGACAGAGCTGGTCACGAAATGGCGGCTGATGCAGGACGAGTTTCACAGAACCAGGTGGAAATTACAGACACCACTCCATCATTGGAAATTGTTAAATTCTTCCTTGTGGTAAGGAGTTCTGTGCATAGCTCAGCTTTCCTCAGGTTAAATGGAGGCATTTGCTCTGGAGGGAATGTGATTCTTATTCCACCACCACACCCAAACTTCTAGTTTTTTCCATACATCCTCCCTTGTCCTTTTATCTTCATTTCTTCCTCCTGTAACAACTTTCCTCACTTCTCTTCTGTTTCCACCTGATTTATTGATGATGATTAAAAGTAAAGGTAAAGTGACCCCTGGCCATTAGGTCCAGTCGTGACCAACTCTGGGGTTGCGGCACTCATCTCTCATTATTGGCCGAGGGAGCCAGCGTACAGCTTCCGGGTCATGTGGCCAGCATGACAAAGCCGCTTCTGGCGAACCAGAGCAGCGCACGGAAACACCGTTTATCTTCCCGCTGTAGCAGTACCTATTTATCTACTTGCACTTTGACGTGCTTTCGAACTGCTAGGTTGGCAGGAGCTGGGACCGAGCAACGGGAGCTCCCCCTGTCATGGGAATTTGAACCGCCGACCTACTGATTGGCAAGCCCTAGGCTCTGTGGTTTAACCCACAACGCCACCCGCATCCCTATTGATGATGGTTACCGTATATCAAATATTAACATTTCCCCCTAGTTTTCTTCAACATCTCCTCTGGACATTTTTCTTCATAGGAAGGAGACCTTTCTCCCCATCCCTGACCCTCCGCCAACTTCTCTGGCTCCCACCCTCCTTTACTCAGCATTCAAGGAGTTGTTGGTGCTGCCATTGCTCCAACAAAAAGGCTGTGGGATGGCTAGGAGGTAGAACGGGTTGAGGAGGCACTGTAGGGTAGGCCATGGCACTGTGACACACCTGAAAATGGCCCAAGGCCCACATGTAGCTTCCAACCCACCAGAAATGCTGTAATATCTCGAATGAAGTCATTCAAAGTTACTTTGTGCCTGACAGGAATTAGGAACTTTTCTTTCTTCAGGGAGAAAGAAAAGGTGCTTCGTCCATGTCAACTTTCCTAGAGTTGCTGTTTCCCTCAACTGCTGACTACCTTTGAGGCTGCCCTAGATTACTCTCTAGGCCTCAATTTCCTGCGGGTAAATGTAGCGTCCAACCTGCACTTTGAGAAACAGCTCGTTCCTTCCAGTGTGTGGGTTTGTTTGGTCCGCATGCTTGAAGAAAGGGGAAGCTGGGGGAAGTGAAGTGAAACATCCTTTCATTGTTTTGATGAGGACAGAGGCATAGAAAAGTAGAAGTGGAGATAAGTGGTGCCAAAATGAGCAGACTGTCTCCACTGTGGCAAGTCTCAGGTTGTGGTCTGAGGGACATTTGACAGAGCAACCATGCTAAGGAGGACTGGGTCTGAAAGAAAATAAAAAAAACATCCTTCCAGTAGCACCTTAGAGACCAACTAAGTTTGTCATTCGTATGAGCTTTCATGTGCATGCACACTTCTTCAGATACACTGAAACTGAACTCACCAGACCCTTTTGAATAGTCAGAGGGTGGGGAGGGGTATAACTCAGAAGGGTGGTGGGAATGGGTGATTGGCTGATAGGTGTGGTAAACCTGAAAGGACGACACTTGGGATGTCTGCATACACCACCTTGAGTTGCATAAGAAATACAAAAATGGAACAAATATGTAGGCCAGGGGTGACCAACCTAAGGCCTGGGGGCCGGATGCGGCCCAATCGTCTTTTCAATCCGGCCCGTGGACGGTCTGGGAATCAGCATGTTTTCACATGAGTAGAATGTGTCCTTTAATTTAAAATGCATCTCTGGGTTATTTGTGGGGCATAGGAATTCATTCATATTTTTTTCGAAATATAGTCTGGCCCTCCGCAAGGTCTGAGGGGCAGTGGACTGGCCCCCTGCTGAAAAAGTTTGCTAACCCCTGATGTAGGCCATAAACTAACGACTAGTGCAACAGCACTACTAGGGTCTAAACCACCCAGGGTCTAAACCACACAGCCACTTGGGCTTGCAGATCGTAAGGTCGGCGGTTTGAATTCACATGATGGGGTTGTTGCAGGTCTAAAACCTGTTCTTCCTGGATCTTGCCAATGAGACACAGGAGACGGAGAGGAGAGAGAATCCAGCGTTTATTAGTTTGTGCAAACTAACTGATTTGGGGGCAGAACCTTAGTTTAGCAGAATTTTAGTGCTTTCAAAATGTTAATCTGGTTGGTGTTCTTCTGACACCACTGCACACACTTTTCCCTGCAGTTTTTTCAACAACTGCCAATTTAACTTTCTAGGTTTTTAAAGCACAAGCAAACTTGATGAAAATCATCAGGTGCAAACTCAGAAAGAGCCCTGTCGAAAGATAACGGAAAACAATGTAGGTGTTGCTGCTGGGTTGTGCATAACCCCAGTCAGCCTTAATCTCTACCAGCAAAGTCAACATCAAAGGAGGTGGAGGTTTTGTTTTTTTAACAGCTGGGGCCCCTTACCGTGAGTAGGAAAGAAATTGATGATGACAGCAATTAGAAAGAAATTAGTGCCTGCAAAAGAAAGGAACTTAATGTGCAACTACATGAGTGCTTTAAGGCAGAATGGTTTCTCAGGGATTTAGACAGAGTAAGGGAGAGGAAAACAACACACTGTATATGGTAGCAAACTTGACTCTCTGTTGGAGAGGCTTATCTTGAGACTGGGGGCAGTGCAGTAAACTAATTGCTCAGAGTAAAAAACAATTAAATGTGTTTTCTTCCACACTGACTTTGTTATTTCACAAGTGTTAGAAGAATGGAGATAGATTCTGGGCTGAATCCAACAAAACTAGAAGTGCTTAATAATATTTAACCCTATGCATGCCTACTGAAGTGCAAATCTCTTTGAGTCCAGCAGTCTCTTCTCTTTCTCTTTGGCGATCACTCGTAGCCGAGTAAGATTGTCTTCCATAAACACGGTTTAAAAAATGGGTCCGTAAGTGACTGTGGAGGCCAATTCTAGATCCACACGTCCTTCCACAGTGGGGACATTGGTTTCCAGGCGGGAGTTGATCATGGTGAGGGTTTGCCAAAGGTTCTTTCCTCTTTGCACATTTCTCCCTTGCGTCCTGAGATCGAGTGTATTCAAAGCCCATGACACCTTTGGTAAAGGCTGTTCTCCAACTGGAGCGCTTGCAGGCCAGTGTTTCCCAGTTGTCAGTGTTTATACTACCTTTTTTAAAGATTTGCCTTGAGACAGTCTTTAAACCTCTTTTGTTGACCAGCAGCACTACGCTTTCCATTTTTAGGTACTCACTCCCAGACCATGTAGTATCCTAGTTGTAAGGAGCCTCTGGGCAAAGGGGCTGCAGTCAGCAGAGGCTAATTGTTGTTGTTGTTTAGTCGTTTAGTCGTGTCTGACTCTTCGTGACCCCCTGGACCATAGCACGCCAGGCACTCCTGTCTTCTACTGCCTCCCGCAGTTTGGTCAAACTCATGTTCGTAGCTTTGAGAACACTGTCCAACCATCTCGTCCTCTGTCGTCCCCTTCTCCTAGTGCCCTCAATCTTTCCCAACATCAGGGTCTTTTCCAGGGAGTCTTCTCTTCTCATGAGGTGGCCAAAGTATTGGAGCCTCAGCTTCACGATCTGTCCTTCCAGTGAGCACTCAGGGCTGATTTCTGAAGGAAATCAGCCCTGAGAGGCTAATTAGTGTGCGCATAAGGGAAGCAACAGGTGACTTCTACCTAGGGATGGGGGGGGGGGAGAAATTCAGGTCTGCATTTTAATGTGAACCTTCTTAATTTGCCATCCTCACATCAAAATTCAAACGGAAATACAGCTACCCTACAAAATTCACTATTGTATGAAATTTTGGGAGACAGTTCTCCAACCCAAACGCCGTACAAAAACAAGTACCAGTATACTGGGAGAGAAATATGCATTAAAAAAAATGCATACATGAATATATTTTTCCTTGCAAAAATGTGTATATTATGATTGTGTTAAATGCTGACGTGTTTCCTGGAGGACTTTAAAAAAAGGGCATGCTCCAGAAATGTGGCAAACTGGACTTAAGAATGGGAAAAAGAGAAGCTCAGAAAAACAGAAACTTGTGCTTAGTTAGTAGAGCACAAGACTCTTAATATCAGGGTCATGGGTTCGAGTTCCATGCTGGGTAAAATATTTCTGCACGGTGGTGGTGGTGGGGTGAACTAGATGATCCACATGGTCCCTTCCAGCTCTAGAAGTCTATGATTCATTGATAGATTTGTCCCTTCTGTGCAGAAGAGCATATAATAGCCATTCAAAAAACAGCCATGCACAAGCCAGAGGTTTCTATACTGTCCCTCATCTCTCCATCCAGGCACCCAAGAAGCATTTCCGCATTTCAAGGACATATTACAGTCAGATGCAAAGGCACTTAAGGCAGGTGCAGAACAGGTCTGGTGAGGGGTGTGGCCTGGAGAGAGACCCAAAGACTGATAGGAAAATCTGGCCCTGGATGGCTGCATCTGGCTTGTGGTTGCCTGAGGTTGCCCAGGCTGCTGTCTATAGGATGGCAGTCTATAGTTGCCTGGGAGTAAGTCTCATTCACTTTAATGGGCCTTACTTCTGCTTAGACACCTATAGGATAGGCCTGGCCCTCCCTGTCAGGTGAAGAAATGGAACTTCCAACTCCAGTTCTGCCAAAGGCTTTAATTTTTAGGTCAGATCATAAGTACATAAGGCAAGGCACAGAGTGTAGAAATTAACAGGTACATGAGAGTTTAAATGCATGGCTGAGCGCGAACTAAAACACTGATCCAACAAGTGACACTCCCCACACCTTTCTTTTGAAGAGTGGGGCAGACAAAGCTATTTGCATGACAGGCAGCTGGTGTCCCAGGACTGGGCAAGCAAGTGGGCATCCCTCCTTCTGCATTGTCTAAAAGAGGTTTGTTCACGCCAGCACTAGAGTTTCCCTGTCAATGGTGATGGAGGTGGAATTGAGGCTGGCTCCACATTACTCTCAGCTGCTTCGCCTAAAGGCAAAGGATTTTGGGTGACAGGAGGAGGTAGACTAGGCATATCTGAAGGGAGCACAGTGGGACACTCCCCTGTTATCTCACTGTTATCCAGATATCCTACGCTGCTATGCCCCTCCTTGGAATCCGAGATCTCTTGTCTGGAATCTGCCACCTCCACCCTGCAGCCCACCCTGGGATACTCCAGCTCTCTGAGCTCCTTCCACTCTTTTCCAGATCTTACTATCTGCTTCAAGACACCACCACCATTTGTTTATTTATACTCCGCCCATCTGGTTGGGTTTCCCCAGCCACTCTGGGCGGCTCCCAACAGAATATTAAAAACACGATAAAACATCAAGCACTAAAAACTTCCCTAAACAGGGCTGCCTTCAGATGTCTTCTAAAAGTCCTTGAAATCTAGGGTTGCCAGACTCAATAGAGGACAGGACTTCTGTGCCTTTAATTGCCCTGCTCTCTTTTGAGTCTGGAAACCTTAAAGAGAAACCAGCAGAACCTTTGCTTGGAAATTAAACAAAGGGTCTGCTTGTTTCTCTTTAAGGTTTCCAGACTCAAAAGAGAGCAGGTCAATTAAAGGTACAGAAGTCCTGTCCTCTATTGAGTCTGGCAACCCTATTGAAATCTGATGGGATGGTGTTCCACAGGGTGGGTGCCACTACCGAGAAGGCCCTCTGCCTGGTTCCCTGTGATCTCACTTCTCGCAGTGAGGGAACCGCCAGAAGGCCCTCGGAGCTGGACCTCAGTGTCCGGGCAGAACGATGGAGGTGGAGACGCTCCTTCAGGTATACTGGGCCGAGGCCATTTAGGGCTTTAAAGGCCAGCACCGACACTTTGAATTGTGCTCAGAAACGTTCTGGGAGCCAATGTAGGTCTTTCAGGACTGGTGTTATTCTTACATGTGCAGTGCTGAGGGTGACAGAGGCCCACCTAAGGAAATCTAATGAGTAATGGATGGGACAAGATTTTCACTTGGGCCTTCCTGACAGCTTGTACACTTACAGTCCCATCCTATACATGCCTGCTCAGAAAAAAAGTCCCAATTACTTGAACGGGATTTAATTCCAGTTAAGGTGCGTTTATAATTGCAGCCTTAGTTACTATGCTGAGGCAACTGACTAATGAGCAACACAAATGAAACATTTCCAAATAACTACACTTTTTGCAGAAGGTACATAAGCAATGGTTTGAGATAGGGAGCTTTGTATAATAGCGCGACTTTGCAATTTCGAAACGGCTACTAGTGTGCAAAGTTATGCATTCAGTTTACTTTAAATGCATTTATTCCACTTATGTTTCTGTCCTGAAAGTCAAGCAGCATACATATGGATGCCAGGTGTCCAACATTCAGCCACTAGCCAGTCCCAGATTTAAGTGTTTTTGTTGTGCGTTGCTCTCACAAACTCATAACTTATGATGGAGATAATTTACTGTTACTCCTGTTTTACAGTTGAGGCTGACAGCTAGGGACTTAGGCACTGAAGGCTGACGGTGCTTGAATTCCACTCTACATGATCAAAGGCCAACTCAGTTACTAGTACACACTGGGTCACACTGGATCCAATCTCTCCCGCCCATGACTAGCAAAAATGGTCATTTATGGCCAAATTCTGAGAATGACTGCTGGAGAAGAGGAATTCATGCGTTGCTGTCATCTTCATTTTACTGTGTCTGGTTTGGCTTGATATAAAGTTTCATCTAGTTCTGTTGATCCACCTGCTACCTCTTTTGCTACGGAAGAGAAAAAAGAACAGAACTATTGCACAAGAAGAAAATCTATCTTAACTATCAGACAAGTGTAGTTATCAAAGGGGATGAAAGATGAGTTGCCTCCTCATGATGGCCACCTGAATCATACTGGGGGGGGGGGCTGAATGCTGCAATTTTTTACCATTCAATGTCCTCCCCTCAATTTGATCTTTGAATGGAGTGATAAACTGGAATAAAGTCTTTCTGCAACAGTCCTATGTATTAAAAGATTTCTAGATACCCTGCATTTAGGGCTACATCGAACAAGCAGATTCCCTTCCCCATACAAAAATCAAACACAATGATGTTTGAGTCAAGTCCTGAGAAACTGGGTCATCTGAAAGTGTCTAACACAATGGATTCTAGGACTGGTTTTTGTTTTGTTTTTGTTTTGGTGCACAAGCTGGATTGCAAAGGTTGCCTGATGTGAAGATTGGGTAATGTGAAGTCTGGCATGGCATTAGTGAATTTATCCCAATTAATTCAAGAGAACTTAAATCACTTATTCTTCAAATTATATGGTGTTGTGGACTGGACTGCTTGAGCTTCTAGCTGTATTTTTGTTTGTTTTTAGTTTCAGGTTTGAAATACAATAAATGCACTATAGGATCTGGAATTTTAAAGGTGAAAAAAACAGACAAGTAAACAAGCCAAAAACTCCAGAAGCTTCCCTAGGTATAGTCAAATTCAGCCCTCCAGATGTTTTGGGACTACAACTCCCATCATCCCCGACCACTGGTCCTGTTAGCTAGGGATGATGGGAGCTTTAGTCCCCAAACATCTGGAGGGCCGAGTTTGCCTATGCCTGGTATAGTCACTTACCTCTCCCAACAACAGCTGGAGAAATTCTCCTGACAATCTTCAATTAGTGTGATGGATGCCTGCTTCCTTCACCATCTCCTAACATATTTGAAAGGGAAAAAAGAAAAAAACATGGACATCATCACTCACAAGGTTGGAGTCAAAGGGGCATAGCAGAGGAGGATAAGAGCCAGACCATTGGCCCATCTAGCTCAGTATTTTCTACACTGACTGGCAGCAGATCTCCAGGATTTCGGACAGGTGTTGTTATCTAGTCAGTGTAGACAAAGCTGAGCTAAATGGATCAATGGTCTGACTCAACATAAAGTTGCTTCAGATGTTTCAGGCAGAGGTGCAAGTACACTGTCCCGTTCCTGCTCAGAGCCATTCTCCCTTCCTCCCTTACGGTGCTGGAATGATTGTCATCACCCTGATTTGGCTTCAAATTCCATCACACTGCCCAACTTCATACCGTTACATGGCACTGTCATGAAGTCCATTTAGAGTGAGAGCAATGCTGGATGGGAAGAAAAGCTTGCAAGGGCTCCCTGAAAACATCATGAGAAAGGAGAGAGCCCCGTTTGCAGTCTATGAACATGGTGCAACCCTATTTTCAACATTTTCATATTTCAACATGAACCCTAATTTCAACATGCAAGCGCAAGAGATCAGCCTTAAGATTTGAAGCAGGAAGCGCTGGCAGTGGATATGTTCAGCGCCTTCTATATATTCACTTTTCTAGAGGAAAAGAAATGCAAAATGACTTCCTCAAAGCTCCCCAAAAGACCAGTTCCATTCTAGATGGCACTCTGGTACTGAATTTTGTACTTTGTTAAATCTGCCATATCTTTTTCAAGGCTACATGCCCCCAGTTCATGAGATCTGTGGCTGTATTCTATGTAGGCTACAAAAGAACAGCAACAAAAAAAGGTCTTATTTATAGGGTTTACAAAGGCATGGTACATTTGATCACAGAACCAGAACTATCACATTCTACATTTGTTCTTGTAAGTGCAGAGAAAGGAATAGGTTATGAACACTTAATTAGATGATACCCTGTAAGATGCAAAACAGATTTCATATTGCACCACAGACCACTAGGACGAAAAGAGGAAAAAAGCCTGTCCCCTCCCCAGCTGCTACTCAGATGTGTAAACGCACTATGCTTGTGTACCTTGATTGCTTTCTGGCACCGAGGTTCCCCGCTCCTTGCCTCCAAGAACCAGTTTGTGTGAACCCTATTAAAGGTAAAGGGGCCCCTGACCATCAGGTCCAGTCGTGTCCAACCCTGGGGTTGCAGCGCTCATCTCGCTCTATAGGCCAAGGGAGCTGGCGTTTTGTCCGCAGACAGCTTCCGGGTCATGTGGCCAGCATGACAAAGCTGCTTCTGGTGAACCAGAGCAGCGCACGGAAACACCGTTTACTTTCCCGCCGGAGCGGTCCCTATTTATCTACTTGCACTTTGATGTGCTTTCGAACTGCTAGGTGGGCAGGAGCTGGGACCGAGCAACGGGAGCTCACCCCGTTGCAGGGATTTGAACTGCCGACCTTCTGATCAGCAAGCCCTAGGCTCAGTGGTTTAACCCACAGCGCTACCTGGGTCCCTATGTGAACCCTATTACGTTTGTTTTAAAAAGGGCTATCTAAGGCAGGCATAGGCAACCTTGGCTCTCCAGATGTTTTGGAACTACAACTCCCATGATCCCTAGCTAACAGGGCCAGTGGTCAGGGATCATGGGGCTTGTAGTTCCAAAACATCTGGAGAGCCAAGGTTGCCTATGCCTGATCTAAGACATCTACTGTAACTGTTGGAGATGCAATAGGTATAATGCTTCTCTAAAACACGTTTTTTTTCATTGTCCTATATTGAAAGATTTTGGTAGAAGGTAACTGAAATCATCAACAGAACTGTACAGAACAACCTTACATTTACAGAGCAGAATATCCTCTTGAATTATATACCCAGCACATGGAACTTTACAAAAGGACAATATGAGTGGACCCTCCGTGCCCTTACCATAGGAAAAAGGCTGATACTGATGAAATGGAAAAATAAAAAATGTGTCTCCGTTCTACGATTGGATTGAAGACTTATACAAACTCGCAACATACGAACAACTTGCATAGAAACGCAGACTTCCCATGGACAAATTCAATGATATTTGGAATCCCTTCTTACCAATACTGTAATAGGTTAAGATCTGGTGAAGTACAATAACAACCTTGTAAAATATACAATTTTGGGGTTCCCCCCCTTTGTTTTCCCTTCTGCACGGGTTCTGTTTCTGTTTCTCTTTTTGTTTGTGTATCACCATGTTTGGTGCACATACAGTTATGTACTTTTTGTGCTTTCAATAAAGATGTTACAAAACAACAACAACTGACACACATAGAAAACTAGCACAATTACAATCTCCTGGTGGTGCTCAATTTCTGTGCTCAGGGTTCTCTCCCTTCCACCTCCATGTGATGAAGAATTCAAATACCCACCCTCCACCCTTCAGGCTGAAGTGGTGCAAACCAGGAAAAAGTTTTGCCACTTAATTCTGGGCTCACCCAGGATGGTTTTGTGCTGTGTTTTTCCAGGCACAGGTCTGTGCTGTAGTGTACCAAACCTCCATACACCTCTCTGCCTCCTCTTACCTCCAGCCACTGAAAGATTCACAAAACTACATGCATCTTTCATGTTGTTGGATATCACTGTGATTTGATATCTCCCAGAATCTTCTGGTTGCACGTTGCAGATGACCAGCCAGGCGTTCGTCATGACTGACACTCTCCTCCGATGTTTCGGCAACACCTCATAAAAGAGGTGGCAATAACGCTGCCACCACTTCTGCGGCTTGCTGGTTAGGCTGCATGACCTCATGTTAAGTTTCAGGATAAAGTCATCTCCCGTTCCTTTGATGTGGTGCCACTGGATTTCAACAAAATCCCAGTCAGTCTTTGGGACTTTGACATCAACGGGGATGAACGCCGTTTCATTGACTGCTGCAATGATGGGGGTCTTTGGCACTTGTATGCAGATGGCAGAAGGTTCACCTGCGAGTAAAAGAAGGGAAACCAACAAGGTTGGAATTAAACTTTCATAGAATCATTGAGTTACAAGGGCCCACAAGGGCCATCTAGTCCAACCCCCTGCAATGCAGGATTCTTTTGCCCAGCATGGGGTTTAAACCCACAACCCTGAGATTAAGAGTCTAATGATCTATGGACTGAGCTGTCGCATTCTAGGAATGTCAAATATGGAAGATTTTCAACATATTAATCTGAATTTTCAAAACAAAATAATAAAAAATTCCTTCCAGTGGTGCTGGAGGAGACTCTTGAGAGTCCCGTGGACTGCAAGAAGATCAAACCTATCCATTCTGAAGGAAATCAGCCCTGAGTGCTCACTGGAAGGACAGATTGTGAAGCTGAGGCTCCAATACTTTGGTCACCTCATGAGAAGAGAAGACTCCCTGGAAAAGACCCTGATGTTGGGAAAGATTGAGGGCACTAGGAGAAGGGGACCGGGGATGACAGAGGATGAGATGGTTGGACAGTGTTCTCGAAGCTACGAACATGAGTTTGACCAAACTGCGGGAGGCAGTGCAAAACAGGAGTGCCTGGCGTGCTATGGTCCATGGGGTCACGAAGAGTCGGACACGACTAAACAACAACAAACAACAAGCACCTTAGAGAACAACTAAGTTTGTGATTGGTATGAGCTTTCCTGTGCATGCACACTTCTTCAGATACCAAAAAGCTCATACCAAAAGCACATGAAAGCTCATACCAATGACAAACTTAGTTGGTCTCTAAGGTGCTACTAGAAGGAATTTAATTTTTGTGTGTGTGTTTCGACTACGTCAGACCAACACGGCTACCTACCTGTAACTTAAATTTTCAAAGTTTGATATTAAAAGTTGAGTGGGTTTGTTTTTTAAAAACAGCATTTTGCCCTATTATGATTAAGGGAAGATTCAGCAAGCTGCCATCATACACTAATGACGGCAGTAGAATTTTCAGAGTAAGTTGGTGACAAATTCAACTCTTGCTGCAACTTCCATCATATGCAACCCACAGTTGTCCTATGAGTCATGAGTTCCTTGAAGATGTGAAAAGGTTAAGAAGATCATGAGGTTTTGGGTCAAACTGAGCTCACTGAAGAACATAAAATTATAAACAAACATGCATGTGACCTTGGGCTAACATTTTTACAGGCTGAGGTTGGCTGGATCTAGACACATTAAAAAAAAAACGTTTCAGGAAAACGCGTTGCAAAGCTCATAATGCAAAATCACATTGCTGAAGGATCGAACTGTACAGAGCCATTTGGTGTCAGTGTTATAACGCATTTATAATGCACCCCCCTTTAAACTAATGTAGCTGAGTCCCTTGTTCTCCCTGGAGAGACATTCTGCTCATTTAAGTATGTTCTTGTAGCAGTGGAAACCCAATGAACAATGCCAGAAACCTACATTTTTCCAGACAGACTATATGACAGTTTTAACATGTTCAACTTCTACAATGTGCTGCACATGGAGCTGTCTTTTCAGAAACTGTGGAAGCTGTCATTGGTCCAAAATACAGCTGTTAGACTAGATCAGCCTGATCCCTTCCCCCTCTTTCCTTTTCCTTCTGTCATGGATCCCCTATTTGGGGACTTCCCTGGCTTTTTTCTGGCCCACATAGGACCAGTCTGGATAGTTGGCCTTGGTGAAGATTTGACATTTTCTCCCCCCAAACAGTTTTGATCTGGGCTTCCACTGAAATGAGGCTGCATTTTAAGTTGTATTTTAATCCTGTTTTTAAGTTGTATTTTGATAAATTGTTTTTATACCTGATGTTAGCCGTCCTGAGCCTGGTCTTGGCCAAGGAGGGCGGGGTATAAATTAAATAAGTTGTTGTTGTGGTGGTGGTGGTGGTGATGGTTGTTGTTGTTGTTGTTGTTGAATGGAATCAGCTGAATGAAACATTTTGCCGACTCTTTATCATTTTTTTTTTTTGACTGGCTGCTGGTCACAAGTCAAAATGTACGGCGGACACTTGGGTTGCGAACATGATCCGTGCAGGAGGCATATTCGCAACCTGCAGCGCCACGTCTGCGCATGCGCGGGTTGCAATTCTGTGCTTCTGTGCATGCGCAGAGCACGATTTAGTGCTTCTGTGCATGCATGAGCGCCGAAACCCGGAGGTAACCCTTTCGGGTACTTCCAGGTTTGGCGCGGGACACAACCTGAAAAGACGCAACCTGAAGCATCTGTAACCCGAGGTATGACTGTATGTTTAAATTCTTAGTGTTTAATGTTAACGTTGAGTGGCTTCCAGGTCTGGGAGTTGGGAAGTTCACCTTTTCTGAATGAGGTTGCGTTCCCTCTGAAGCAACAGGTGCATTGCTTGGAGGAGCTCCTAGATTTAGCTTGTCACTGGAGGCTCAGATGATCTCTATGATGATCAGTACCTATTATCAGCTTAGGCTGGCACTATCCCTTCCCTGGACAGCAAGGTGTTCACACCAACCTATCTAGCTTCAAAGTCCAGGCAGGCACAGCCCCTTCTCTTGAGAAGTCTCCATCTCTGCGTGAGTTGCTGGTCTGTAAGCAGGCACTGGTTCTGGGTGGATGCATCTTCTCCCAGCTCCTGAGGTGGCCTCTGGTCAGGGAGAGAGCATGGGACCTGCCTCTTCACCCTGATTCCTGATTATAGCCATCCTAAGGCACTGCTCGGAGTCTTCCCTAAATTCTGGCAACTCTCCTCATCAGGAAGGGAAGGAGATGGAAGTTGTGTCTTCACACCAGAACCAAATGGAGACAGGGGTTCCACCTGTTCTTGCCTAACCTTTCTCCTCTTTCTCCAGAGTCTACTATTCCGGGATTGAACCCAAAGGCACTGTCATGACAGCAAGGCAGGAGCCAAACAGGCTAAGAACCTCTTTGGTGGTGGCGGGCGGCACCACATCTGTGGAACTATCTTCACAGGGATGCACACTTGGCACCACATCCAGTTTCAGCAAAAAAGAAAAGAAAAAAAAGCCAGTCATCTTAAGCTACTTGTGTGGGATGTAATCCACTGAGAGCAGTCAAGTACAACATTCCTTGTTTTGCTTTAGTGGACATGCAAGGGAATGTTTGGTCCAGCCAGTTGAAACTTCCTGTTCCTTCTGGCCTGGAGCATTCTTCTTTGCATGTGACTAGTGGGTGGGCGTGACCTTTCCAGACCCGGTAAAAGGACAAGGCATGCTGCCACACTCTCTCTTTTCCATCTTCCTTTCATCCGGCAAACTTCCCAGACTGCCAACTGCATATACAACCTGTTTGTATGTTCTTGTAACTTAAAGTCTTAACCCTGCCTTCAGGGATCACACTGTGCTCTGCCTGAGTAAACTTTCTTTTTGTGGTGTCTTTATTCTTTCCAGAGAGATTCAAGGGGTCTTACCAGGAAAATATTAGAACATATTTCAATCTGGACAAGCCAGATTGAATTGCACATTGTCTTAAGAAACTCACACGAGTTTGCAACTAGTTTTCTGCTGTGTAAAGGGGAATGCACTCTGTTAAGTAAAAGAAACTTGCTAATGCAAGTTAGGAAGGATATTATTAAACAATATATCCTCTCCTGCCACCCTGAAGATTCCCACAACTTGGTACCCAGTTTTTAGCTTTATTCAACACTGCTGTTTTAACAAGTTGCCTACATGGGGGGCACAAAGATAGGGAAAGCTGCTCTAAGATTTTGGACTTCTGAGCTAGTGGCCGATATCGCCACATCACAGAGCAATGAATTTCACTGTGTGAAGAAGCGTCATTAATGTTTGTGTTTTTGAATCAAAGGATTCCTGCATCTGATTCGCACCCACCCACCACAGAACTACCGTACTTACGCAAACATGAGGCAAAAGTGTCTTTGCATGAATCGTATCTTGGGAGTTTGGAGAGACGTTCCAACGCACTACTGTTTAGGGAGTCACATTGTTGTGCTGAGTAGATCACGGGATGTGGCAAGGCCACCTGGCTTCTTCGAACAGAGCCTTGGGAAGCTTGGAAGACATGGTGGCTTAGAGAACTGATAGCAATGAAGGGCAACAGGACAAAAAACAAACAAGCAAGCAAACCGCAAGAAATAGGCATGCTGACTTTGTACAAAGTACAGTCCCAATCTTACCCTACTTAGCCTTTTTATTTTTATTCTTTGCTTCCTACTTCCTGTTAGACTTTCAGTTCAGCAAAATGAAGTTTACCAATAGCTCTTGTGAGTTACTTATATTACATCTGGGTAAATGGAAAGTGCCTCATTTCCTTCGCAACAAAATATTGTTGTTTTAGAGATCTGCTCACCTTCTGCAGTGGGCGGTGTTGCAGCCCTGCATCCAGGACCTTTGGTGACCCAGCTGGGGGAGGTGGTGGAGGGATGCCACTAGGGTTGCCAGACTCAATAGAGGACAGGACGTCTGTGCCTTTAATTGCCCTGCTCTCTTTTGAGTCTGGAAACCTTAAAGAGAAACCAGCAGACCATTTGCTTTGAAATTAAACAAAGGGTCTGCTGGTTTCTCTTTAAGGTTTGCAGATTCAAAGGAGAGCAGGGCAATTAAAGGCACAGAAGTCCTGTCGTCTATTGAGTCTGGCAACCCTAGATGCCGCCCACGTCATTCCGACTCCCTGCACTGTCACGCCCCTGGCTGTCCAAATGGCAGCAGCCATTTGGTTTTCGCCTACCTTGTAGCAATCTTCACAACTTTGTAAGGTTAGGCATCGGGTAAGCCTTTGTTTCAGGGAGGGGAGGTTGTGGCCTCCGCATGCCCCTCCTCAATAAGAGTATCCTGTTAAAGGGATTGGGGGTGGGGCGTTGTTCCTGTCAGAAGCCTGGGCATGAGCTAGGGCCATGGCACGACCCCAACAGGGACCCCGTGGGGTGCCTCAATTTGATGTATGTCATAGGGCTCCCACTACAGGTGGTTTACCCTTAGTGTGACTCCCTGCAGACGGGCAAGAGTCAATATATAGCCAGGTGTCACCCAAGCCTAAGCCAACCCGCTCACATCAGTAACCAATAAAGTTGTGGCCTAATTTATCCCATTAACCTAAAACAATTGTGTCCGTGTGTTTATTATCTAAGGGAACTACGGGCCCGGGGCCTTGGCGTGCAATTATTTCTTTATTAAGGATATTAATCTGTCTTGCTTCTCAGTCAATATTGGCCACCAAAATGGCCTACAATAAAACATCTACATTATAACAAAAAACCAACAACAAAACATTGTGTATGGAGTAAGTGGAAAGTTTATGACATCCTTTCTGGTCGCAGGCAGCTGATAACATTGGCTAGGTTCTTCCCTCCTTCCCCAATCTGTTGCTTTCAATATGCTTCTGGACCACAACTCCCATCATTTCAGACCTTTGGCCATGCTGGAATTTGGGCTGGTGAAATTTGGAAATCAACAGCACCAGGATGCAGAAGCCGGCTCCAAAGGGAGGGAACAAAAGGAACAGCAGGTGGACTGTGGGGCTGGCAGATGGAAGAGAAGCACCCACCCACCCACCCCAATATGAATAATACTCTGCTTCCTGGCATCTGAAGCCATCTAGGCTTTTCCCTGCAGAAAGAAAGGGCAGAAAGCACTGCAGACGGAAACTGTTCTGCAAGGGAGACTGGACAAATGCAATATCCCTGCAAGAGGACCAAGGGAGCAAATGCTTGATTCCTGTTCAGCAAATGAATAGGAACTCTGCCTTATTTATTGCATGAAAGCAACAGTATCAATAGCATGAGGAAGTCCCCATACAAACCAGGATGGTCAGAACAGGGGTTACTTACCTGGAAGAGTGAGAATGATCAAAGCCAGTGTCAAAGCAACAATTCCCGCCAGTGAAATGCCAAGACCAATTTTCCACCAGAGAAGATTGGAGGATGGATCTGTGGAATTCAAAGTTTGTGGTGAACCACTGGCTGCTCCCCACCCCCACCACCACCACTACTGAGTGTGCACTGCGGCTGTTACTGAATCTGGTACTAAGCAGCAACTGAGACCACAGGGATCCAATGACTTCATTGCTCTGTGGAAGAAAACCAGCAATGGAGATCCACACATGGAAGCGGAATTCCATGTGTTCAGCTGACATCAATGAGGATTTTTTAATAATAATAATAATAATAATAATAATAATAATAATAATGTAGGGATATGTATCTAAGTGTATCTCGAGCAGCTGCAGGTGTGCAGGTATTTGCTCTTGAGCAACAGTTGAACCTGGACTGGCTTCCATTTTGTGTCTCAGAGGCTCAAACGTTACAATTTCCAAGTAGAGGAAGCTGTCCTCAGAAAATATCACAAGCACATCTAGTGCAAAGAGGTCTATTATTTTAATTGCTTACATTCCCCATCATACACCACACACTAAAAAGAAAGGAAGGAAGGAAAGAAGGAAGGGGCTCAAATCATGCTTTGCTCCTTGCTCACGCCCTGTATCAATAGGGCCAGAGGAGCCAGTAGTTCATATCTATCACAGCAACTAGCTGTTAGTACAGTAACTAGCAGGAACAAAAAAGTGGTACAAAAAAATTCAAAAATTTTTCAATGCATTCCTATGGGATTCACTAGACTAATTTTTCGTTATAAGAAAAGACCTGTGGAACGAATTAAATTCGTCTAGCGAGGCACCACTGTACTTTAAGGGTATTTGCATTAGGGTGCAATGAAACATGACCTGCCCAGAAATGAGGGTGCAGTAGAGGAGGTTCTGGCAGAGAGAGAGAGAGAGAGAGAGAGAGAGAGAGAGAGAGAGAGAGAGAGGTTTTTAATATGGTTTGGACCAGGCATCCCCAAACTGCAGCCCTCCAGATGTTTTGGCCTACAACTCCCATGATCCCTAGCTAACAGGACCAGTGGTCAGGGATGATGGGAATTGTAGTCAAAACATCTGGAGGGCTGAAGTTTGGGGATGCCTGGTTTGGACAGTTTAAGTATGGAAACTGAGCACATTCTACCGTTATAAAATCTGTGTACATGCTCTCCCTGACATTGCCTGTCTCTTAAGTGCCTAACAGGCACACATATCTATTGTGTCTAACCCCCGGCTCACATTTTCAGATTGCACATTATCAGCTATTCTGTGGACAACTGCACACACTAAAACAGAAGAAGAAGAAAAAGTCGCATGCACAAAGTTCACTGCAAACTCCTTCCAAATCAAACCTACAGGCTTCCTTTTAAGAAACTTCCTTTTTAGTCACAGTGGCTGCTCTCCTTAAAGAAAAAGAGTGGACATTTCAAAATCAAGTACATGTACCTTTGGTTTTCTTGAGAGGTGGTCTTGGGTACGTGTCCCGGGTGGCTGGCTCTATAGCCATGTACCCATCTTCATCCTCCATCTTCCAGTACTCTTTTCAATCTTAGCCGCCAGACTGACAAGACTTCAGAAAAGGAACTTGCAGATCCTTGAAATTCTTTCTGGCAGCCTGATGCAATTGGCTGTAATTTTGTAAATGGATTTACAAAACCAACTTCCCAGTTGGTGAAAGTCAGTTTCGTTTAGCTGGAATCCGTTGGTTAAAACTACTAGTATTGGGCAATGCCAACTGCTAGTTAGCTGATAGAAAGTGTCCTTTGTGACAAGTGAATGGCAGTCTTGATCCTTTCATCCACATCACCTTCCTGCCTGCTGTAGCGAGCCAAACTCCAGGTGCATAGGAGGAGAGATCAGACAACTGAGCTGGAAAGGAATGGGAGGGAGAAGCTGTATGGCTGCAGCTCTTGCAGCTTGGAGTTGGCTGCAGTAGTTTTAAAGTCACAGAACAAATTTCCAGGCACCGCTTGAATGGACCCCGATTCCTTGTGTATTGTGATGCTCCCAAGCAATTGGCATTCAGAGCTACACAAGCACAGCTAATCGATGCTGATAAACCTTCCCTGCATAATTTTTCTAAGCCCCTTTTGAAGCCACCTAAACCGATGGCTGACCTCTCACCTACGGGACCACCTCTCCTGGTATGCCCCACAGAGGACCTTAAGGTCTGCAAATAACAGCACCCTGAAGATTTTGGGTCCCAGGGAGATTAGGCGGGCCTCGACCAGAGCCAGGGCCTTTTCGGCCGTGGCCCCGGCCTGGTGGAACACTCTCTTGCAAGAAACCAGGGCCCTGCAGGATTTGACATCTTTCTGCAGGGCCTGCAAGACGGAGCTGTTCCATTTCTTTCTGTATAAGAACAAGCATTAAAGAGGCCTCCTAGCCCACTCACAGGTCCTTTATAAGACCAGTGGTAACAGTTGGCCCTGGAGAACATTAACCACTCTCAATTTTACCTGTGGGCTGTCATTTATCCAGATTTTAATTTGCTCTGAACTAATTTTAAGATGTATTTTAATTGATTGATTGCCTGTTTTTATGTTCTTTGTATACTGTGTTAGTTTTATGATGTTAGCCGCCCTGAGCCCGGCTGTGGCCGGGTAGGGCGGGGTACAAACAAAAATTCATTATTATTGTTGTTATTACACATTGTGGGAGTCGATTCCATATACAACACATGAAAAGCGTTTTCTTTCGGGGAATCCAGCCTTTGAGAACCTGAACGAGCAGCGAATGCTCAGTGCGCTTCTGCATATCTCAGCTGGCCTCTTCTGAACCAGCCAAGCAGGTAAGAAGGGTGGGGTTGGGCGGCTGCCTTTCTGCCGGGGTTTTCTGGCAGCAGGCTCTGTGCAAGTGCAAAGAGGGAAGTGCCCAAATGCCTTGGGGAAAGGCTGTGGCTCACTGTTAGGGCCCCTGCTTTGCACGCAGAAGCTCCCATGTTTCATTCCTAGCATCTGTAGGTCAGGCTGGAGAGCCACAGCTGACAGTCAGCGCTGAGCTAAATGAGCCAATGGTCTAAACCACAGAGCCCAGGGCTTGCCGATCAGAAGGTCGGCGGTTCAAATCCCCGCGATGGGGTGAGCTCCCGTTGCTCAGTCCCTGCTCCTGCCAACCTAGCAGTTCGAAAGCACCTCAAAGTGCAAGTAGATAAATAGGTACCACTCTGGTGGGAAGGTAAACGGAGTTTCCGTGCGCTGCTCTGGTTTGCCAGAAGCGGCTTAGTCATGCTGTCTACATGACCCGGAAGCTGTACACCAGCTCCCTCGGCCAATAATGCGAGATGAGTGCCACAACCCCAGAGTTGTCCGCGACTGGACCTAACGGTCAGGGGTCCCTTTACCTTTTATGTTCCTATATGATTCGTGGGAAATCAAGGTTGAGAATTCGGTCCTGGCACATATCTCACAGGCTGGTTGTTTGGTTTCACCTTTCTATTCAAATGGCGGGAGAAGCCTTTAGGTTGCTTCAGTGTGTGGGTGAACTCCAGGTACAGTGGTGCCTCGCTAGACGAATGCCCTGCTAGATGAAAATTCCGCTTAACGAAAGGATTTTCTGATTGGAGGTTGCCTCGCTATACGACGAGATTTTCTATGGCCACCGCTTCGTCTTGCGAAGCGTGGCCATCAAAACCTCCGATCAGAAAATCAGGGCATTCATCTAGTGAAAGGGGAACCAGCTGTAGCAAGGAAAGAAGGCAAAGGAAGATCAGCTGAGAGGCGCTGACAGCTGTCACCGCCTCTCAGCTGATCTTCCTTTGCCTTCTTTTCCTGCTGCAGCTGGTTCCCCTTTGTGTTCCGCTGGTCTCTGCCCCGGCAGAGACCAGCGGAACACAAAGAGGAACTAGCGGGGGAGGAACTAGGTGTCCGCCCACTTGCCTTCGCCGAGGCGGCGCTTTCTTGGCGAAGGCAAGGGGGCGGACTAGGTAGGTGTCCCCCGCTTGCCTTCACCGAAAAAGCCTCCCCCGCCACCGCGTCTTGCCGCGCACAGCCGGCATGGAGTGCGGTTTCGGAGGTGTCCGAAGCCGTGCTCCATGTCGGGGGAGGCAGGCAAGACGTGGCGGCGGGGGAACGTCTTCCCCCGCCGCCGCTTCTCGCCGCTTCTCACCAGCATGGGGCTTGGCAGAGGTGGGGGAAAGGCGCAGGATCGTTCCCTTGCCTTTCCCCCACCCCGCCCGACAGAGCTGGATCCGACGAAGCTTCTGAAGCTTCATCCGATCCGGCTCTGTCGTTGGCAGCAGCGGCGCTTGCTCTCTTGGCTCGGGGAAGCGCCTGCCTGCCTTCCCCGAGCCAAGAGAACAAGCGTCGTCGCCGCCACCAGTTCCCCCCGGAGCCCATAGGAACGCATTAATTGACTTTTAATGCATTCCTATGGGAAACGGTGCCTCGCTAGACGAAATTTTCGTAGGACGAATTGAGTCCTGGAACGAATTAATTTCATCTAGCGAGGCACCACTGTATCTATTAAAGATATGGGCCGCAAAGAAAAATGGAAAACCTTATGGGCTCCAACCTGTTATGTTGGCATACTTTAAAACTGATCCTTTTGCCTCTTTATTGAAGCTCTCTAGCTTTGGACCCAGGTGGACTTGCTGATCAGAAGGTCAGCGGTTTGAATCCCTGCGATGGGGTGAGCTCCTGTTGCTCGGTCCCAGCTCCTGCCCACCTAGCAGTTCGAAAGCACGTCAAAGTGCAAGTAGATAAATAGGGACCGCTCCGGTGGGAAGGTAAATGGTGTTTCCGTGTGCTGCTCTGGTTCGCCAGAAGCAGCTTTGTCAAGCTGACAACATGACCCGGAAGCTGTCTGCGGACAAACGCTGGCTTCCTCGGCCTATAGAGCGAGATGAGCGCCGCAACCCCAGTCGGACACAACTGGACCTGATGGTCAGGGGCCCCTTTACCTTTAGCTTTGGTAGCTTGCAGGGGTGCCAACTTGCCCTCAGGATTGTGGCTGCCCGGCCCCCCAACATGCAGACATGGGTGTGTGACGTTGCATGTTTGTGTTGCAGCGGCTGCTGCCGGCTCCTCTTCCTCCTCCTCACTGCAGCCAGCGAGGCACACTTTTCCTTGGGGAGAGGCTCAGAATTGAGCCCCAGCCCACCCGAAAAGGGTGCCTTGCTCGGTGGTTGTGGAGGGCGAAGCTGAACTGCTTCTCTCTCAAAGGCAGAGCCGCTGCTGCCTGCCGGCTTTTCTCATTGACTTTGTGGGTGCCCGGTCCCCACAATTATATTATTGTGGGTGCCCAAGCACTCACGCCCCCCTGGAGTTGGCTCCTATGGTAGCTTGTAGCGGTGGTAGTGCTGAAGATTACACAATTCGCGTGGCAGGTGCATAAGGCTGCACACACACACACACACACACACACCAAAGTGAAGGTACAAAACAGACCAAACACAAGTGTGGGCTCAAAGAGGCCACACCTTTATTGTCTAGAGCAGGCACCCCCAAACTCGGCCCTCCAGATTTTTTGGGACTACAATTCCCATCATCCCTAACCACTGGTCCTGGTAACTAGGGATGATGGGAGTTGTAGTCCCAAAACAGCTGGCGGGCCGAGTTTGGGGGTGCCTGGTCTAGATTGATGTAAGCGGGGTTGGCATGGCAATGGAGCTTCTATTATTATTATTATTATTATTATTATTATTATTATTATTATTATTATTACTACTACTACAGTATTAACATTTGTATACCGCACTATACTCCCAGATCTCATGGTGGCTCACAACATAAAGTCACAGTGATCACAACATAAGATCACAGTAAAAAATGCATTATAAAAACTTGAAAAGAGCAAATCAAGGGTGGTTATTATTATTATGAACTGTAATTTATTATTAATTAAATTTATTAATTAAATTTGTATGCCACCCTTCATTCATAGATTTCAGGGCTGTTCATGCTGCCTGAGCTGTTGTCGCCATGGATATTTGCTTACGTGTGGTAACAATCACTGTTGTTATCCAAATGATCCTGTATGATTCATCCATTCAGAAATCCCTATCTGGAAATTCTACCTGCTTCAGTCAGTTGGCATCCAAAACATTTACTCAGGATAATTAACAACAATGTGGAGAGTAAAGGAAAATCCCATCTGTGCAACTCCACAAGATCTCCTGAATTAAATGAAATTGGATTTTTCTAGCAGGGCGTAGACAGAGAAAAGAAATCAGTATTGTAAGATAAATGAACACAGTGCGGATACATGGTCACCTGCAATAGCCACACGTAGGATTCCATTCCATTTGAACACTGTTCATATTATGTGGAAGCGGGGCTTTTTCAGGGGGAACTCACAGGAACTCAGTTCCTGCACCTCTCGGGTGGCACCATTGCCATTCTAAGAGAATGAGGGAGGTGTTCATGGTTCTGGCTCCTCTTCTAGAAAAATAGCACCGTGGAAGCCTAATATGGAAGCAACTATAATGGGAATCCATGACAGCAGGCCAGGAGCACAATCACACTTCCCAGTAATTTCACGATGCCCCTTTATACATGCACCATTTGGGCAGATGAGATTTATGTTTATTTATGTTGCAACATTTACCACCCACCTCTCTGCTTGACAACAGCCCCACCTTCAAAGTTGGTCATCATTAAATGAAAACTTATACACATCAATAAGATACTTTTTGAAGATGACTTGTGAAGGCTGTTGGGGTGAAGGGATGTGCCAGTGTTGGTAAAAGTACATTTCCGACCACAGTTCAAAGTGTTGGTGCTGACCTTTAAAGCCCTAAACGGCCTCGGTCCTGTATACCTGAAGGAGTGTCTCCACCCCCATCGTTCTGCCCAGACACTGAGGCCCAGCGCTGAGGGCCTTCTGGCAGTTCCCTCACTGCGAGAAGCCAAGTTACAGGGAACCAGGCAGAGGGCCTTCTTGGTAGTGGCACCCGCCCTGTGGAACGGCCTCCCATCAGATGTCAAAGAGATAAACAACTACCTAACGTTTAGAAGACATCTGAAGGAAGCCCTGTTTAGGGAAGTTTTTAATAACTGATGTTTTAATGTACTTTTAATCTCTGTTGGAAGCCGCCCAAAGTGGCTGGGGAACAAATAAGTTGTTGTTGTTGTTGTTGTTGTTGTTGTTGTTGTTGTTAGAATCATAGAATCATAGAGTTGGAAGAGACCACAAGGGCCATCCAGTCCAACCCCCTGCCAAGCAGGAAACAAAAATGTTGTTGTTTAAAATGTCCTTTTCCTTGGACCTCAGAGCAGATTCAGGAATGTATATTCCTGCGTATAAGACTACTTTTTAACGCAGGAAAATCTTCTGAAAAGTCGGGGGTCGTCTTATACGCCGGGTCGTATTTCTTATACAGTGAGTATATCCCAAACTCTATATTTTAATTGGAAAAGTTGGGGGTCATCTTATATGCCCAGTCGTCTTATACGCCGGAATATACAGTAGGTGGTGTCACACTGAAGAACAGATTCCTTTACAAGGGCAGATGAAACACTGTGTGGCACTTGTGGGCTTGCACATATCGCGGGAGCGTCACCCTGGTGATTCATCACACAGAGGAGAAGAAAAGTGGCGTTGCAACTTGTTTATTTATTTCATAAAATGTATACACCGCTTGACTGTAAAGAGAAACTTCAATACAGTTTAGAAAGAGTTGTTCAGAGGTGCTTCTGGGGTTCAGATTTTTCTGAACAGGTTGTTTCTGAGTATAAGGAACTTGCAAGTTTTCCAAGCTCCCGAAGAAGGTATACTGTAGTCGGAAACATGCAGAGCCTATGTAACAGCCTTGTCTTCTGGAACCTGCCTTCCTATTGCTTTATGCTCCCCATGGCACTTCCCCCTCTTCCTACACAGTGCTTGCAAAGCTGTCAGGTCCACAGAGTGACTAATTGTGGATGGAAGCTTCTGTTTTCTAGATTCTCTGTGCTATTTTAAAAACACGGTTTTCTTTTTCTTTTCTTTTTTTAAAGTCCTTTCGCTCACTTTCAGCCATTTCGCTTTGGGACCTTGGGACGTGTTTGTGGTTTGCAAAGAGATCTCATGACAGCGCTGGGGATTCCAGGAACCTCTGGCTTCTATTTCTTCCCTTGGAAGTCAACCCAGTCAGAGCTTTTCAAGTCATCGTTGAGAGCAGAAATGGCTGGGAGGAACGGGCTTTTCACTGAGTCATTCTGCATTTGTCAAGCGGCTATGGGAAATCCCCCAACCTCTGACCTCATCCCATCCCCCAGGAAATGATCACAAGTCAACTGCCTTACTGGGTTATTAGGAATCTAAATTAGATGAGGATTACAAGGAATTTTGCATGCTACAATCTATAAATAACAAAGGTGGAGTCCAGCTTGTACCTTTGTGCAGAAATAGGGAGCCCATGCCCCTCAGCTGTAGCTGAACTTATAATAAGAATAAGAATAATACAGGCAGCCCTCTATCAAGAGGATTTAATGCCTGATTTTTTATTTTATTTTTTAGATATTCCGCCCAGAATGGCTGGGAAACCCAGGTGAAACTCAGAAAATTAGAATATCGTTGAAAAGTGCCTTTATTTCAGTAATGCAACTTATCATTGTTTTCTTTTTCTTTTAATTTTTACAAATGCTTTCTTTTGGAAATTCCACAGTAATAAAACAAATAGTTACAATAATACAAAAATAAACATCGCTATTACTTTTCATTACAGTGATGTCTCGCAAGACAAATTTAATTCGTTCCGCGAGTCAATTCATTTTGCGAAAATTTCGTCTTGCGAATCACGGTTTCCCATAGGAATGCATTGAAATTTATTTTTTTGCCCAAAGGAACGCGTTAATTAAATTTCAGTGCATTCCTATGGGAAACCACGATTCACAAGATGAATTTTTCACAAAACGATTTTGTCTTGCAAGTCACCATCAGATCGCAAGACCTTGCGGATAATTCATCTTGCAGGGCATTCGTCTTGCGAGGTACCACTGTAATTACATTCCATTTATAATTGTCCCGCCTAATGATAAATAATTACAATTACAACAAATAAAGGCTTGACAAATCTTGCGTTGCATGTCATGCATTTATCTCATATATTGGTTTCACCTTTTAAGTTGCATTACTGGGCTGATAAAGGGTGGCCGTTTATGCCTTACCAAAATTGAGAAAATGTGTCACTAGACAAAGAGGATACTGATTTGCATAAAAATGTATATAGGTGCAACTTTAGAAATTTAAATTGAGAAAGGTAGATAATGTTATAAGAATTTTAAGGTCTTAGATATATAATAAATGTTCATAAATGTACGAGGCAAACCCGTACATAAATATATAAACCAATGACTGAAAACAGTACAGGAAGACAGTCCTGAAACCATTTTGACTCCCAAGCTGACCAAATGTTTCTCTGTAAGGAGGGAGGGGGTGAGGGAACCTTCCCATTCTCTCAGGAATTAAGTAATTACCATCTCAAAGAAATGGCCAGACTGCCAGGAAATTAGATAAGGCATTATCAGATAACCTGGCAGGAAAAACAACAACATTCAAATTTCTGTTGTAGACCGCCTTTACTGTGATGTAGGTATGATGTATCTGGGGGGTGGTCTTGGGCTACACCCCTTCTGTGATGTATGTATGGTGTATGGAGGAGTGGTTTTGAGCTCCAGGGCAGGGAATTTCAAAATGTCTATATATATAAATTTGTTCTGGGTCCTCCTCCTTTCTCCTGCCTGTGAGTGAGCACCCTGTTGCAACAGTTCAATAAAGATCAGGCTTACTAGCTGCTTTCCTTCTCAATATTCTCTGGTTGGCCTCTGTTATTTCTCCTACCGATGGAGATCCTACAAAGGACTCTATAAGGGCAGAATTTGTTTCCAACAGTAAAAAGGTAAAGGACCCCTGGATGGTTAAGTCCAGTCAAAGGCGACTATGGGGTACGGCGCTCATCTTGCTTTTCAAGCCGAGGGAGCTGGCGTTTGCCCACAGACAGCTTTCTGGGTCATGTGGCCAGCAGGACTAAACCGCTTCTGACACAACAGGACACCGTGACAAGTGCCAGGGCACACAGAAAAGCTGTTCACTTTCCCGCCACAGTGGTACCTATTTATCTACTTGCACTGGCGTGCTTTTGAACCGCTAGGTTGGCAGGAGCTGGGACAGAGCCATGGGAGCTCACCCCATCACGCAGATTCGAACCTTCTGACCTTTTGATCAGGAAGCCAAAGAGGCTCAGTGGTTGAGACCACAGCGCTACCTCCTCCCCTATTAAAATGAGAAACATTACACCTTGCCCTAATGGAGAAGATTGGGAGGAGGTGATCCATGTCCCTGCTCAATCTGCTGTGCAGGTGAGGACTCTGTTGATAGACTACTTCATGACCCCTGCTCCTCTTCCTTCTTAGGGCTCTTTATCCTTGGACCAGACAGCCCTTCAAATAGAGGATGTCCTCAAATAGAAGCCTGTCTTCCATAGGCTGATATGACTTGCCAAATGGTGTTGGAGCCCAACACTTTATGAAGGGCTACAGGCACACCATCCCTGATCTAGGTGGAGTATCATTTGCTAGTCATGTATGGAAGCCCACTAGAGCCTTCATAAACTCTTGCCCATAGAAGCAAGTGGCGCGGGACACCAGGGCGCCAAGTTCTGGAGGGCGCCTGGGAAGAGGCGGAGGCTGGACGCAATGCCTCCGGGCATCAGCTCATTGCCCTCATCTGCCGCGCCAAAGCAACACCACGCCCGGAGCCTCTGCCTACCATGGTCACTCCAGCACGGACACCAGGGAAGAGGCAGAGGCTGGGCGCAGCGCCCTTGCCCACTACGCTGAAGCAGCGCCACACCCGGAGCCTCCGCCTCTTCCCCGCCGGAGGAGCCGCTCTCCAGCCACTGCCCGCCTCCTTAAGCCCCGCAAAGCTGCCGGCCGTGCTATATAAAGGTCAGCAACTCTGGGTAACGGGGGGGGGGAGGGATCTTTGAACCACGGCGCCAGATAGGCTTAAGACGGCCCTGCATAAACTTCCTGCTCCCTGTTTGGAACCAGCACTTAGCAGGTCACCAAGTATACCTGGCAGGTTGTGAACACTGTGGAGGCCTGGTGTTGACACTGGACATGAGGAAGCCTAGCATCTGGGCCCCAGGTGGCTTACAAAGTCATCAAGTAGCTCAAACATTTTGCAGCTTGGCCAGTAGCCCTGTGGAACTGCATGCTGGGATAAAAACCACGCACTTATTCAGAATGTCAAATCGAACTTCAAATAGTACATTTTCTGTGTGGCCCTAGTAGACAAGATAAGTTAAGTAGCCATGCCATGAGTGATACCCCCTTAGTATTTATGAGTCTGTGGTTGAGTGGCTGGGCTATAAAGTATATTCTTGTATGAGAGCCTTCCAGAGCTATAGAGACTGGTTTCAGACCCTAGAAGAGCAGCGTTGGGATGCTCCTCTCTCTCATGGATAGACCGTCAGCTCCCCATTCCATCCATAAATCAAGAACCAGGCATGGACCTTTTCCCCAGAGAATTTTGCTTTCGGAAAGGTAAAGAGATGGGCATCAGTATCGCCGTCAAAAAATGCTACCAGGCCCTCTGTATAGTCTAGGGAAACCCGGATCCTACTCGGGTGATGGCATAAGGACAAATTTGTCCTAGGATTGTCAGTAATAGACTGGTACTGCCCATCAATACGCTGTACCCCCCAGTACCCTCCCTCTGGTGCAAGGTAAATTTGCCCGTTTCTGTTTGCAGACTGCCTCACGATTCCCACACCCCACCAACTGCCCCCTTCCACCACTTCCACTTCCCAGCAATATTTCCCCGAGTTGATGCCCTGATGGCTTAGGACGCTGGCCATCACGTCATATCTCAGGGGACCAGGAGACACATTTTGTTTCATGCCTCTCCATTTCACACTCTTCAGATCTTCTGATACGTAGAGCTGGGGATGAGCTGTGCTCGGATCCAGAGTCAGATTTGCTGTGAAGAAAAGAGGAAAAGGAGTCACCATCCATTGCACATTGGCTTGCTTTTATCAGCCATTTAAGGAAAAATAAATATTATTAGCAGCACTCCAGTTAGAGGGCAACACGAATGGACAAATCTAGATAGCATCTTAAAAAGCAGAGACATCACCTTGCCGACAAAGGTCCGTATAGTTAAAGCTATGGTTTTCCCAGTAGTGATGTATGGAAGTGAGAGCTGGACCATAAAGAAGGCTGATCGTCGAAGAATTGATGCTTTTGAATTATGGTGCTGGAGGAGACTCTTGAGAGTCCCATGGACTGCTAGAAGATCAAACCTATCAATTCTTAAGGAAATCAGCCCTGAGTGCTCCCTGGAAGGACAGATCGTGAAGCTGAGGCTCCAATACTTTGGCCACCTCATGAGAAGAGAAGAATCCTTGGAAAAGACTCTGATGTTGGGAAAGATTGAGGGCACTAGGAGAAGGGGACGACAGAGGACAAGATGGTTGGACAGTGTTCTTGAAGCTACGAACATGAGTTTGACCAAACTGCGGGAGGCAGTGGAAGACAGGAGTGCCTGGCGTGCTCTGGTCCATGGGGTCACGAAGAGTCGGACACGACTAAACGACTAAACAACAACAAGCTGGTGGGGGAGGGTGGGGGAGGGAACCCACTTTATTAACAGTCCTGGAATCAGGTAATAATCAGGTAATAATTAATTCAGAGTTTTTTGAAAGAGATGCTAGGTTCTCTAATATAAAATAAAAGTGGGACGTGCAACCATCTGTTTCAGTGTGCAGATGTCCTGTTCTGGGTTGGCAATAAGCCAGTCAGTATTCTGTGTCCACTGAGCAAGCAGTGTTGGATTTATGTATAAGCTAAATAAGCTATAGCTTAGGGCCCCACTCTCTTGGGGCCCCCAAAGAAAGTTAAAGGAAAAAACAACTGGATGTAACATTTCGAACATATAAGATAAAAAAATAAAACCTACATACAGTGGTACCTCAGCTTACAAACCCAATTGGTTCCGGAAGTCTGTACTTAACCTGAAGCGTACTTAACCTGAAGCGAACTTTCCCATTGAAAGTAATGGAAAGTGGATTAATCCGTTCCAGACGGGTCCGCAGAGTACTTAAACTGAAAGTACTCAAACCGAGGCATGCTTAAAGCGAGCTATGACTGTACAGCCAGTGTTTTGTGTTGTGTAGGCCCCATATTAGGTCCATAAATTACCATATAGCATATATTCAACACAAAAAACAGCAACAATTTGTTGTTGACAAAGGGCAGCTGGTCATATAAAGGGCCCCATCACCTTCAGTAGCTTAGGGCCTCATTAAACCCAAACTCAGCCCTGCTCAGGTCTCATTAATCTATGTTTTTGTTCCCCTACTTGGAGTTCCCCCAAGCCTGCTGATACTTCCCTCTTGTGCATGGATGGTTTTGTGACATTGTGGTGTACATTTGGAGTATGTTATTAGCCTAAAGGATGGTTAAAGGCTATAGTTTATAATGTAAGACAAGAGTCATATAGAGAAGATATAGTGGGGCGGGGTGGGTGGGGCTTCAATAGGAAAATATTAGGCTTCAGATAACTTGATTTGTTTTCTCTCCACCCCCTAAACTTTGAACTCCAGGAGGTCTGACTACTACAACCAATGTTAAGACTAGGGGCTTGTCCACACTGGAATGCTCCTGAATGGGAGGAGGGTAGCCTTTTCAGGAAGTCTATTTCAGGTACACTTAGTTTTTCGTTTTCCTAATCATGTTCTGCAAAATCAGACTGCAAAATTTCTTAAAAATGAAATAAGACAAGTCATCGTGAAAATTCAAAAGTGAATTTCCCCTAATATACATATAGTTTTGTGTGCAATTTTGCCGATTCAACACAACTTTGCAAAGCAATTCTCCCTAATATAACACATTTTTTCTGTTTGTTTGTTTGCTAATGTATGCATTTTTATACACATAACTTTGCAGGAAAACTGCATTGCAAACTTCAGAGAAATGTAAATTTTGAAGGAACGGCTGTATTTTGGTTTGCATACAGTGGAACCTCAGTTTACAAACATCTCGGTTTACGAATTTTTGGTTTACGAACAATCGTAACCCGGAAGTAAGTAAACCAAGGTTTCCGAGGCCTACGACGCTCCGATGCCTTTGCGGAGGCCGGGCCTTTGCTCCGGGCCTTCGCGGAGCCATGGGAGCACTTCCGCAGCTGCGGCCCAGCTGTGGAAGTGCTCCCATGGCTCCGCGAAGGCCCAGAGCGAAGGCCCGGCCTCCGGAAGGCATTGGAGTGAAGGCCCGGCTGCCTCCTCTGCCCTAAATGTTATGAATCTCTTCATGGCTTCACCGCTTAATTCCATTTTGGATTTGCCAAGAATGCTCTCTCCAGCCCAGGGGAATCCAAAAAAGGTAGAAAGAAGACCACTCCTACCTTACATATCTAGGGGATACTAGCCTAATTTCTAATGTTAAGCGGCAATTCAGGGCTGATCCACATTGCCATTTGGCCTGCTGCTTTCTCCCAGGAAAACCGGTGGTTTAGCACAAAATCAGAACTAACGGCAACCAGGTTTTCTGCAGGTTGCTGTTTGTTCTGATTTAGCACTAAAGAGTGGGGGGGAGGCATCGGGGCAGAGGCAGAACTGCTTGGACCCATGGGACACACAGAAAACCACTTGTTTCCTAGGCAAAGGGCAAGTTGAAGTGTGAGTGAGCCCTCAGTCACTGGAGAAAAAAGCCTGTAAGAAAAAGCAGAGGGACAAGCCTTGCTTTGCTATCAGCTTTCAGACTCAGGCTGCCATTCCCTGCAGACTTCTCTGGTAAGCCATGCTGAACACAGTGGGACTTAGTTCTGAGTAAACTATGCATGAAGTTGCGTTGTCAGTGACTTTAAGTAAGTCATGAGGCTACTTTGGGCTTAGTTTTACTTCCACATTTTGTAGATCTTTTAAACCAACAACGAAGGGAAGCAAAAATGTAGTTCTGGGCTGGGGGGGGGGGGTGTTACCTGTTGTGCTCGTCTTATCCGAGCTGCAAGGGACACATCTTTTCAGGCAACTCCGGATCTGGTTGTGTGGAGGTTTGCTGGCAAAAACGTCCTGGGAAACTTAGAAAACAGTTTGACTTGAAGAATTCCCATCTGTTTACAAAGTTCGCGATTTGTTCACATTGAGAGAGCTTTGTAGAAAACTCATTATTGGCGGAATCTGTATTTATTGTTGCTGCTTTGAGTTGTTGGGTAGAAGAAACAATCCCCCAATGTATAACAGTAAAAATTCAACACTAAGGGCTGTACCCAATGTTAATCAAACTCAGAGTAGACTTTTTGAAATTAATGCACATGATATAATAATAATAATAATAATAATAATAATAATAATAATAATAATAATAATAATTTATTATTTGTACCCTGCCCATCTGGCCGGGTTTCCCTAGCCACTCTGGGTGCCTTCCAACAAAGATTTAAAATACATTAAAAATGTCACACATTTAAAAACCTCCCTGAACAAGGCTGCCTTCAGATGTCTTCTAAATGTCGGGTAGTTATTTATCTCTTTGTTTGACATCTGATGGGAGGGTGTTCCACAGGGTGGGTGCCACTACCTAGAAGGCCCTCTGCCTGGTTCCTTGTAGCTTTGCTTCTCGCAGTGAGGGAACCACCAGAAGGCCCTGGACCTCTGTGTCAATTTAGCTAAGTTCCATTAATTTCAACTGGTCTCTGATTAGAACTCAGTTGGAAACAACCCTAAATTTGATAGGCTTTCCTGTTTGTGTTGGGATTAGGGATAAGTATGCTCTGTTTCAGTTTTACTGGCATTCAATCAAAAGCCTGTTTTGTCCTGTTGTATGTGGATGATAACAAAGGAATGAAGAAAGGGGGGGATCTGAATTTTTATTTAGTATGCATTTCCCCTGAAACAGACAATTGCTTTTCAAGCACCCCCCTATAAAATATGCATTATAATAGTAAGGTAAAAGGTAAATGACCCTTGGACGGTTAAGTCCAGTCAAAGGCGACAATGGGGTTGTGGCGCTCATCTCGCCTTCAGGCCGAGGAAGCCGGCATTTGTCCACAGACAGCTTTCTGGGTCATGTGGCCAGCAGGACTAAACTGCTTCTGGCGCAACGGGACACCGTAATGGAAGCCAGAGCGCACGGAAACACCGTTTACCTTCCCGCTTGGAGCGGTACCTATTTATCTACTTGCACCGGCATGCTTTCGAACTGCTAGGTTGGCAGGAGCTGGGACAGAGCAATGGAAGCTCACCCCGCCGTGGGGATTTGAACCTCTGACATTCTGATCGGCAAGTAGGGTTGCCAGACTCAATAGTGGACAGGACTTCTGTGCCTTTAGTTGCCCTGCTCTCTTTTGAGTCTGGAAACCTTAAAGAGAAACCAGCAGACCCTTTGCTTGAAAATTAAACAAGGTCTGCTGGTTTCTCTTTAAGGTTTCCAGACTCGAAAGAGAGCAGGGCAATTAAAGGCACAGAAGTCCTGTCCACTATTGAGTCTGGCAACCCTATCGGCAAGCCCAAGAGGCTTAGTGGTTTAGACCATAGCACCACCTGCGTCCTATATAACACAGAGATGCACTGCATAATCCAATTTGAGCCACATAATTGCACCGGGGGGAAATGGATGTGAAAGCTTATGCATTGCTTCAGAAGTTGATGGGTTAGGAAAGTAGCAGCACCATGGGTGGTGGCGAGGAAACTGACAACCCCATAACACTTTAGGTATCTGGGCAATGGGAACAATATTATTTTTGCTCCAAAACAAAACTTCATTTTATTAATATTGGGGGAAAGCAAGGTGCTTGGTTCCATTTCATATTCATATATATATATATATATATATATATATATATATATATATATATACACACACACACACACACACACACACACACACACACACACACACCGTATCACAATTGTGTATTCATTGCATGACCCCCCCCCCCCAAAAAAAATCCTACCCCACACTCTGCATGAACCTGAAAGCCTTACCTGGAATCTTCTTACCTGGAAGACTAAGAAAAACAAGAAGAAGGACCAGAGCAATATTCCCTGCCAGCGCAATGCCAAAAGCGACTTTCCACCAGACATTCGAGGGAGAACCTGTAACATTGAAGATAGGAACGAAGTCCAGCGTTAGTTTCCCTCTGCCTTGCATGAAAAGTGAGCTGAAAGTGGGGTGGAGATGGGTATTTGTCATCTGTGAAGTTGGGAGGGAGACAGTTTTCTGCTGCTTTTGGAGGGTAGGAATATAACATTGCCCCCTTGCATTTAAAACATAGAGAGGGGGGAGGGAGGGGGGAGGGAGGGAGAGATTCCGATGAAACATCAGGAACAACTTTCTGACAGTAAGAGCTGTTCAACAGTGGAACAGACTCCCTTTGAAGGTTGTGGAATCTCCTTCAATTGAGGCTTTTTAAGCAGAGGTTGGATAGCCATCTGTCATGGATGCTTTAGCTGAGAGTCCTGCATTGCAGGAGGCTGGACTAGAGGACCCTCGGGGTCCCTTCCAGCTCTACAATTCTATGAAACGTTTACATTTTGGTTTTGCAAAGCACCCAGATTGCTACGCTGCTGGATGGGCTATTTATACATTTAACAAACAAGCGTATCAAGCAAGCAAGCAGGTTGGAAGAGCGGTCCGATGGAAGGAAGTGCTCCATAATCGGGAAGAAGAAAAAAGACGGAAAGCAGTATTTTTGACACCCATCCGCAACTTCCCTCAACATTAAGGCTAAGGGCATTTGCCTGAAGACATAAGGAAAATAAGCTGTGTGCTATTATATATTTTAAAAGAATATGAGGTGTAAACTAGACATTTCCCCCAATCTTCAGTTGCTACACTATTAGGAACCAACTACTCAAGAACTCCTACTTTGAACAGTTGTGCAAGCTAGCACAAGTTACTTGGGGGTAAGCCCCATTGATTTGAGACCCTTGTTGGAAACAATGAAACAATCATTTCATTCGGTGGGACTGAGCCATGAATCATTTGAGTGGAAATGGCAATTTCCAAGTGAGCAGGTGGCAAGTATATCTCAGAAAGACATCTCTCACACAAGTGGCAGCAAGGGCTGATCTACTTCAGGTGTAGCCAATGAGATGCCTTCCAGATGTTGTTGGACTACAATGCCCATCGTCCCTGACTACTGATGATGCTGACTGGGGCTCATGGGAATTGTAGTCCAACAACAACTGATGGATACCTCAACTTTCTTATTAAATGCCCCCAAAGGCGCAGAAACCTGACCAAAGCCAACATTCTATTGTCCACAGAAACCTTATTTGCATACAGACTGGTTGCCCTTTTAAATAAATAAATAAACAAATAAACAAATAAATAAATGATAAAGGAGGAAGAAGTTTAAAAAGCAACTAGGTATGGGTGTTCTCTTTTTTGTGTGTATCTTGTGTTGTTTTGAAGATGATTGGAATACTTGTAATATCTAACTAATAAAACATTGCAAAAAATAAAAATAAAAATAAATGAATGAATGAATAAAAATGGACATGAAACAAGACCCAAGTCAGTACAGGGGCTTCTGCCTGATGCTACGGTAACATTGGCATTTTCAACTCTCTAAGAAAGCGGAAGATTTGTTTGCTTTTGAGCAATGTAGCTGCCATTTGGGCAATGAACAGACTGGAAATAACAGTGGGAGGGAAATGCCGTGGGGGAAGGTTCAAGAGAGGCATTAAAGGTAAAGGTAAAGGGACCCCTGACTATTGGATCCCGTCGCGACTGACTCTGGGGTTGTGCCGCTCATCTCGCTTTATTGGCCGAGGGAGCCGGCGTATAGCTTCCAGGTCATGTGGCCAGCATGACTAAGCCGCTTCTGGCGAAACCAGAGCAGCACACGGAAACGCTGTTTACCTTCCCGCGGTAGCGGTACCTATTTATCTACTTGCACTTTGACATGCTTTTAAACCGCTAGGTTGGCAGGAGCTGGGACCAAGCAACGGGAGCTCACCCCTCCGTGGGGACTCGAACCGGCCAAGAGAGGCATTACTTTCACAAAAACAAATGCCCATATGCGTACATTTAGTGCAGCCATACCTTCTAGAAATCTCCCCAAACATCTGAAAAGGCTGCCGTATAGTGGATAGGGCTTGCTGATCAGAAGGTTGGTGGTTTGAATCCCTGTGACGGGGTGAGCTCCCGTTGCTTGATCCCAGCTCCTGCCAAACTAGCAGTTCGAAAGCACGTCAAAGTGCAAGTAGATAAATAGGTACCACTCCAAGCGGGAAGGTAAACGGCATTTCTGTGTGCTGCTCTGGTTCGCCCGAAGTGGCTTAGTCATGCTGGTCACATGACCTGGAAGCTGTACGCCGGCTCCCTCGGCCAATAATGCGAGATGAGCGCGCAACCCCAGAGTTGGTCACGACTGGACCTAATGGTCAGGGGTCCCTTTACGTTTACCTAAACAAGTTGTTGTTGTTTAGTCGTTTAGTCGTGTCCGACTCTTCGTGACCCCATGGACCATAGCACGCCAGGCACTCCTGTCTTGACCTAAACAAGTAAACAAGTATAGGGCCCCAAAAAAATTTAAAGGGAAAGAGACCTGGATGTACATTTCCAAAATATAAGATAAAAAACAAATTAAATAAAACCTACATACAGCAACAGTGTTTTGTGTTGCCTAGGCTCCTATAAATTACCATATATTCAACACAAAAAAACAGCGAAAATTTTTTGTTGACAAAGGAGAGCTGGACATATAAAGGGCCCCATTACCTTCAGTAGCTTAGGGCCTCATCAAACCTAAATCCGGCCCCGCACACCACCTCATTGCAAGAAAGGTGTGCTCTAAATGCAACAAAACAACAGGCAAACAAATAAATCCCATTGAAACCAAGTGAACTAGTTAGTCACAATGAAAGCCCTGTTGTAAATACCATTTTTTGCTAGATGAGATGAAGGCGCACTCAAAACGTTGCCACACACACATATCGAATGCAAAGCACATTCTACATTTTAACATTGAAGGTGTGTGTCTGTGTGGGAATCCAATGGAAGAAGTTCATAACAACACTTTCTAAATCTTGTTTGCCAGTGGTGGTTGTTTGTTAAGTTACCGCAACTGCTGCCCTGCTTTTTGCTTCACTTGTAAAGGTAAGCTGAGAATTATTATTTTTTTCCAAACAATACCTTTGGTGCACTTGGGAAGTGGTGCGGTGCGCTGTTGCTGGCTTTTCGGATCTATTTGCATATATCCATCTTCGTCTTCCATCTTCCAGAGCCCTTGTTAGCTGCCGGCGCAACACTCTTTTAAATAAGGAATTGGCAGCTCCTCAAGGTTCAGAAAACAGCCGGCCTGTGCAATTATGGAAAGTTACACAACCAGGCTTCCGGTTTGCCAGTTTCATTCAGCTGGAGTCTGACAAGTTTATTTCTTAGTTAAAACTTCCTGTGGGCATTGGACGTCTCTTGGCCCAAGTCTGGCCTGCAGGTTCCATCTGCTTCTCCTTCCTTTATCTGCTCTGGCGGAGCAGGAATCGAAGTGTGCATCACAGCAGTTGGGGAAGAAGTCAGATGACTGGATTGGGAAAGGAACTGGAGGGAGGGAGAAGCTGTGGTACCTGTATTTCCTTGCTCAATCAGCTACTGATACAGGACACATTTCCAAGTTGTGCAACACGGCACTGTTGGTGACGGAACGGTCCTTGATAATGTCAGCTGCTGTACTTCCTTCTGGATATCCCTCTTTTGCAGTGACTTAAGCAGCTGCAGGTACAGACTTCAGTTCCTTTACCCATACAGATTATTGGTTTATCCACACTTACCTTGCCTCCAGTTTTTCCAGGCATGGTCCATGCTTTCAAGGTCTAAGAACCCTTCCTGCCCCCCTGCCCACCAGAGCTTTTCCCATAAAAACGTGCTCTCTAAAACTCAATTGGAATAAACGTCAATTCGTGGTAAACCAGAATTGACATTTGCTCCGATTCAGCTTTAAAGAGTGGATTTTTGCAGGGAAAACTCAGGGCAAAAAACCCACCACCAACAATGTTTGGACATGGAGCATTAAAGAGTAGACAACTTAGAAAGAGCAGGGCAAAAGGTAAGGGTGAATAATCGCTTACACACAAGGTCCCATAAATTCTGCATCCCATGCTGCTGAACATGGAGGCTTCTTTTAGCCCAGAGAGCAATCTTCCATGCATTGGGTGTAATCTCCCTCTAAAGCAAGGATGAACAACCTCAGGTCCAGATGCTGATTGGTCCTTGGAACTCTCCTCAGGCCACAAGCGACATCCTTGCTTTCATAGAATCATAGAATCGTAGAATCGTAGAGTTGGAAGGGATCCCGAGGGTCATCTAGTCCAACCCCCTGCAATGCAGGATTGTCAGCTGAAGCATCCATGACAGATGGCCATCCAACCTCTGCTCATAAACCTCCAAGGAGATTTGCACCCTCCTAAACGGTTTTTGCCTAGCTCAAATGTATCCTTGAACTACAATAATATTTCTTGCTTGCCTGAATAGAGAGAGATGTGTGAGTAAATTTCTTGCTCCACCCACTTTTACCCCTAGTCCCACCCACCTGTCAGGAATGAGCCAGCTCCAAGTGGAACTTTACAGCCAGCTGCAGAATATGGGCAGGAATAGAGAGGTTTAGATTTAATGGTTTGGAGGTCATCCTCTGAGCATGCACACACTACGTTGTCATCAGCATTCTGAAGCTCTATGACAGAAGTTACATTAACCTTACTCTTTGCTTTCAGCCTGCTCAGATTGAAGTGGTATAAAATACGCAACACGTGGATGACAAACAATAATCCCTAAATTAATTATGCATTATTCATCATACATTATTTATCAAAACTTCTAGGAAAAATACAAAACTTTATGTGAAAGCCACAGAGACTTGCAAACTACCAAATCTGAAAAGAACTATTGATATCTGATTCCAATGAGTTTTTCAAATGTTTGACTCAGTCTAAATGTCCAATTCTAATATGTTTTATAATACAGTGGAACCTCGGTTTATGAACACCTCGGTTTATGAATTTTCGGTTTATGAACACCACGGACCCATCTGGAACGGATTAATTCATTTTCCATTACTTTCAATGGGAAAGTTCGCTTCAGTTTATGAACGCTTCAGTTTATGAACAGACTTCCGGAACCAATTACACCCATGCTTCGGGTTAAGTACGCTTCAGTTTAAGTACTCCGCGGACCCGTCTGGAACGGATTAATCCACTTTCCATTACTTTCAATGGGAAAGTTCGCTTCAGTTTATGAACGCTTCAGTTTAAGTACTCCACGGACTGTCTGGAACAGATTAATCCACTTTCCATTACTTTCAATGGGAAAGTTCGCTTCAGTTTATGAACGCTTCAGTTTATGAACAGACTTCCGGAACCAATTGTGTTCATAAACCGAGGTACCACTGTATTTAACTCAGTCTTTTGATTTCCTTTGGATCAGTTCATAAGGATACCAACAGAGGTAAGTTTGATGTTATTAACAATATTCCATCTGTTTGATATATGATTTCTACTCTGGTGGGGGGGTTTCCCTTTGACAATGTGTAGGATCATGGCAATGAAAATAATAAATAGAGTTGGGGCGATAACACAACCCTGTCTAACACCTGATCTCACTGTGAATGGTTCACTTTGAGAGCCATTGCTATCTGTGATTGTTGCTGTCATATTATCACGGAGGAGCTGAAGGATGTTCACAAATTTATCTGGGCAGCCAATTTTCAGAAGGACAGATGGGGCAAATTTTGTGGCATGGAATTCCATTATGCATTCTAGGCATTGTGGAGGAATCCGGCACTGGGAAACCTACCGGTATAGTGAATGCTCAGAGCGCTTCTGCATGAGTGAGCAGGCCTCTTCTGAACCAGCCAAGCAGGTAACAAAGGTGTGGTTGTGTTGGGTGTCTGCCTGCCTGCTGCGATGTCCTGGCAGTGCAAATGGAGGTGTGACTAGCTTAATACCAGGATCGGGAATTTTCACAGTCTGGTTGGTTGATTCATCCTTTAAATATTGCAAGATTGTAGCAGCTTTCTTTTTGTGTGTAAGGCAGCTATGAAATAGTACAGGTTCAGGAACAGGAAAGGCTTCCACTGGACTCCCCCGAGATATTTACATGAAGGAGTCACTGCTGTAATTGAGTATCAATGGTTAATGTGAAGCTTCCTTTCTGGGAACTCAGTATGCCATTTTCCTGATTATGAAGCTAGTGCTTCTGTCCTGTTGTCTCTCACACTGCAGCAGCCGCTGCATTATGGAACTGTGGCTTTTTGACTGATATGCCAGCATGCCACCCTACATTTCATTCACACCAGTGGGCATGGTGTGGCACAACAAGGAATTGACTTACAATGTCACTACTCCCCCCTCCCTTTCCACACATGTAATAATAACAATTAATAATAATAATTTATTTATACCCCGCCCATCTGGCTGGGTTTCCCCAGCCACTCTGGGCGGCTTCCAACAAAACATTAAAATACAATAATCTATTAAACATTAAAAGCTTCCCTAAACAGGGCTGCCTTCAGGTGTCTTCTAAAAGTAAGACAGTTGTTTTTCTCTTGAGATCTGATGGGAGGGCGTTCCACTGTGTGTGTGTGTGTGTGTGTGTGTGTGTGTGTGTGTGTGCTACTACTGAGAAGGCCCTCTACCTGGTTCCCTGTAATTCGGCTTCTTGCAGCAATGGAACTGCCAGAAGGCCCTCCGTGTTGGACCTCAGTGTCCGGGCAGAACGATGGGGGGTGGAGACGTTCCTTCAGGTATACTGGACTGAGGCCATTTAGGGCCTTAAAGGTCAGCACCAACACTTTGAATTGTGCTCGGAAACATACTGGGAGCCAATGTAGGTCTTTCAAGACCGGTGTTACGTGATCTCGGCAGCCACTCCCAGTCACCAGTCTAGCTGCCACATTCTGGATTAGTTGTAGTTTCTGGGTTACCTTCAAAGGTAGCCCCACGTAGAGCGCATTGCAGTAGTCCAAGTGAGAGATAACTAGAGCATGCACCACTCTGGCAAGACAGTCCGCAGGCAGGTAGGGTCTCAGCCTGTGTATCAGATGGAGCTTCTGTTCCCTGAGGAGTCACCCTTGGAAAAAACTGCACCCCTAATTTTATCACTTTATTCCTGCCTTTTTCTGGGTTAATGAGGCATTGCAAACAGTCCCCCCCCCCCCCGGAAACAATTAACACAGAAAGGAGTGCTGAACTTCCACTTCATTCCACAAGTGGCTTTTTACGTCATGTGAAAGCTTAGCTATAATGTAGGAATTAACAGAGAGAGAGATGTCAGGGAAATGGAATAAACTGCTGTTGTGGGTGCTGGGTCATGCGTGATACCGCCAAAAAAAAGAGCAGCTAACGCTATTCTTATTCTAGGTTGCGTCCACAGAGGTATAGTGTCCCAATCAAGGGAAGTAATAGTACCACTCTATTCTGCCTGGGTCAGATCACACCTGGAATACTGTGTCCAATTCTGGGCACCACAATTTAAGAAGGATGTTGACAAGCTGGAACGTGTGCAGAGGAGGGTGACCGAGATGATCAAGGAAGGGTCTGGAAACTAAGCCTTACGGGGAACGCTTGAAAGAGCTGGGTATGTTTAGCCTGGGAAAGAGAAGACTGAGAGGAGATAGGATAGCCATCTTCAAATATCTCAAGGGCTGTCACATGGAAGATGGAGCAAGATTATTTTCTCCTGCTTTGTAGGGTAGGACCCGAACCAATGGCTTCAAGGTATAAGAAAGGAGATTCTGATTAAACATGTGGGGAAACTTTCCAGGAGGAAGAGCTGTTTGACAGCGGAACGGTCTCCCTCAGGAGGTGGCGGACTCTCCTTCCTCGGAGGCTTTTAAGCAGAGGTAGGATGGTCATCTGTCATGGATGATTTAGCTGAGATTCCTGCAATGCAGGGGGTTGGACTAGATGACCCTAGGAGGTACCTTCCAACTCTGTTGCCAGGGCAAGAACATAAGAAGAGCCTGTTTGGATCAGGCCCAAAGGCCATCTGTTTCAGCATCCTGTTCCCACAATGGCAAACCCCCAAGCAGGATCTGCCCTGGTGATCCCCAGCCATTCATAAACATGGGGAGAGAACATAGCTATGGCTATCCATGAATTTATCCAATCTCCCTTTTAGGCCGTTCTTTATTTCTATAATCCACCCACCAAGAAAGCTGTGGATAATAGCTGGATTTTATATTTTGGAAAATGGGAGCCCGGCCATTGTGTGTTTCGTCTTACCAACAGTCCGTGGGGCAACAGGACAACTCCACAGAATCTCATTTGAATGTCTGCCTCCTTCTCCCACACAACAAGACTCCATAACATCAGCCAACACCAAGACTTCTCCCCCACCCCTTTATTTAGATACAATCAATTCACAGACTGCAAGCACAAATATTTTCAGAGAGGTGTGCCTATTAAAAACAAGACAGTGTTGCAAACAACAGAGATAATAATCACAAATCTTACAAAGAGTTCTTGGGGAAATTGAAAACTTGCATGCTGTTTTGTGGCACTTGGGTTTGCCTGGTAAAGGAATTACCGTAATGTCAGTTTAGGGATGTGAAGGGTGTTCCTGTATGGGAGCCCTCCAGGCAGTGGCGGAGCTTCATGCTCTGGCACCGGGGGGGGGGCGGAGAGCAGGCGGAGGGGTGTGACGCCCAGCGCGGGAGGGGGGCAGGTGTGCTCCCCCCACAACCCCTTCTCCCGCCAGTGCCTCCAGGCCATTTACTTCAGGCTCTGTACACACTAAACTAGGGGTAGGCAACCTAAGGCCCGTGGGACAGATGCGGCCCAAACACCTTCTCAATCCGGCCCATGGATGGTCTGGGAATCAGCGTGTTTTTACATGAGTAGAATGTGTGCTTTTATTTAAAACACATCTCTGGGTTATTTGTGGGGCCTTCTGGTGTTTTTACATGAGTAGAATGTGTGCTTTTATTTAAAATGCATCTCTGGGTTATTTGTGGGGCATAGGAATTCGTTCATTTTTTCTTTCTTTCCAAAATATAGTCTGCCCCCCCCCACAAGGTCTGAGGGACAGTGGACAGGCCCCCTGCTGAAAAAGTTTGCTGACCCTTGCTAAACCTTTAAAGCACATTTGAAGCACATTCATTCCATCAGAGAATTCCGGGCACAGTAGGTCACCCCTCACAGATACAATTCCTTGCATGACATTAAGAAACCAGAGTGCCCATAATTCTTTGAAGGCAACGCGTTCTGGATGTGATTTAAAGGTATAGCGTCCACAGAGCCAGAGAGTGATTTGAGGCCCTAGAGAAGCAGGGTCGAGAGACCCTGAAAGCATCAAGACAGTGGTTCATAACCCCCCCTCAATTCCCCATGGACAGTAAGAGCAGTTGAAAAGTGGCGGACTCTCCTTCATTGGAGGTTTGTAAACCTCCATCTGTCATGGGTGCTTTAGTTGCGATTCCTGCATTGGAGGGGTTTGGACTCTACAGTTCTATCATTCTATGACCACTTGAAAAGTGCTGAGAGTCTCGGCCGGCCACTTAATAGTTTTTCTGCCTGTTGTAGCAATTGCAAGTCCATATAATTCAAATTGTTAAAAAAACAAACAAAGCACAAACAGCGACCATTTTCCTTGGGGGTTCCGTTCCCGGGGGCCCCACGCATAAGTGCGTCCCATCCCATTACACCCCACCCCTGTTCTGCCCCCACCCTGTCCCCATTACACCCCCGTTCTGCCCTCTTCCGCGTCCAAAAGGACTCACACGGTGGCAACCATGCATCTGTTGGACACGCCCAAAATAGTCACTGCCTGTACAGTATAAGAAATGAAAGAAGCTACAATCAATAGGACTATTTGATGTGGTGGGTGTTCCGTCAGCCGTCTTCAACTACAAATCCAGATAAATACTATGGACCACCTGAATGAAGATCATGGACCACAGCCTGGTAACTCTTGATTAAGATGCTCCTCTCTCTCATGGATGGACCATGAGCTCCCCATTCCACCCCTCAATCAAGAACCAGGCATGGACCTTTTCCCCAGAGAATTTTGCTTTCGGAAAGGTAAAGAGATGGGCACCAGTATCGCCGTCAAAAAATGCTACCAGGCCCTCTGTATAGTCTAGGGAAACCCGGATCCTACTCGGGGGATGGCACAAGGACAAATTTGTCCTAATATTGGCAGTAATTGACTGGTACTGCCCATCAATATGTTGTACCCCCCAATACCCCCCTTCTGGTGCAAGGAGAATTTGCCCGTTTGTGTTTGCAGACTCCCTCACGATTCCCACACCCCACCAATTGCCTCCTTCCACCACTTCCACTTCCCAGTAATATTTCCCAGAGTCGATGCCCTGATGGCTTAGGACGCTGTCCAACAAGTCATGTCTCAGAGGACTACTGTTCGCGCTTTGCTTCATGTCTCTCCATTTCACACTCTTCAGATTTTCTGATACGTAGAGCTGGGGATGAGCTGTGCGTGGATCCAGAGTCAAATTGGCTGTGGAGAGGAAAAAGAGATCACAACCTGTTAACTCAGTCCCTAAAACAAAAGATTGAAAATGAGGTTCTTTAATTTGCCCCAGTGGGTAAAAGGATGGTGACCAAGCAGAAGAAAATACGTTTGGAAAGACTATTTTAATAAGCAGAAGATCAACTGTTGCATGTTAGGACCCCTCCAGACCTCCTTTTTTATTGTACATTCATGATTACTTGTTCTCATGGTAGTATTGGCTATGTAGTTTTGCTTTCGATGCTGTTTGACTTACAAAAGTTTTGTTGCTGAATGCCCCTAAATGAGAAGGGGCCCTTAGCCGGGTCACTTCTGCACCTGGAGTTCAGTTCTACACCTGGTGCCAAAGTGCTTAGATCTGATGGATGCATCTGAAGTACCAAAAGGTTGGGGGGTTACCTGTCACGTGGTTGTTAGCGGATCTGCAAGGGATGCATTTTTGCCGGCAACTCTGGATCTCATGTGGATTTGTTTTCTTAGCAGGAACCTTGGAAGCTAAAAACAAACAAACAAAAAAGCCCTCTGCATTAGAGCAGGGTTGTCATCCATTGCTGTTGTGCAGAGAGCTATTCTTCTGCATAGGTGTCTATGCATAGAATGTCGCTCTGTCTATCATCCAAAATATGTCTTCATATTTAAGGTGGTGCGCACAACAGAACTCTGAAGCACACCCAAATTCAAAACACGCACACCCAAAAAGGAACCCTGGGAGCTGTATAGTTTACCACCCACAGAGATACAATTCCAAGCATAGAATCATAGATTCATAGAGTTGGAAGGGACCACAAGGGCCATCCAGTCCAACCCCCTGCCAAGCAGGAAAACAACAGACTACAATTCCCAGGATTCCTTGTGGTGGAGGGCTGTGCTTTGAATGTAGGGTGCTGTGAATGCAGTGCTATTTTCCTAGGTAAAAGAGGTGCTGGAACTCACCTGAACACCTCCCTTGTTCTCTTATAAGGGCGATGGAGCCTACCTGAGAGGTGCTGGAACTGAGTTCCAGTGAGTTCCAGCTGAAAAAAGCACTGTGTAAATGTATGGTGTTTATGGAACATGGAAAGGATTAGCTAGGAAACAACAACAACAACAACAAACAACAACAACAATAACAACAACTTATTACTTATACCCCACCCATCTGGTCGGGCCTCCCCAGCAACTCGGGGCGGCTTCCGATATTAAAAACACAATAAAACATCAAATATCTCCCCCTTTGTTTTCCCTTAGACAGTGGTACCTTGGTTTACGAACAGTCCTGTTTACGAACTATTCGGTTTATGAACTCCGCAAAACTGGAAGTAGTGTTCCGGTTTGCGAACTTTGCCTCGGTCTACGAACGGAAGCCGAATGGTGGAAGGGCACCGGCGGTGGGACACCTCATTAGGGAAAGCGTGCCTCGGTTTAAAAACAGATTTGGTTTAAGAACGGACTTCAGAAACAGATTAAGTTCGTAAACCGAGGTATCACTGTACACGGGTTCTGTTTCTGTTCCTCTTTTTCTCTTTTTTGTTTGTGTCTCACGATGTTTGGTGCACACATGGTTATGTAATTTTTGAACTTCCAATTAAAAAAAGGGGGGGGGAGAACAGCCATGCCAAAGCAAAACAAAAACATTAAAAACTTCCCTAAACAGGGCTGCCTTCAGTCTTCTTGTACATAGTAGGCTGGCATTTGGGTGTTAGCCCTGGCTCCAATCTTTAGACTACATGATGAAACTGTACAATTACCGGACAGAATCATAAAGATCACAAACCACTTCAGAGCGACGCTCGCTACCAGCAAAACCCCAAAAGCCATTCCAGGCCAGAAGGAAATGGAAGAAGAAGGATCTGTGGAGAATCAAATGGTGTGAAACTCAACAATACAGAAAATGTACATGAAACCTTTAGCACTCTCCACTACAACTGGGGGCAACAACCCATTTCAAGAGCGCAGGGCACACACGCAACACTGCCCTCTAACATCTCACCGGCATTCCTTTATTACTTCTACAAAATAGTAATAAATAATATATTTGTGAATCCCCTTTCATGTGCGTCTCAAGGTGATTTACAAACTTTCCTTCCCCTCTGCATGTGTTGCCTGAGGCTACTGACTCCGTTTCCCCAGGGGCGTCGCAATGGGAGGGCAATGGGGGCAGGTAGAAAGCAGAGTTTGTATCTGGAGGCCTGCGGCTTTGGAGGCGCGGGGGCGCGGCGATACCCCGCCACATAATGACGCATGCGCCCCCCCCCCAGGTACATGGCAATTTGCCGCTCCGGGTGTCGCGGCACCTCGCTACGTCCCTGCCTTTCCCTAATGGTAGGTCCAGCCCTGAAGTCATCAAGCAGTATCACAAAACGTACACACAAATACAAGCATTTTCACCCTCCGTCTGGGCACAGGCAAAGAGAAGAACCTAATATTCTAGGGAAGGGAAGCCCACAATCTGAGTCTGAGAAGCCCCAGTCAGAGGCTCCTAACCTCTGCGCTTCATAGACTCAGATATTGCTATTATTATATAAATCACACACACACACACACACACACACACACACACACACCATATTTAAAATACATTCAGTAATAATCCAGCACATTCATCCATGGGAGCTTTCAGTGGAAATTTTCTCTGAGGGAAAGGGACACAAAATTACAAGCATTACTCTTCTCTTCGGGAATTCACTTTTCTCCATTTTTGTTATTAGAAGCTGCATATATCTTGGAAAGGAAATCGTTTAACTAAAGATTATGTCTGAAAACAAAGTTTTGAATTTGTGCTTGGACTTACTTATCATCAACAGGTTCTCCATTTATATGCTGTACACTGAAATAAGAATCTGTATTCAAGACTATAGCTCACAGGTAGGCAAATTAAGGCCCGGGGCTGGATCCGGCCCAATCGCCTTCTAAATCCTGCCCGCGGATGGTCCAGGAATTAGTATGTTTTTACATGAGTAGAATGTGTCATTTTATTTAAAATGCATCTCTGGGTTATTTGTGGGGCATAGGGATTCGTTCTCCCCCCTCCCCAAAAAACATATAGTCCTGCCGCCCCCCACAAGGTCTGAGGGACAATGGACCGGCCCCATGCTGAAAAAGTTTTCTGACCCTGCTATACATCTGGGACAAGTAACTTGCTCTATGCTCACCTCAGCTGAAAATAAACAACAGCCATAACCCTTCTCCTCCTCATTTGACCTTCAACTTCTCACTTGTCTGTCAAGTACTTGCCCTGTGCTTTATGTTTGTTTTTCTGTTAATGTATTTACAAAATATTTGTTCTGGAACTTAAAAGAAAGGGCTAGCTAGCTACATCGGTTGAAAACCAAAAGCAATATTTAGAATATTTTGATCAGTACCTTTGGCCTGAGCACGAGGCGGTATTGCAGGCAACACTCCTTTCTCTGGTCCAGTTGCCCTTTGCTTTTCATTCGCCATGTTCATCAAGTATTTGATCTGACTTATTGACTTAAAGAGCAGCACCCTCCAGAAAAGGAACTAATGATTCCTCAGAACTCTGCAAATCTGATAAACGTCAGGAAAGAAACCACACAGGAAGTGGCAATGCAACTCTTAAATTCAACTCTTTTCGGGATGAGCCAACCTCTGACATTTCTCGCTGAAATTGCTCAGTTATACAAAATTTAAAGGAATGTCATATTAGTTTAAACCAGGGTTTCCCAAACATAGGTCTCCAACTGTTTTTGGACTACAACTCACATTGTCCCTAGCTAGCAGCACCAGCGGTCAGGGATGGTGGGAATTGTAATCCAAAAAAAAACCAGCTGGAGACCCACATTTGGGAAACCCTGTTTTAAACAGTCATGGTTTCCTCCAAAGAATCCTGGGATGTGTAGATTATATATATATATATATATATATATATATATATATATATATATATATATAATTATTTCTATTAAGGATTTTCGTGGGTTACAAAGGTAGAGCAGTGTCTCATGCATCATTTTTACACATCAATTTTACTTGTTGAGACATTATGAGGAAGGGGGGAAAGAGGTGGGTGGGATGGGGAGTTGGGTGTGGTGGATTGTCAATGTTTCCGTTTTTCTTGATATGTGTAGGGGTTCGGAGTCAGCGTCGTTTGTGCAGGTTCTCTGTTGTTTGTTCGTGCTTCTCTGTTGGTGAGAGAGGTTGGGATTCGTCTTAGGATGAGATTGCTCATTTGTGGTTGGCTGTGATGATCTTTAGTTTCTTGTGTGAGTGGGGAGGGAGGATGTTTTGATTAGGTTAGCCATACTGATTTGTATGCTGACGGTAAGTTTTTGTTGTTGTCTTGTTGGGCTGTATAAGTGATGAAGGGGAACCATGGATGTGTAGTTTGTTAAGGTTGCCGAGAGTTGTTAGGAGACCCCTATTCCCCCCACAAAGCTACTATTCCCAGAATGATTTAACAATCAATCCCTCTTCCCAGAGAACAGGGCCTGGCCCTACCGTTAGATAGAGTGAGGCAGCTGCCTTAGGCAGCAGACTTGAGTATCATAAAACTGCATCAATTTTCAAATTTAATTTAATTGTGTTTAATTTTTCACTCCCAGAATGACACGCTTGTGGGATTTTCTGCTTTATGTGCCAAAATAACTTGCTATTTGTGGAGTAGGAGGGCTGACATTTTTGTTCTTCCTCAGGCAGGAAAAGGGCTTGGGCAGCCATGTCACCAGAGGTCCATTTCTGGATGTTTCCTTCTCTGGAAGGGAACTGATTGGCTACAGTGAGAAAGTGGCATCTTCTCTGCATTCAGTTGGTGTCTGCTGTTTTGGCAGTTTAAATGAAATCCCCCCCCCCCCAATTCACCCAGGTTTTTCCTTTGTGGTATATAGAGAGGCTGAGTTATTTTCATATGCTATTTTTATTGAGCTGCTTCTGGTTTCCAGTTCTGTTGTTCATTTAATCCTTTGTTTGGTGTTATTTATCTATTCATTTAATTAATTGTTTGCCTGGAGGCGGTTGGAGGATGGATGGCGGCTAACAGATTGAGATTGAATCCTGACAGGACAGAAGTACTGTTTGTGGGGGACAGGAGGTGGGCAGGTGTGGAGGACTCCCTGGTCCTAAACGGGGCAACTGTGCCCCTGAAAGACCAGGTGTGCAGCCTGGGAGTCATTTTGGACTCACAGCTGCCCATGGAGGCGCAGGTCAATTCTGTGTCCAGGGCAGCTGTCTATCAGCTCCATCTGGTACACAGGCTGAGACCCTACCTGCCTGCGGACTGTCTCGCCAGAGTGGTGCATGCTCTGGTTCTCTCTCACTTGCAATGCGCTCCACCTTTGAAGGTGACCCGGAAACTACAACTAATCCAGAATGCGGCAGCTAGACTGGTGACTGGGAGTGGCCGCCGAAACCACATAACACCGGTCTTGAAAGACCTACATTGGCTCCCAGTACGTTTCCGAGCACAATTCAAAGTGTTGGTGCTGACCTTTAAAGCCCTAAACGGCCTTGGTCCAGTATACCTGAAGGAGCGTCTCCACCCCCATCGTTCTGCCCGGACACTGCGATCCAGCGCCGAGGGCCTTCTGGCGGTTCCCTCACTGCGAGAAGCAAAGCTACAGGGAACCAGGCAGAGGGCCTTCTCGGTAGTGGCACCCGCCCTGTGGAACAACTACCTGATAAACAACTACCTGACATTTAGAAAACACCTAAAGGCAGCCCTGTTTAGGGAAGTTTTTAATCTGTGATATTTGATGTATTTTAATGTTTGTTGGAAGCCGCCCAGAGTGGCAGGGGGGGGGAAGCCATCCAGATGGGCGGAGTATAAATGAATAAGTTGTTGTTGTTGTTGTTGTTGTTGTTGTTGTTGTTGATTCTTATTAAGATGATTTAAAGCAAAACATAACAAAACCACAAAACAAGTCGTAGGATCAGAGCCGTAGCTAGGTGATCTTGCGCCCCTGGCAGTTGCATTCCAAATATTTTATTGATGAAAATGCAAACAGTTTACAGTCATACCTCGGTTTAAGTATGCCTCGGTTTGAGTATTTTCAGTTTAAGTACTCTGCGGACCTGTCTGGAACGGTTTAATCCACTTTCCATTACTTTCAATGGGAAAGTTCGCTTCAGGTTAAGTACGCTTCAGGTTAAGTACAGACTTCCGGAACCAACTGTGTTTGTAAACCGAGGTACGACTGTAATGTATTTCTTGCAGATGGCAGTGCGGATCTTAACACAGTGTGCATCTTTAAGTAAAAGCCATTTAACTCATTGACCTCAGTTGGTGGCGGTAAACCCGAAATATGTAATTCAGTATGATGTGGAAGAAGAAAAGTATTTGAACTATAAATTGCAGCTCTTTCAGGTAAGGTTGTTATTTATCTAATTCAGTTTATACAAGGTGGTTAGGATCCCAACCACCCACAGATACCTCAATAAAATAATACAGTGGTACCTCTACTTACGAATTTAATGCGTTCCGAACGCACATTTGTAAGTTGAAAAAAATTGTAAGTCGAATCCCATAGGAATGCATTGGGAGAAAAAATCCGTAAGTCGAAGCAACCCTATCTAAAAATTCGTAAGTAGAAAAAATCCTATCTAAACCGCATCCAAGATGGCGGATGGAGCTCCATTCGTAAGTAGAAACATTCGTAAGTAGAGTTATTCGTAAGTAGAGGTACCACTGTATATCAGCTTAGCAGAAAGCCACCTGCTGTCTGCTTTGGTAATGTAGCGTTTCTTAGGCTGGGTTGAGTGGGGGTTGGCTTCCCATGTGAGTAAGTAAAAAAGTTCACCATCTATCTGAGCATTTTCACACCCCAGTCTTTGAGAGGGTTTCACTCCCCCTTTACTTTCCCTCAAACTTAATCTTTGCTTTTCAACATCAGGTGCTCTTTTGTATTCAAATCAGGCCTCAAGACAATGATGTAGCATTTGGGAAGGAAGATGCAACTCAGGAGCCCACCACTGGAAGCCAAGATGGAGAAGATCTGCACAGCCACCATGTATTTCCCCTTGGTGCTCAAGTAAGTTGGCACAAAGGAGACCCAGACACAGCAAAACACCAGCATGCTGAAGGTGATAAACTTGGCTTCGTTGAAACCCCCGGGGAGCTTCCTGGCGAGGAAAGCCACAGTAAAAGAGATGGCAGCCAGAAGGCCCATGTAGCCAAGGGCAGAGGAAAACATAGTGATGGACCCTTCATTACACAGCAGAATTGTCTGTGTGACCTGGGAATCCATGTCCAGTTCTGGGAATGGGGGATACATTCCAATCCAGGCAATGCAAATGCCAAACTGAATGAAAGTACCAAAGAGGACAATACCATTTGCCAAACTCCTTCCCACCCACTTCCTGATGCTGTTCCCTGGTTTTGTGGCCATGAATGCCAAAACCACAGTTATAGTTTTTGCCAGCACGGAAGAGACGGCAACCGAGAAGATGATGCTGAAGGTGGTTTGGCGGAGAAGACAGGTGACTTCTTGAGGCTGGCCAATGAACAGAAGGCAAGAACAAAAGGAAAGCAGGAGAGAAGCAAGGAGGATGTAAGTGAGGTTTCGGTTGTTGGCTTTAACTAGTGCAGTGCTTTGGTACTTAATGAAGATCCCCAAAATGAAACCTGCGACTAGCCACAAGAGTAGGGCAAGGAAAGCCAAGATAATCCCCAGTGGTTCTTCATAGGAGAGGAAGACTATAGTCTTGGGGAAGCACTGATCCCTCTCATTGTTTGAGTACTGATCTTCTAGACACTCACGACAGTGATCTGCATCTGAAAGAAAGAAAGAAAGATTTCAATACGCCAAACATCAAATATTTTCCTTGTTAAAACATTCCTTGTTTGGCCCCCTTGATATTGAGGGATGATTTTCAATCATCATGGGAAAGGGAGGTCTTGGATGAAGTACAGACTTGCGGGCTGTCACATCTTTACTTGGAGTCTATGACAAACAGTCAAGCTAGAGCTGTGATGTCTCAGAGATTGGGCGATATTGCTAGACAAGAGGACATAGCCCTCGTGATACCAGGGATGTTCGTGGGGGAGCAGATCTATCAGGTTACACCAGCTCCTTATCTCGCGGAAATCCTATACCATAGACTCCTCACTGCGGCCAAATTGAACGTCCTCGAATCTGTGGTATTTTGGGGAAGGTACAGGGGAGTTCCATATGACCAGAGAACTTGCCATTGTGCCTTGGGGGAGGTAGAGTCCACTGAACATATCCTCCTGAGTTGCCCTTTCTATGTAGATTTAAGACAATATCTCATAGCCCCATGCCTATCTTAGCCTTTCCAGAGAAAGTCAGGTTGTATATTTGTTGAATAATCCTACTGAGAAAACAGCTGTCTTGGTGGCCAAATTTCTCTTCCTAGCTCTCAAGCATCGTAAGATTAAAATCGACTGCATTGATGTGGGTTTATCTGTATAGCTTTATTACGGTAGTGCTGCCCATGTTTTATTTTAGAGGTTTTTTGTTTTTATAGATGTCTTAGATGTTTTAATCTTGTACTGAGAAATGTATCTTATCTGACTGACGGTCAAATAAAGAATAATGATGATGACATTCCTTGCAAAAATGTAGCATCTTCTTTTTGTAATAGTTTTATTCCATATTCTCTCTCTCTCTCTCTCTCTCTCTCTCTCTCTCTCTCTCTCTCTCTCTCTCTCTCTCTCTCTCTCTCTCTGTTGCAGTTCCTAATGAACCTTTCTTGCGGATACAGCATGAAAACAGTTTTTCTGGAGCCTGTCAGATCTAGAGAACCAGGAATCACAGGATCATAGCTGAAGTGCAGAGAAAATTGTTACTTATCAGATAATGGACTGATGTTGAGCTGAGTACGGTCAAGACATATGCTGCAGTCATATTTAATCAGAACTGAAGCAACTTACCTTCCAAGTCCCGGACTGCAGAATCCGGAACCGGCATCCGTGTGAAACCGAAAGTTGCGTCGACGTAACTTCTGGTGTCGCTCTGCCCATCTATGGGCACCAAAAATGGCCGCCGCCAACACCAGAGGTCGCGTCTATGCACTTCCGGACATGCGTAGATGCGACTTTTGAAGCCAGCGGTGGCCATTTTTGGTGCCCATAGAAGGGCAAATCGGAAAGGAAAAAATGGCCACCGGCAGGAGAAAATAACGGAGAAAAACGGGAGACGAAGTGATACGGGGGACCACCGGGAAAAGGTAAGTAAAAACGGGGGGTTCCCGGGGAAAATGGGGTACTTGGCAGCTATGAAACAAGGACATTGAACCATATGTCTTGACAGCCCAGTCCTCTGATGCACTTTGTTGTGGAAGTCAAAAGCTGAATAGTGCTAGAAGTCAGGTCCTTATACCATTGGAATATTGTGGGTAGCAGTGCTGCACCACAACTCATGAGAAAAGCACGATGGGAGTAGGACAAGAGATTCGGTTATGAGAAATGACTGCGGCATCTTTCCAAACTGATGGAAAACTGTGGCCATAAAACATGAGTGTCATGCATCATGGTCAATTCATACATATACACATCATTTTATGTGTATGCTGCCTTTCCATAGTTAAAACTGTGATCAAGGCAGCTTGCAACATGTAGCACATTACACAATTTCAAATGGTAAGAAAGATAGTCGTAAATAATAAAGAAAATGCATCAGAATGTACCCAACCAATCTGAACAATTTCCACGTTAAATCATAGTAAGATCTAAAAATAAAGACACAAGAAATTGATATCAATGATGGCAACAAGCGATACCTCAACCCTAGAGCCTGTTCAGCAGCCTCAGCTTTTGTAGCTGGAGTCAGTCCGAGCCCGGCCAAGCCAAGTGCGAAAAGGTCTGCATGTCCTGCAAGGTCATCCAGCACTCACAGCCAAGATGGTCTCAGGATGTTGCATGACTAAAAGTGGTGGTTTAGCAAAGATTCCCTGCAAGCGCTTAGTAGAGGAATAGGGGAGAACTTTGAGCCCATTTGGGTCTCAACTCGTAAGCAGTGCATCAGACAGATGATTGCCCTGGAATTGTTTCACCAGAACAGAAATTTAAAAGGTAACTGTTCTGTGGAAATCTGCATCTTGAAATTCTGGACCTAGATTTTGCAAAGATGGCTGCCTTACAATTCTATGATTCTGCTCGGCAAACATTTCTTTTCAGACCTAGCATTACTACTTTCACATTGAAGCTGCTGTTCCCTCAAAGCCGTTTACCTGTGTGAGCAGAAATGGTTCCTTCTATGCATGGGACACATTTGTAGCAGCAAACTGGCTTTGCTTCTGGCACCACCTTGTGGGATCCAGGTTGGCAACTTTCTGTACAGGTAGAACAAGGCTTGGTCTGAAGGGAATAAAAAAACAAAGAGTGTTTGAGGAGTTTCTGCTTTGTCTGTAGATAATAAACCATCCTATTCAATGGATTCAAACTACAAGAAAGAAGATTCCACCTAAACATTAGGAAGAACTTCCTGACAGTAAGAGCTGTTCGACAGTGGAATTTGCTGCCAAGAAGTGTGGTGGAGTCTCCTTCTTTGGAGGTCTTTAAGCAGAGGCTTGACAGCCATCTGTCAAGAATGCTTTGATGGTGTTTCCTGCTTGGCAGGGGGGTTGGATTGGATGGCCCTTGTGGTCTCTTCCAACTCCATGATTCTATTCCGATGGACCTGTGTCTTGTTTGACTTGAATCTTACTCTCTCCTGTGATTGATGAACAAGGCCTGTCCAAAACATTTTGCTGCTCGTGAAGAACAGGACATAAGAATACAAGAACAGCATGCTGGATCAGGCCAATGTTCCATCTGGTCCAGCATCCTTCTTCCCAAAGAGGCCAACCAGATGCCTGTGGGAAACCAGCAAGCAGGACCGAAGCACAAGAGCATCTTTCCCTCCTGTAGCTTCCAGCAACAGATATCCAGAAGGGCTGTTGCCTCTTCCAACTGTGGAGGCAGAGCATCATTATCATGGCCAGCATCCATTGATGGAACAAACTTGCTCCACTCCATTACACATACTGGACTGGCAGCTGAATTTTGCTTGATGGTTTGTTGTGGGACAGCATCTTCCCCCACATCTGAGGGCAATAGAGTAGCCTAGAAGAGTTTGGATTTGATATCCTGCTTTATCACTACCCTGTTGTTGTTGTTTAGTCGTTTAGTCGTGTCTGACTCTTCGTGACCCCATGGACCATAGCACACCAGGCACTCCTGTCTTCCACTGCCTCCCGCAGTTTGGTCAAACTCATGTTCGTAACTTCAAGAACACTGTCCAACCATCTCGTCCTCTGTCGTCCCCTTCTCCTAGTGCCCTCCATCTTTCCCAACATCGAGGTCTGTTCCAAGGATTCTTCTCTTCTCATGAGGTGGCCAAAGTATTGGAGCCTCAGCTTCATGATCTGTCCTTCCAGTGAGCACTCAGGGCTGATTTCCTTCAGAATGGATAGGTTTGATCTTCTTGCAGTCCATGGGACTCTCAAGAGTCTCCTCCAGCACCATAATTCAAAAGCATCAATTCTTCGGCGATCAGCCTTCTTTATGGTCCAGCTCTCACTTCCATACATCACTACTGGGAAAACCATAGCTTTAACTATACAGACCTTTGTAGGCAAGGTGATGTCTCTACCCTAAGGAATCTCAAAGCGGCTAACATTCTCCTTTCCCTTCCTCCCCCACAACAAACACTCTGTGAGGTGAGTGGGGCTGAGAGACTTCAGAGAAGTGTGACTAGCCCAAGGTCACCCAGCAGCTGCATGTGGAGGAGCGGAGACGCGAACCCAGTTCCCCAGATTACGAGTCTACCGCTCTTAACCACTACACCACACTGGCTCTTTAGAGCACTGTAGAACACATAGCTCTTTCCTCCATAGCCTTGACACCATCCTGTACTTGTTAGCACCCACTGAATGGGGCAGCTGTCTCATTTTGCCCAGAGCTGGCACTGTCAGAGCACTTCCCCCAGACTTAGGCTGCTACAAGTTTAGGTGGACTCTAGTCAACAAAATCTTAGGTGGCAATTTATTTGCTAATGTTCAAGATGCTGTAAAGTGGTTCTTCTAATCTTATATGCAGAACTTATGACAACAGTATTTTAACCCCTGTATATCAAATGAGAGGCTGAGAGACAATGATTTGAATGAGACCACTGACAGAAGCCGTTGTTAATTTTCTTATCATTAATTTTTCTGATTAATTTATTAGAGCCATGTCTAGAGCCATGTTTCCCAACCTTAGGTCTCCAGCTGCTTTTGGACTACAACTCCCATCATCCCTGAACACTGGTCCTGCTACCTAGGGATGATGGGAGTTGTAGTCCAAAAACAGCTGGAGACCCAAGGTTGGGAAACACTGTTCTAGAGAATCATCTCAAGGTGATGTGCAATTAAAGCAGCCAATGCATTTAAAACAAAGCTAAAACAATACACACTCATGGCAAAGACCAATTTGTCATCTGGGAAAGCCTGTCAGAACCAAAATATTTTCAATTGTTTCCAGAAAATGCAGAGCTTTCTGGAATGCCATTCCACAAGGACAGCCAACATTCAAAGTCCTGCTCCAGAGCAGGTTTCTGACATCTTTGGAACATGCAGGAAAAACTTTCTCACAGATTGCAAGGATCTCATGGATCAATAAGGGATAAAAGGATGGTTGTATCTGGAGAGGCTTCTGTTCACAGGGTCCACACTTAGCTACTACATTTCACCAGCTTGTAAAATGCAAATACATTCCCCACCTTATTAAACCAGTTGGGCCACATGATGGTCTCCTCGTGAAGAGTCAGCTTTGGGCCTGAGGAGGCTTGGGACTCCAGCTTCCCCACTTTCACTCTTATGGCAGTTTCATTAGGAAACGTGACCAAATTCACAATATCATAGTCCGCTACCAGCTCCCTATCTTCATCAAAATACACTTCGTCCATGGTCGTACTGTTGAAGCGGATGCTTCTCAGAAAAGGGTGAAGCTAGAGGAACAATAATTTCAAGCTGGGTAATTAAACCGCTTTATTTGTTTCTTTTCATTTATGAATCACTTGCCATGAAGCATCCCAGTACAATTAACTATCTGGAAGTCCAAAATCTGTAGGAAACATTGGATGAGGGGATTTTGTGAAGCATGTGTAATTCAAAACTTGGGTCTTGTTCTTTCACGTGATAGTTCATGTCCAACTCCCATGACTATCTGCCTCAATGCACAGTTAGTGTGCAAAATAAACCCAATAAATACAGTGGTACCTCAACTTACGAAGACAATCCGTTCCGCGACTGCCTTCGTAAGTCGAAGTCTTTGGTTGTTGAAGCGCCCATCACATGCACGCGTGTTTTCGTGCTTCTGCGTATGCGCCGGCCGCGTGCAGGGGTGCATGGGGCAAAAAGACTTCCGGGGTTGTCGACTTCAGAAGCCGAAACCTTCGGAAGTCGAGTCGTTCGGATGTCGAGGTACCACCGTACATAGTGAGAGGTTTGAATGCTCTGACCCAAACTACTAATCTACAATGGTGGTTTCCTTCTGTCTCTTTCCCTGTTTTGTCCTAGCCTCTTTCCTGTCTGACTCCAATGGGATCGGGTCATTTGGCAAAATCTCCCTGTTGGTAAGGTTTTCCTGGACATTTTTGCTGATTTCATGAAAATCCCCCTGGATGCCAAAATGCTGCCCGATTCCCAGACGTGTCCACGAAAATCTGGACGTATGGCAGCCCTACCTATTGGGTTTGAACCCAATAGATCAGAGTGCCTTATGCCATAGAGGTTTTGCTCAGGTAGCGAAAGAGTGGGCAGCAATGTGACCGACTTCCTGGGAGCTACATGCCAATGGTGGGCAGGTCCAAAATAAAAGTGAGCATGGCCAGAGTGGGTGGGTGGAGTCCCGCCACACACTCTCACACCACACACGGTCAGATACTCAGCATACACGACACACATACTGAACACACCTACAATTTCTAGTCCAATATTGCTGGTTCTAAGTGGCAGTGGATCGTCAAAATCTCTTTCCCATCACATCCTTGTCTGGATCCTTTTAAGAGGTGATGCCAACGCGTCAACCCGTCACATTCTGCATGCAAAACATGTGCCCTTCCAACAGAGATGTAGCAAGCCCAGGTGGTACCCGGTGCGGAATTTTTTTGTCACCCCCCCCCCACTGCTTTGGCGGGAGCCATGGCTCCCGTCTGTCCCCCTCCTTCCCTCCCTGGCTCGCTGTAAAGTGGCAAAGTGGGAGCCGCTTACAGCGAGCCAGGGTGGGAGGGAGGCTGGGGGGGCTCGCCATAAGTGGCCCCCACTTTGCCGCTTTACAGCAAACTGGGAAGGGAGGGAGGGAGGGGGAGCCATGGCTCCCGTCCGCCCTTCCCTGGCTCTCTGTAAAGCAGCAAAGCAGGAGCCACTTACGATGAGCCAGGGAGGGAGGGAGGCTGGGAGGGGCAGGATCCTCTGCTCGCGGCTGCAGACGCAAACGGAGGATCCTTTACATGCGGCTGCAACGGCGTGGTGGCTGTTAGTGCCGCCATGGTGGGCCACTGCCTTGTCACCCCCGGAGACATGCCACTGGGAGCGCACCACCCCCACCGCCCCCTTTTGCAATGCCACTGTCTTTCACTACAATGCAGCCCCTCAGTAGTGGGACAGCGAGCAACATCACACTGCTTAAAGGGTTCCCAGAACCCAAGCAGAAGAAAATGGGGCATGACAACAACACGGGCTATCCATTTCAGCTGTCATTTCAATGGCTCTCACTGTTTCTCACCTGCCATGCCTCTATGTTCAGAAGATCCAGTCTGTCTTCTTCTGTGGCCATCATGCGGCTAGATACAGATGTGATCAGAGCATGGAAAGCATGTGCCACAATGTACACAGCATTGTACACATTGTAGCTCTCAGCAGACATACCATTCCCACGCCAAGATGTTGGAATGCTTTCCAGCTTTCCGCTCCCCATGCATCTTCTCCAGGTTTTCCGTGACCATCTCTGGTTGGAATCGGAGCAGTCAAATGTGTCGGACCAAACATGACCAAGGAAATGCCCATCTTGAGTCAAGAAAAGGCCCTGGGATTTTGTCCGCTGGTTTGTTTGGATGACAAAAGACAAAGCTCCATGGAAGAATTTGACATCCCAGTATTGAAAAGATGTGCTTAAGGTGAAGCCCCACAGAGCTGTGGAGATCCAAACTTTCCCTACAGGAGCATTGAATTTTCTTTCAGTTCTGCTTAGGACATGAGGCAACAGAAACATTGAGTCAGAATCACCATAATAAACGATCACGTTGGCTTTCCTCTGCATAATGTGTGCTCGGAAATCGTTGAATGCTTTTCTTGGAATACGAATGTTAATAGAATATACTATTGGAATCTTGTATGTGAAGGCTACACAGATGCCATTCTCAATGAATGCTGCCTTCATGGTTCTCACAAAGTGATCTCCACCATCATTATTTGGAGCAAATACACCGACCCATATCCACCTGAAATGCAGGAGCAACCGAACTATCCCCATGTATTGTGAAGTTTCCTTGGGGCTCATCCAGTAGGAAGAGGAGAACTGGGTGTTATCACTCAGAATATGGTCGACAAAACCGTAAGTGAGCTAGAAGGAAAGCAATAAATGCTTAGCATTCAATATAATGTGGACATTTGCTAGCAAAAAAATGGTTTCCACTGAAGAATGTAATATTCCAAATATCTACTGAGCTCTAAGTTCTGTGGACTTTGATTGGACTTACTCCCAGCATAAGTGAGCCTGGGGTGGTGGCAACCTGATTCTGAATCATTGTACATTTGTCTTCCACAATCTTATGCATGGTTGGCACGAACCAGCACTATTGCAACATTGTTTTGCAGGCCCCATGCACATCACAATCCCCTCCCTGCTGCCATTAGCAGCCAAGGGTGGAGGAATTCTGAGCTGAATTGCATCCTGTCCCATCTTTTCTCAACCTCACACTATTCACATTTCCTATAGTGCTCTGAAGTGGCCGGGTGCATCATCAATATGGATTATCGTAGGAAAATACAATAGCAGTCTCCACCTAAATTTCCCCAAATGCCCAAGGCACAACACAGTCTGCTGATGAACTAGGGGATTGCAGGAAATCTCACCATTGCTGCTCACCACCAGCTAAGCCCATCAGCACCACAGCTTATTGTGGAGGGGGATACTATACCAATGAATTTCTCAAACAAGGAGCTGACCATGAGAAAAAGACTCCCTTTGTATCTCTATACATGTGTGGCATTGTTGGCAACTTGCCTCCATACCTGAGGGACCTTGTAAACATCTAGCATGGTTGCCATCTGGAAAAAGGTTTCAAAGCCCCCTCCTTGAATAACAGCCAGGAGTTTTCCTTGCCTCCCACACTTGAAATTAGGGACCATCCAATGTGTGGTAGAGAACAGGTCTATGGTGGCTTCATAAGTATTCCTGACGCTGAAGCAGTTTTCATAGATGCTGTAGCCAAGGGTGATGTTGGGTAAGAGCTCTGGATTTTCATTGATCTCTTTAATGGCAAACAGGATGGCCAGGACGTGCGGATAGTTTGTCTCCAGTACCCTGGAATGAAAAGCAAATGGCATATCAACTGGTAGAATGGTATGTTCTAGTCCTGCTCTCCCTCCCCCCCCCAAAAACATGCCAGTGACTATGAGTGACCTACTTGGAAGGAAGACCTACACACAGGCTTATTCCACTAGTTTAAAAATTGTATGAAGCAGACCTGAGCTTCCTCTTGTAGATGTCTCATAGCAAGAAAGACCAAAGCCCTGCCCTGGCTAGGTTAGGCTTTCTTTTTTATATACTGTATTTTTTCATCTATAACACACACACACACACACACACACGTATAAGACGACCCCTATTTTTGGGGACTCCAAATCAAGAAAATGGGAGGGGGGCTGCATCCAAAAAGATTGTATAAGATGTGAATGAATGTTAAACGATGTATGGAAAAATGTATGCAAAAACTATATATATAAAGAGAGAGAGAAATCAAAAGCTAGCAACACTTACGGCAGGAAGTCATAGACAGGGTCAGATGTGAAAGCATGTGTTGGATAGATAGCTGTCCTCAACGGTATAACTCCAGTAATGAAGTAATCACCTGGTCTGTAATAATTATTTGGAGACATTCGTAGGCTTGAGATATCTGCCTCTACACTCATCACTAGCCCAAAGTGCAAATGAAACAATAACAGTGGCAGCATCATTTTAGGCCCAAGCATACAGCAGACACCCCCCCCTTCAATTGACTTTATTATACCAATACATTTGTAGAGAGATCTGCCAAGAAAGAAATACAACAGGCTACAAGCATCATCCTGTGTCTGACTTCAAAGTCTGTCATCTAGGGCTAATAGAGATGCAGTCAAACATCAGACCCATAAACCACCTCTAATTATCCAAGTCCTCATCCTTATTAGCCATATATACCTCTATCCAAATTTGGTGGAAGAAATGATTGATAATTTTGGGTTCGAATTGTTTTTATTTATTATTAATGCTCAAAAGGGACCTCTGGAAAAATGCTGTGGAATTCTGGTCACAGGGACACAAATCAATCACAATGGTTTTCATAATTGCAGGGTGTGTGTAATCATGCTCTCTCTGAAGCAAATGCACAGGTGCGCAGCAGGAGAAAACATGTTTGCAAAAGTTCACCCAAGTCATGTCATGCTTTCCTATACGACAATTGAAAAGGCACTGAACTTGGACTATGTTTAGTGGAGCTGTGGGCGACTATCAGCTGACCATAAGTGTCATCTTGTATTTTGCCTAAGGCAGAAAAAATGCCTTTGGACAACCCTGGGAAGCAGTTTCCTTTGCCACCACTGGCTCCTGAAAAAGAAGGTTGTCAGTGTGCACCAAGGTGTCCCGTGCCTCCACAATATAATCAGTTTCATCTTTATTGTCCTTAGAGAAAGAGGAGCTGAAAAACCAAGAGGAAGTATAACTACAGAGTCTAAATTGTGAGAACGACGTGTGAGGCTGCGCTGCGTCTTTACTGCTTCCATTGTGCAGAAGTTAAGAGAAAATTCTTAACACACAATTTACATTTGGGGGTGGAGGATAAATAAATGTGAAGAACTTCACCCCTTTTTGTTTAAATTGAAGGCTTTTATCTGTCAAAATTGTCACTATATTTATAAAGCACCAGTGCTATAGATGAGACTTTACAGCGTAGTATCACTGCCACACACACACAAAAAAAACCAGGTCCCTCCCTTCAGGCCCTTCCAGTCTAATTTGAATGGACTGAAAATCTCTCCCTGTCTACATTCCTTGTAGGAGGAATAGAGAGTTTCTGTAATTTTCAGGAAGTGCAAAAACTGCAACACTTAATGTGGAGTGTTTACAAGGTGATAAAGACCCCCACCCCCATCACCTATAGAACAGAGCAGCAGCCTAGCTGCTGTTAAATCTAAACCTCTTTATTGAATGCCCCCAAAACCAGCAGTTCCAGAGGGCCAGTGTGGTGTAGTGGTTAAGAGTGGTGGACTCGTAATCTGGTGAACCGGGTTCGCTTCCCCGCTCCTCCACATGCAGCTGCTGGGTGACCTTGGGCTAGTCACACTTCTCTGAAGTTTCTCAGCCTCACTCACCTCATAGAGTGTTTGTTGTGGGGGAGGAAGGGAAAGGAGAATATTAGCCGCTTGGAGACTCCTTAGGGTAGTGATAAAGCGGGATATCAATTCCAAACTCTTCTTCTTCTACATCGCGACATGGCATGTACTCAGTGACATTCCTTGGAAAGAAGATGGCTACTCCATGATAATAATAAAAAAGTTTTGAAAAAGTCAGAAAGTCTTCCCCACAGGCTCTGACAGCTGTAGGTTATGAGAAAGCTAGAGCAATAATCCGCCAACGAATTCCGGATGTGGAACTGCAATGACACGTGAGCGAGATGAATAAACACCCAGCAATAAAAGATAATGGGAGAGGATTTACCCAAGCAAATTATTTGTCAAAATTACAAATACCTAAATACAGACGATCATTTACCCTTGCTAGATTCAATGTGCTGCCATCTGCCTCGTTGCAGGGAAGATTCGAGGGTAAACCATATGCAGAACGAGTCTATCCCTGCGGCTTGATGGAGGTAGAAACTGTCTCTCATGCCTTGTTACATTGCCGTTTTTATGGAGATATACACTTGGTATTCATTACCCCTGCTTTGCAAAAATCTTCAAATGAACCCGAACTTCAGTGTTTAAAATCCCTGGTAGAGGACAAGGATCCTGAGATCACGTTAAGAGTAGCCAAATTCTGTGCGACTGCCATAAAACTCAGGGATCAAGTGGTGCTACCATAATGATTAAGGCCTTAAACGATGATTTTAGGTTGTATTTTAGTAACTAAGTTTAAATTTATATCTTTTTATAATTGTTGTTATATCTGCATTGTCCCTGTTATATTGATTGCAAATTCAAATGTATCCCTATAGTGTTTTATGATTTCCTTGATGCTGTATGTGGGCTAGAACTGGTCTGTGACCGTAATAATAAATTCATTCAAGTCGGAAAGTCCACACACACACACACACACACTTTTCTGAAATTTAGCTGTGCAGCACATTTGACAGAACCTTAATCTTTCCTTCTCATCATTAAGTGTGCCTTTGTATTCAAATCAGGCCTCAAGACAATGATGTAGCATTTGGGAAGGAAGATGCAACCCAGAAGCCCACCACTGGAAGCCAAGATGGAGAAGATCTGCACAGCCACCATGTATTTCCCCTTGGTGCCCAAGTAAGTTGGCACAAAGGAGACCCAAACACTGCAAAACACCAGCATGCTGAAGGTGATAAACTTCGCTTCGTTGAAACCTCCAGGGAGCTTCCTGGCTAGGAAAGCCACAGTAAAAGAGATGGCAGCCAGAAGGCCCATGTAGCCAAGGGCAGAATAAAACATAGCGATGGACCCTTCATTACAGTTTAGAATTATCTGTCTGATCTGGGAATCCATGTCCAGTTCTGGGAATGGGGGATACATTCCAATCCAGGCAATACAGATGCCAAACTGAAAGACAGAACCAAAAAGGACAATACCATTTGCCAAACTCCTTCCCACCCACTTGCTAATGCTATTCCCTGGTTTTGTGGCCATGAATGCCAAAAACACAGTTATAGTTTTTGCCAGCACGGAAGAGACGGCGACCGAGAAGATGATGCTGAAGATGGTTTGGCGGAGAAGGCAGGTGACCTTTTGAGGCTGGCCAATGAAAAGAAAGGAGGTCAAAAAGGAAAGCAGGAGAGAAACGAGGAGAGTGTAAGTGAGGTTTCGATTGTTGGCTCTAACAAGTGGAGTGTCTTGGTATTTAATGAAGATTCCCAAAATTGTACTTGTGATTAGGCACAAGATTAGGGCAAAGAAAACCAAGGTAATCCCCAGTGGTTCTTCATAGGAGAGGAAGACTATAGTCTTGGGGATACATTGATCCCTCTCATTGTTTGAGTATTGATCTTCTGGACACTGGTGGCAATGATCTGCATCTGAAAGAAAACATTGTTTTTGCACATCAAGCCCCAGAAATTTCTGTATTATCAATATACCGGTATTCCCTACCTAATGGAGCAATTTTTGTCTTTTTAGTAACTTTTTTCAATATTCTGAATTGTACTGCAGTTCCTAAGCAACACCTCAGAGAGGATAGGATGCCAGTAGATTTCCAGGTCTAGGGAATTCTGTCCAGGGTAAATAGCTGCTCAGCAGATAATGGGTTGCTACTGAGGTGAATAAAGCCAAGATACATGGTGCAGCCATGTTGAAATCACAAGCTGAAACAATGAATACTTCAGCCAGTTGCCATGAAGGCCCAGTCCTGTTGTGTGGTCTTCTGTGGAGCCAAGAACTGAATAGTATTGGAAACTAGGGCTGTGCAGCAGATTTGGCCAAATTGTGAACTGACTCAGGCCAATTTATGCCCTGTTTTGTTTAGGCTGAAGCAGCTACAAATTACTACAGAGTGGATCAGGTTTTCCTGAATTGATATGTAGCAATTTGTGTGAACTGGTTGCCCCAATCTTTAGAAATCCAGACAAACTGTCTCCAAACTGTTGCAATTATTAATTACAACACCATATAAGGACAACGCCAGCATTGGGAGTTTTCTAAGGTTAGAACCTTACTCAGCACTCTCCAGTCTCAGTGCTTGGCATGCATGGGGAGGTGCTGAACTCTTTTAAGTTCTCTTGGGAAACGGTTGGTGGAATTGGGTGACATTTGTTCAACTTGTGCTTGTTTCCTATCATTTCCCAATCAATCCCAGTACCACCCTTTAAAAAGTCAGTTGTCTGTGTCTTAGTATTCCCCTACCCCTTCCAATTTTGACTCTAGTTTTTAAATAAGGTCTCTTTACAGCTGGGTTCAGTTTTCTGTGTCTGATTCAGCATTTAATCTTGTGTTTGTGTGTGGGTATGCATGCGTTGTGAGTATATTCGACACCGTTCAGCATATAACAAATTTAGCAAAATAATCCCCTTTGCAGGGGCTGCTGTGGCTCAAAATTTCATGTCTCTAATTATTAAAAAGAAGAAATTGATGGCCAATTTGGTTTTGCAATGCAAGTCAATTGGCTTTTCAGGAGATTAGTATTTACTGGATTACAATCGGGATTTGAATCCAGTGCAGGTCAGATCAGGTCTGGAATGAATCAGGTCCGATCCAGATTTACAAGTCATGACTATAAATCGAATCGGGGTGAAGTCTATGCACAGCTTTTCTGCCACTGCAGTTTTGTGATTGGCAGTGTAGCACCACTGAAACAATTCGTGACAAATCTTGAAATTTCTTTCCAACTGTCTCTTTTTAGACCTAGCATGATTACATTCAGTGAACCTGCTCTTCATCCCTCAGAGCCTGATGTTCCTTCAAAGCTGTTTTACCTGTGTGACTAGAAATGGCTCCTTCCATGCATGGGGTGCATTTATAACAGCAAATTTGCTGTCCTTCTGGCACCACTTTGTGGGATCCAGGCTGGCAGCTTTCTGAACATGTGGAATGGGGCCTTGTCTAAAGGGCATCAAGAAAACAAACAGTATTTTAGGAGCTCTTCCATTCTCTGTAGGTACTATACCATTCAAGGACGCGGGTGGCGCTGTGGTCTAAACCACTGAGCCTAGGGCTTGCCAATCAGAAGGTCCATGGTTCGAATCCCCGCGACGGGGTGAGCTCCCATTGCGCTGTCCCTGCTCCTGGCCACCTAGCAGTTTGAAAGCACGTCAAAGTGCAAGTAGATAAATAGGTACCACTACAGTGGGAAGGTAAACGACATTTCCATGTGCTGCTCTGGTTTGCCAGAAGCGGCTTAGGCATGCTGGCCACATGACCCGGAAGCTGTCTGCGGACAAACACCAGTTCCCTTGGCCTATAGAGTGAGATGAGCGCGCAACCCCAGAGTCATCCGCGACTGGACCAAACGGTCAGGGGACCAAACTTAGATTCACAAAATGTTTAGGGGTATGCGTAACCCTGCATACCCCCAGAAAAAGCACTGTCTCTATCATCTATAAAGGTAAAGGGAACCCTGGCCATTAGGTCCAGTCGCAGATGACTCTGGGGTTGTGGTGCTCATCTCGCTTTAATGGCCAAGGGAGCCAGCGTACAGCTTCTGGGTCATGTGGCCAGCATGACAAACCCACTTCTGGCGAACCAGAGCAGCACACGCAAACGCCATTTACCTTCCCGCCAGAGTGGTACCTATTTATCTACTTGCACTTTGACGTGCTTTCGAACTGCTAGGTTGGCAGGAGCTGGGACTGAGCAACGGGAGCTCACCCCCTCGCAGGGATTCGAACCACCGACCTTCTGATCGGCAAGTCCTAGGCTCTGTGGTTCAGACCACAGTGCCACCCGCATCTATATCAACACAGTAATCATACAGCATTATTATATTTAAATAACAAATGTGAGGTTGCAGCTGAGACCAGCTTTTACATTCCCTTTTAATTTGAAATGTAGATATTCCAGCTCTTGGCTTGTGCTCCCAGCTACTACACGACAGCATAAAACATGAATGCACTCCCCACCTGGTTGAACCATTTGGGCCACACAGTGGCCTCTTCATCGATGGTCATCTCTAGACCTGAGGACTCCTGGGTCTCCAACTTCCCCACTTTCACTCTTACAGCAGTTTCGTTAGGAAATGTGACCAAATTCACAATATCGTAGTCAGCCACCAGCTCCCTATCCTCATCAAAACGCACCTCATCCTTGGTAGTACTGTTGAAATGGACGCTTCTCAGAAAAGGGGGGAGCTAGTAAGAAAGAGAAAGAGTCTCAACATCTGTAAATGAATTAGATCCATCCCTTCTTCCATCCCAATCTTCATTTCTTCATTTTAAATAATTTATTTGAAGGAAACAGAGGTAGTCCTTGAATGTGGGAACAAGTGAAAACAAGTGTTGGATCTATGATTTTTTTTGTGTGTGGGGGGGGGGAAGAATTCAGGAAAAAAATTGCTTTGCTCAGTTCCACAGCTACACACACTTCACTAGAAAAGTGATTCGTAGAGGTTACCTGTGAAGAAATTTAATTAAACGTTAAATAGAAAAACGTCCCAGAAAAGTTATAATGTAACTGTGGGTTTAGTGGTAGTCTTCTAAGAGGAATTAGACTTACAGATTCTTTTTTTTTAAAGAAAACCTATAAAGATTTCAGTTATGGCAGTTAACAGTAGACTCTTGCTTTTATATGGGACAAGAGAATTGAAATGGGTCAAATTGTGATAGGTCCTTTAGTGGTCATTCAAAATCATTAGGCCTTTGCTACAGTCCAATGAGAATACAGATTTCCAGGCAGAACCTGAAGACGGGTCAGAGAGAGCTTTAGTTAATAGATTAGCAATTTAGTTCAATCTAGCATAAATGGTTAAGGACGTGGGTGGCGTTGTGGTCTAGACCACTGAGCCTAGGGCTTTCCGATCGGAAGGTCGGCAGTTCAAATCCCCATGATGGGGTGAGCTCCCGTCGCTCGGTCCTAGCTCCTGCCACCCTAGCAGTTCAAAAGCACACCCAAAAGTGCAAGTAGATAAATAGGTACCACTGTGGTGGGAAGGTAAATGGCGTTTCTGTGCGTTGCTCTGGTTCGCCAGAAGCGGCTTAGTCATGCTGGCCACATGACCCAGAAAAACTGCCTGCGGAACGGACAAACGCCGGTTCCCTCGGCCTGTAAAGCGAGATAAGCGCCGCAACCCCAGAGTCATTCGCAACTGGACTTAACTGTCAGGGGTCCTTTACCTTTTTAGCCTAAATGGTGAGCAACAGGAGGCACACTTTATTTAAGCTGTGTAATTATAAATAATTGGTGGGGTTTGTAACCCCCAGTTTACACAGACAGGGTTCTTGACAAGGGGTGACTCTGCTGAATTAGCAGGATTGAGCAGATGAACCAAGCAATCACAACCAATGAGGAAATGAGACAGAATTGCAAATGGAGGGGCAGAGGCCAAAAGCAGAACAAAAAACAGGAAGGGACACAGTGAGGAATCACTTCTGTGGGTTGCATTATTCAATTACCCTTTTTCATCTGGCATACCAACAACCATTTTATGCCCCAGATCACCAGCTCAGAATTATTGACTTAGGCCAGGCATAGGCAAACTCCGGCCCTCCAGATGTTTGGGACTGCAATTCCCATCATCCCTGACCACTGGTCCTGTTAGCTAGGGATGATGGGAGTTGTAGTCTCAAAACATCTGGAGGGCCCAGTTTGCCTATGCCTGACTTAGGCAGGTACTATCATAATTGGAGCTGGCTTAGAAACACAGGAAACTGCTTTATACCAAGCCTGGCTACTTCTCTATCTAGAAACATTTTTTAAAATCTCTGGTTAGCGTTGCCTCTTTAGGAACTCAGGAAGAGGCACTTCTTCATCTGCTTATTTGAATCCTTTGAACTGGAAATGCTAGGAATTAACCGCAGACCTCCTGCATGCAGAGCAGACCTTCTACCGCTGTACTACAGACCCTCACTAGTGGGACAGAAAAAAATGCAAGTAGCCAGAGTTTAAGGGCTCATCCAGACTTGCACTTGTCCTCCGCCTAGAAAGCCTGGGTCTGAGGGGTTTTCTGATTGTCCCACACTTTCTAGGTACAGGTCCAAACAGTTTTGCACTTGTCCCACTGCTTTCCCTTGGAAAATCCATTCTTTAGTGATGAATTGGAGCAAACATCAGTCCAGAGAAAACCCAGTTGGTGTTTATGCCAATTCAGTGGTAAAGATCGAGTTCCTTCTGGGGAAAGCAGTGGGGCAAGGGAAAGTCTGAATGAGCCCTAAGTGAAAGAAAATACTACATGAACACAAAACCTTACAGTTGACCCCTAGCATTGATATACGAACACGCGTACAGTCAATTAATAGTTGGTTTTATTCCAGAAAAAACATGCCACTTGTCCGGAGCTCTCTGCCTCCATGACTTATGAATACCCTGATGATGACTCAACTAAATCCTCAGCGTTGTTCCTCTTCCTCTGGAAACAATGCGTGAAAACAAATCTCTTTTGTCGCTTCTGTGATGTCAATTTCCCCTTTTCTTGTACCCCTCCTCTCCTGCATTCCTGCTGTTAGGATCTCCTACACACGAATAGGACCTTGGTAACGATCACATGCCCGATTGGGATGTTCTCTCCCTCCTGGTCGATTGTTCGGGAGCTTCAAAAGCTTTCTCCAGCCCGAATATCACAGTGACTGATGCCAAGAAACATCAGCACACTTACAGTTCCGCAGAGTTTGCGCAGTTGTGTAACAGAACTCAGCAACTCAGCATTTTGGCTAATCTACTTTTATTTACATATAAACGCACACGGAGAACTGCAACATGGCTCCCTCTCTTTCTAGCATCAGGCAGCTAAAATGAAGGACAAAGGACAATTGTCCCACTTCAGGAAACACAGTAACACAAACATCCTGTCTCCCTCACTTCCCACTCTGTGGAGTGTAAACATACACCATCATGTGACAGACAACAATCCCATGACTGCAGACACTGGGAATGAATCTTCAAAACACCTGCACGCCTGAGAGGCTTGGAAACTGCCTCAGACAAACTATTGTCTGATAACTCCTGTTTTTCTCTGGGCTGTGAACTCCCCCCCTACCTTCCTCTGGTCTTCCCATAACAAGTCTCCCTCCGTGCTCCAAGTCTGGCAGCTGCTGTTCCTGGCTCCAACCTGACACCTCCAACGGATCTCTTTCCCTCTCCCTCTTACCTGCCATGGGTTTATTCTCAGAACTCTTCTGCCTTCTGCAGGCATCATATGGCTAGATACAGATGTGACGAGAGCATGGAACGCATGTGCCAAAACATAGACTGCATTATAAACGTTGTAGCTCTCAGCAGACATTCTTTTCTCAAGCCAATGTGTGGGGAAATCGTCATGTTTTCTCTTCCCCATACATCTTTTCCAAGTTTTCCTTGACCATCTGTGGTTGGAATCAGAGCAATCAAATGCTTCTGACCAAAACCGATCAAGGGAATATTCATCTTGAATCAATAGGTGGTCTTGGAATTTTGACCTCTTGTTTGTTTGGATGGTAAAGGACAAGGCACCGTGGAAGGATTTCACATCCCAGAATGCAAAAGATGTGCTTAAGGTGAAACCCCACAGAGCTGTGGAGACCCAAACTTTCCCTACAGAGGTCCATTTTCTTTCTTCAATCTTGTTCAGTATGACAGGCAACAGAAACATGGAGTCAGAATCCCCAAAGTAAATGATCATGTTAGCTTTTCTCTGTGTAAGGTGCGCTTCCAAATATGAATGTTTTCTGTGTAAAACATGAAAGTCAGCAGCAAACAGTTGTTGAATCCTATCTGTGAAGGCCACACAAATGCCGTTCCCAAGGAATGTTGTCTTCATGGTTCTCAAAAACCAATCTCCACCATCATGCTTCGGAGCAATGAGACCGACCCACATCCACCTGAAATGGAGGAGCATTTTCACTATCCCCATGTACTGTTGAGTTTCCTTTGGGCTCATCCAGTAGGAAGAGGGAAACTGGGATTTATCATTCGGAATATTGTTGACAAAGCCGTAAGTGAGCTAGTAAGAAAAGGAATCAATGTTTAGTGTGGGAAGTAATGCTCAGACATTGCCAGCCTAAAAGGGCTTCTCTTAGCTGCGCAACCTTACACATTTCACACTGAGTTGAGTTGAACTTACTCCCAGCTAAGTGGATACCAAATTATTGACATTTCTTTCCAATCATCCTATGCTCAACTACCTTTGCAGAGCTGTTTCTGGAGTACAGCCTTGCATCTGTGCTCTGTACAAACTTTCCCAAACTGAACTCGTTTGGCTCCATTTTTCTTGCTGCCGCACTGAACAATCAAGTTCTTATAGGTGCACGCCAGGTATTATGTGGAACCTGTAAAAATAAAGTTCAATTCTGCCAATCAAAGGGGCCAAGAGGAGACACATGGAGTATGTCAATCTTGGAGGAAAACTGGTCCCAAGTTGTTGAGGAAGCAGCGTGGAGAAGCAAATAACAATAAGAAAGTGTTATCTAAAATGTATAGACTATTACTTGATTGGGAAGCAAAAGATGAAGAGGTGAAAGGAGTTATGATTAAATGGGCAAAAGATTTTGGGCATACCATACAGGTGGATGCCTGGGAAAATTTATGGATCAGAGATTTAAAATTTACGGTGTGCTACACAGTAAAAGAAAACATTATGAAGATGTTCTATAGGTGGCATCTGACACATAGCAGCTTAGCAAAGTTGTATAAAACAAATTCAAATAAATGTTGGAGGTGTAAGCAGGCAGATGGAACAATATTGCATATGTGGTGGGGATGTAAGAAAATTAGAAACTTGGGATAGTGTCTATGTGTTGTTTAGTCGTTTAGTCGTGTCCGACTCTTCGTGACCCCATGGACCATAGCACGCCAGGCACTCCTGTCTTGCACTGCCTCCCGCAGTTTGGTCAAACTCATGTTCGTAGCTTCGAGAACACTGTCCAACCATCTTGTCCTCTGTCGTCCCCTTCTCCTAGTGCCCTCAATCTTTCCCAACATCAGGGTCTTTTCCAAAGACTCCTCTCTTCTCATGAGGTGGCCAAAGTATTGGAGCCTCAGCTTCACGATCTGTCCTTCCAGTGTGCACTCAGGGCTGATTTCCTTAAGAATGGATAGGTTTGATCTTCTTGCAGTCCATGGGACTCTCAAGAGTCTCCTCCAGCACCATAATTCAAAAGCATCAATTCTTCGGCGATCGGCCTTCTTTATGGTCCAGCTCTCACTTCCATACATCACTACTGGGAAAACCATAGCTTTAACTATACGGACCTTTGTCGGCAAGGTGATGTCTCTGCTTTTTAAGATGCTGTCTAGGTTTTTTTTTTCAGTTCTTCATAGACACTGTCTGTAGACAGACAGTGTCTATGAAGAACTGAAAAAAAAATGTTTAAACAAACATTCGTTAAAACACCGGAAGCCTTTCTTTTGTGTTTACTAACACCAGATATTCCAAGTGACAAAAAGAGGATATTCTTATATTCCACAACTGTGGCAAGAATGATTATTGCCAGAAAATGGAAGGGAGAGGAGATCCCAACAAAAGAAGAGTGTCAGATAAAATTATTTGAATATATTGAGCTTGCTAAAATGACAGAAATAATAAGGAATCAAATACCCCAAAAGTTCTGTAAAGAATGGGAGTGTTATAGAATTTACTTAAAAAAACATTGTTCCCAAGTAAAACCTTTATTCTGCTTTGATTAATTTTGGCAAAATACAGAACAGTTACTATAAATAAATCATATAATACTGTATGAAGAAATGAGAAACATCTAAAGAAGGCAGTTAAGTAAGGAAAAATATGACTTGTAGTGAGGTGGACGAAAGTCACCTCAAAAGATTAAAATGTTAATGATTGGTAATTTAGAATATTAATTATTGGTAAATGGTGGAGGAAAAAATGTTTATGTTGTTAATATGTTGTTTTTTAGTTTTTGTTCATCTTCAGTTTTGGTGTGAAGGTTGGATTTTTTTTCCTTTTGGATTTCTGTAAGAGGCAAAACTCAATAAAAATAAGAAGCAAAACACACACATACACAATAAGAATTTGCCCATTTCACTTTGTTAGCTGCTACTTGTGGTGGTATGGAGGGTATGTTGATGTGTGACTTGCAATGCAGCCTGCCTCTGTGTTCAGTGTTCCAGCCATTCAGACACAATCTTTTCCACAAATGCCACAATCCCCCCTCCAGGTTTTCTGATTCCACACTCACTCTTGAACAATCAGCCAGCCTTCCAAAGCCCCATAGCAGGTTCAGACCTCCTTTAGCGGTTTCTGTATTTGTGTGCCCAGCCGTCCCTCCCCAAAAATATATCATCTAGCACCATGAAATGAGGAGACATGACCACTTGCATTTAGGTCAAATCAGGCCAAAACTTTATTGACTACAGATGGAAGAGGTTTGGCATTGTAGGAAACTAAAATGGCAGCTTCCACTTCCATTTCCGAAAATTCCCCCGGAACATTACAACATTAGGGGAATTTGAGGGTATAGCAAGAAATGTAAATGGCGGCTCCAATCTACTCTGAGGCTCACAGCAATGCTGCTGCTGCTGCCATCCACTGCTGCCCAGTGCCAAAACTCATGTGGTTCTGCTTTAATGAGAGATCTCTCTCAAGCTGACCCTACAGAGAAGATCACCCTTCAATATCTGTGCATGCCTGTTATGTTTGGCAACCTGTCTCCATACCTGAGGGACCTTGTAAACATCTAGCATGGTTGCCATCTGGAAAAAGGTTTCAAAGCTCCCTCCTTGAATAACAGCCAGGAGTTTTCCTTGCCTCCCACACTTGAAATTAGGGACCATCCAATGTCCGGTAGAGAACAGGTCTATGGTGGCTTCATAAGTATTCCTGACACTGAAGCAGTTTTCATAGATGCTGTAGCCAAGGGTGATATTGGGTAAGAGCTCAGGGTTTTCATTGATCTCATTAATGGCAAAAAGGATAGCCAGGACATGCTGGTAGTTCCTTTCCAACAGTCTGGAATGAAAAAACAATTGGATTGTTTCAAATAATCATAACTGTCAGCTCCTGTGTTGTTTCATAGTACCAGGAGAGTAAGGAGAAATCTTGTTCTATGATATATCTCTGATTAAAGTCTCAACCAACAAGCAAGTAATATGCAACAATGTACATATACAAGAAAAAGACAGATCTCTTTTGCATATTTTTGTTGGGGGGTAGTTACAGGTAGGTAGCCGTGTTGGTCTGAGTCGAAGCAAAATAAAAAAATTCCTTCAGTAGCACCTTAAAGACCAACTAAATTTATATTTTGGTATGAGCTTTCGTGTATCTGAAGAAGTGTGCATGCACACGAAAGCTCATACCAAAATATAAATTTAGTTGGTCTTTAAGGTGCTACTGAAGGAATTTTTTTATTTTGTTGGGGGGTAGTGTGGCTAATTGGAGCTATATCTTGTCTCATTACATATTCTAAAGCTTTTTGGTCATCTACAAACTATCCCTTGCTTTTTCCTTTAGGACTAATTGCAGTCCTTAACGGTTGTCAACAGGTTTACCATTCCCATTGAGTCAATCACCCATCTCCTACTACCCTTCTGAGAAAAAACCCACCCCACCCTCCCACTATATATAAGGGCCTCGTGACTTCTGTTTCATAGTATCTGAAGAAGTGTGCATGCACATGAAAGCTTATACCCAGAGAACAAACTTAATTGGTCGCTAAGGTGCCACTGGACAATTTTTTAAAAAAATATATTGGATCTATATCAGTTTCCCTGAAACTTTAAGATACTTCTCCACTTCTTCAAATACTTTTTAAAAAGTGCTGTATTTGGAACATTTATAAAAAGAACAGTCCTTTAGAGAATGCTTCCCTCTGCCTTCCGTGCAAAAATGTGACTATCCTACTAGCTAGGAAAGAGTTAACTATTAATAAACTCCATTGATACGTACAAGCATCTATCAGGTTCAATCTATATATGATTTCACACCAAGGTATTTAAAGAGATTTATAGATCAGATGGAAATTATGGTGGTTTCTGCATTCTATGATTAACATCTAGCAATTTATTGGGGGGGGGGGTTCTGTTTGTCTTACACATGGATTTATTTCCAGTTTTAATCTCTATAAATCAATACAACAGATTATGTCCTACTGAACACAAAGGAACTTACTTCTGAGTAAACAGTCACAGTGAGGTTGACTTCCAAGTACAGATGGGAGAGAAATTGTATTAAACTGAGGTAGAAATGTGGAGAACCAAACATATAAATGGAATGCCCTCCCACTAGAGGTCAAAGAGAACAACAATTACCAGACCTTTAGAAGGCATCTCAAGGCAGCCCTGTTTAGGGAAGCTTTTAATGTTTGATGGATTTCTGTATTTTAATGTTTGATGGATCTCTGTATTTTAGAATTTCTGTTTTGTTGGAAGCCGCCCAGAGTGGCTGGGGGAACCCGGCCAGATGGGCGGGGTATAAATAATAAATTATTATTATTATTATTATTATAAAAAGGAGAAACTGAAATTGTCAAGTTCGCTCAACCCTATTTCCAAGAACACTGTAATCAAGTAACTCTCTGTGACTTCTTTTCAAATGTGTTGCCGTGTAGTGTCCTTCTGATCAGGATTGTAGCCAACCAATCATGCCCCTTTCCTGGATATGCCAGTCGATCCCTCCAACAGTCTTACCAACAGCACTCTGCCTGCATTCTGTGGATCCACTAAGCTTCCCGTAGATTTGCAGGGGCGGGCAGTTGCATGGAAGATCAGAATTGGCTGAGGACAATTAAAAACTAAGAGCAAACAACACTTACGGGAAGAAGTCGTGGACAGGGTTAGACCTGAAAGCATGTGTCGGGTACACAGCTGTCCGCACAGGTATAACTCCGCTAATAAAGTAGTCGCCTGGTCTGTAATAATTATTTGGAGACATTCGTAGGCTCGAGAGATCTCTGGGTCTGTTCCTTGCTAACCCCAAGTGCAAATGAAGCAATAGCAGTAGCAGCAGAGTCATTTTTGGCAGAAACAAGCAAGCTAGAGGCACCCTCCAAAGAAAAACAGAATCGCCTTGCAAGCCTCATCCTATGCTTGATTTTGCAGAGGAAGATGCCAATGTAATGTAATGAAACATCAGACTGTCAGACCATGTTGGGCTAAATCTCAGCCCTCATCCTTATTAGCCCACGAAATATATTCGTGTTGTTCTCTTTCCGATTTTGGAGCAAGAAGTTATCAGTCATTCTTGGTTCCTCAGTCGTGGTGGTATTAGTATTGACCTCAAAAGTCACCTGTGGAAAAGCCCTGTTGAATTTTGGTCACAGGAACACAAAATCAATCACAATGATTTTGATAATTGCAGGGGATGTCACCTGTGGAAAAGCCCTGTTGAATTTTGGTCACAGGAACACAAAATCAATCACAATGATTTTGATAATTGCAGGGGACATATAATCACCTCCCCAAAGTTGTGCACTTTCTCTGAGGGTACTTGCGCAGGTGCACAGCAGAAGAAAACATATTTGCAAAAGTTCAGCCTGAGCTATGTCATGCTTTCTAATTAAACAACTGACAGGACAGAAAACTTGGACTACTGTTTAGTGGAGGTGTTAGAAACTTTGACCCTCAAGACTTCTTTCATGAATATGTGGATTCCCTCTTTATTTTTCTTTGTGGTCCTCCTTCACCCTTGATGTGCCAGATTCTGGAGGGTGCTCAGCTCTCGAGGTCAAATGAGCCTTTAAAGGGGGGTGTCTGGTTTGCATGAGAATTGAAAAATTAACCCAGTGTTTCTCAAACAATGAGCTGGGACTGAATTGTCCCAGGCTCAGTTTTGGTATAGAAGCTTCCTCGATTGGCCTGTATGATGACTTCTACTTGGAGAGAGTGGGAGGAGCATATCCCAGTTAATTATTCTTGATCTCTCAATGGCTTTCAGTACCAAATGTGTTCTGCTGGAGCAGCTGTCCAAGTTTTTGGTGGGCAGCACTGCTCTGTGGTGGTTCAGGTCCTACCTGGATGGTTATTTTCAGAAGATGGTGCTTGGGACGTATTTTTGACCCTGTGTGTGGCCCTGTGGAGCCTCCAATGTGGGGTTCTACAGGATTCAAGTTGATCCCTTATGCCATGCAAAATGAACATGAAACCACTGAATGGGGTCATCCAGGGGCGTCTTTAGCAGATGCGGTGCCGGGCTGCAAATATCCGCTCAGTGTCCCCAAATTACCATAGATGGGGGGGATGAAGCTGCGCACTGCCAGCCATGGGGGGGGGTGCACAACTCTCCCCCATGCCGCTGCAGGAGAGCAATCCCCGCAGAGGCTTGGGAGGGAAGCTGCACGCCCGCCAGCCATATGGTTGACGGGGCGCAGCTGGCAGGTGTGCAGGGAAAGGGGAGGCCACTGGCAAAGCCGCACAGCTCTCCCACTCACTGGGGTGCCCCTGAGAGGCCTCAGTGTGTCAGCAATATGTTGATGACACACTACTTTACATCTGCAGGTGTGACAGAGGAAATGGTAGATCAATGTCTTGCTTAGCATTTGGCTGGATGAGAACCAATAAATTGAGGCTTAATCCAGACAAGACTGATGCACTGTTAGTGGGTAGTTCCCTAGATTGGATTCATGGGATGTGGCCTGTTCTCGATGGGGCTACACTCCATCTGAAGCAGCAGCTACATAGCTTGGAGTTACTTCTGGATCCATTATGGTTGCATGAGGCTGAAGGAACCTTAGTGGTGCAGAGTGCCTTCCACCAGCTTCTATCAGCTTCAGCTGGTGTCCCAGCTGCACTGCTACCTGGACGAAAATGTTAGGGCTTTAAACCTAAGACGCTGGCAAAGTAGCAAGGTCATGTGATTTAAGCTGTTAAGTCGTTAAGTTGTTAAGATGCTCAGTATATATAGAGTGTTTGTTTTGTTTGCCTGTGGGGTGTGGGGCAGTCATGTCTGACAGCTCTGGAGATGTTTTTGTTATCTCTCTGCAATAAAACTCTCTTCGAAAGTTGGGCTTCCATGGGTCGTTTCTGCTGCAAAGCTACAAAGTTTTACCACAACAAGAATCCAGCCACTGTGCTTAATGCTCTGCAAAGAGAACTGTTTCTGGTCTGTGCAGTGAAGCAGAAGTGTTTTACTGGAGCAGTACAGAAAAACTCTTAGGTTATGGACTGAGTTATGTTTTGGATTCTAATGTTGTGGACTCTCATGTTTTGATGGCTGTATCGTGTGCAGAGGCAGTGAAAGTGGCTTCGGATGTGAGAAGACCTGCTTGGTCTTCAGAGCGAGTGTGGTGTAGTGGTTAAGAGCGGTAGACTCCGCTCCTCCACATGCAGCTGCTGGGTGACCTTGGGCTAGTCACACTTCTCTGAAGTCTCTCAGCCCCACCTACCTCACTGGGTGTCTGTTGTGGGGGAGGAAGGGAAAGGAGAATGTTAGCCGCTTTGAGACTCCTTCGGGTAGTGATAAAGCGGGATATCAAATCCAAACTCTTCTTCTTCTTCTTGGTCATAAATCCAGCCATAAAAAAGGAGGAACCGAGAGAGCTGCGTGAGTGAAGGCTTACAGCTTTAATTAGCTGCAAAAGGCTAGTTTGATCTCCCATTGTGTTTTTTTTTGCTGATAAACACAAGACGGTGGCAGATTGCTAGTGAAGACACAGAGGAAAAAGGTTTAAAGGCTTCAGAGAAGGCTTGAAGCATCTGAAAAGTGAGTAAAGCAAATCCCAAGGGGGAAGAGAAGCGAGGGCACACAGAGGGGGTGGCAACAGACCCCAAGTATGGCAGCAGAAAATTTCCAGGTTCCCTTTCCAAAGCTAAACTCTGCTAATTATGTGCAGTGGTCTAAGAGGGCTCAAGTATGGTTGGAAGCCAAAGAAGTTTGGATGGACTATGTCCAGAGGCAAAAGCCATTTGTGGCTGTTGCAGCAGACGCGACAGCAGAGCAACAGGCTGCTGCACATGCTCAGAATAGAGAACATGATAAAATGGATACTAAAGCTAGATGCATGCTAATGGTATCGATAGATGACTCTCAACTGCCCCATGTGGAAGGCTTAAGGTCTGCATTTGAAATTTGGGAAGCCCTTAGGCGTATTCACCATAGAGCCACGCCCAGAGAGAAGGTGAATTCCCAGCATGGGGGAACTGGCAGGCAGAGCTGTAAGGAAGTCTCACAAGTGTCTGCTATGGCCAGCAAGTCGTGTTTTCATTGTGGCAGCAGATTTCATCTAATAGCAAAATGCCCAGAAAAGCAACAGGGGTTTCAGCAGCCCAAGGCCAGTTTCCAGAGCTACCGAGGAAGACGACGTGAGAACTACAAGAGTCAACGACCCAGAGGGGGACAAGGTGCTGATAAGGGACTGTTTGCAATGGCAGTGCAACAGAGCCCTAAAAGGAACCTACAAACCTTGAAATTGGTAATTGACAGTGGGGCTACACAGTTTAGTCCCGGCGACATCTTGTGGCAGTCTTAGGAACTGCAAGACTTTACCAGTTGCAAAAACTGTGACTATAGCAGACAATAGCAAACGAGAAACGAACCTTAAATGCACCATTTATGTTCATTGTTTGCAAACTAACCTTCCTGTTTTTGTTCTTCCAGGAATGATGAATGGACTTTTGAGTGTGTCATGCCTGGTAAAAAGTGGTTTTAAGGTTGAGTTTGAAAAAGATGTGTGCACTATTTCAAAACAGGGGAAGGAGTTAGTTAAAATTTCCTGTGAGGAAGGGCTTTTTGTTTTGGATGAAGAGCAGTTGGCAGCAGGCAGCTGTTCAACAGGTGAAGCACAAGCTAAATGTGTAAATAAGGCTCCTCATACAGGTTGTGCATATCTACTACACAGAAGGTTAGCTCATATATGCTTTAAGTATGTAAGCAAGATGCCAGATGCTGAGGGGTGTAACTTTATACCCTGTTCGAATTTTTTGGATTGTTGTGCTTGTAAACATACTAAGGTTGAGACATGTAACTACCCTAGATCTGATAGAGTAAGCAAGAAACCCTTTGAGCTTGTGCACACAGAGTTGTGTGGCCCCTTGCCAGTCAAGTCGCTTGGAGGTGCGAGGTTTATGCAAATTTTGGTGGATGATTTTTCAAGGGCCAGTTGGGTTTTCTTTCTGAAAGAAAAATCACAAACAGCATCAATCCTGATGGATTGGATTGAAGAAGTAGAGAGTAAATTTGACACTAGGGTGCACAAGATACAATCGGATCGTGGTGGAGAGTATGTGTGTTAAGATTCCTCCTAATGAGTAATTTAGTTAGCTCATTAGAGGCTTTGCCAAACATCACAGCAGTGCAGTCCGCTTCCTTAGTAGCTGCGGACCTTGGCAAAAATAGCAAAGTAAATCATCTTCTTGCTCTCTTCTTCTTGCGCAGCTGGAAGTGTGTGTGAACTACAAGAAGCAGCACACATAAATCACAAAGAATAGCGTCAGTCTTCTAAACTAAATGCTTTATTTACAGAGCAATAAACATCAGCCTCCCGGCGACAAACTCTCCATGTTGTCGGGGAAAACGAAACTGATTTACACACAGTCAGAGAGCAAAGAGTTGTAACATGATCCCCCTTTGCTCCCTCCTTCCCAGTGGTCAGGCAACACAGCAAAAAACACACAGACACAGACACAGGCTGCTTTTAACTCTTGCCAGCCTGAAACTCCTCACAATGTGAACCACACGCTAGCGACATGGTTAAAACGGAAAGGTATAGTCCATAGACTTACCAATCCTTATTCACCACAGGAGAACTCAGTTGCGGAAAGAAAATTCCGAACATTGCAAGAAGCCATTGCTGCTTTGCTGTTTGATTCTGGATTACCACAGCGTTTTGGGGCAGATGCGAATTATTCTTTTAATGGAGTGTACAACAGCACGGTAGGCAACACTCCTTACTTCATGTTGTTTGGTAAGAAACCAAAAATTGACCATCTAAGAGTTTTTGGATGTTGTGCTTATGTGCTGGTGCCTAGGGCACAACGCAAGAAAGGTGATCCCAGATCTAAAGAAATGATTTTCAAGCAAACACAAAAGGTTGGAGATTTGTAAATGTAGAAGGTAATCAAACAAAAATCACAATCAGCAGAAGTGCTGAATTTTGTGAACAAGATGGTTGGAATAGAATCCATGGAAATTCTGACATACTATTTGATGTGTCAAATGGAAAAGATCAGACACAGGCCCTAGGGCGAGAATCAGTTCCAGAACAGGTTGAGGAATCTGAGTCTGAGGACGAGGGTGAGAAACCTTCTAGTTCACACAAGTTTGAAAAGTCAGAATCATCTAGCCCAGTAGGTTCACCTGTACAGCAAGGGAGACATATAAAGTCAGAATCAGAAACTCCCTCAATTGCTAGTGGCAAACAGGTGACGACCAGTGATTCTGGGTCAGAGGGGGTAACTGATGGAGCATCGCAGGAGCTGCCAAGGCGTTCCAAGCATAGCAACAAAGGAAAACCTCCAGAAAGGTATCAAGCCATTAGTGTTTGGGTAGGGTTGGCGAATTGCGAACCTGAAAGTTTTGAGGAGGTTGCCCCTAGAAACAACAGTAGGGGAAATTCTCAGGGAAAATTGCTATCAGGAAAAATGACTGTGTCATACTAAGGTTTTTAATGTGTTTAAAACACCCCCACACCCCAAATATCTGAATTCATTGGCTCCTCAAGTGCACCACTGAAATGGGACTGGGGCCTACATTTTAGACAACACTAATTTTTCCTTTTCATCATTAGGTGCTCCTTTGTATTCAGATTAGGCCTCAGAACAATGATGTGGCATTTGGGAAGGAAGATACAAACCAGTAACCCAGCACTGGAAACCAAGATGGAGAAGATCTGCACAGCCACCATGTATTTCCCCTTGGTGCTCAAGTAGGTTGGCACGAAGGAGACCCAAACACTGCAAAATACTAGCATGCTGAAAGTGATAAACTTGGCTTCGTTGAAACCCCCAGGGAGCTTTCTGGCTAAGAATGCTACAGTAAAAGAGATGGCAGCCAGAAGTCCCATGTAGCCAAGGGCACAATAAAACATAGCGATGGACCCTTCATTGCATTGCAGTATTATCTGTCTGACCTGCGAATCCATGTCCAGTTCTGGGAATGGGGGAGATATTCTGATCCAGGCAATGCAGATGCCAAACTGAATGATGGAACAGAAGAGGACAATGGAGTTTGCCAAACCCTTTCCCACCCACTTCCGGATACTGTTCCCTGGCTTCGTGGCCATGAATGCCAAAACCACAGTTATAGTTTTGGCCAGCACAGAAGAGACGGCGACTGAGAAGATGATGCTGAAGAGGCTTTGGCGGAGAAGACAAGTGACCTTTTGAGGCTGGCCAATGAAAAGAAAAGAGGACAAAAAGCAAAGCAAAAGAGAAACGAGGAGGATGTAAGTGAGTGTTTGGTTGTTGGCTTTAACTAGTGGAGTGTCTTGGTTTTTAATGAAGATTCCCAAAACAGAACATGTGGTTAGGCAAAAAAATAGGGCAAAGAAAACCAAGGTTATCCCCAGTGGTTCCTCATAGGAGAGGAAGACTGTAGTCTTGAGGATACATTGATGTTTGTCATCGTTTGAGTATTGATCTTTTGGACAATCATGACAACGATCTGCATCTGAAAGAAATTAACAATTTAAGTACACTGCATCAATTGTCAAAAATTTTCCTTATTATCAAGATCTCCCTACATAAATGTGGCAGCTTGATTTGCTTTTGTGTGGTTTTACTCAACATTCTGCCTTTTACATCACATCCTGTGCAACATCTCAAACAAATCTAGAATGGGGGTAGGCTACTAGAACCTGTCAGATCTATAGAATGAGGAGCATAGCTGAACACCAGGAGAAACAGTTACTCATCGGGTAATGAGTTGATGTTGATCTGCATAAGGCCACAGCTAGTGCTTTGAATGAATTGGTTCAGCTGAACTAGTTCAAAAATATCTGAATAATACAGTTGTCATAATTGTGAGTGGATGAATGACACATTACGTTCATTCTAGGCTAGAACTTTGAACAATTTATAGTTCATCCAATTTATAGTTCATCCCACATTAAGTTCATCCTGTTCAACTCCCGCTGCCCCCATACTCTTAGCTTTCATTACACTTAGCTTTCATTAAAAGAAAGAAGTGTATTGGAAATCCCTTTAACAGTTTCCTGGCTGGTACATATTAAACAGGGTAAGCCATCTTGGCTGTGAGTCATGGAAGACCTTCTCTTTGTGAGCTAAACAAATTCTCTTGATCAGGCATCGGCAACGTTTTCTGCCCATGGGCCGGAGGATTCCCACGGACTATCGTCCACGGGCCAGACATGGGCCGCACTGGTGCAGAAGCGATTTCCGGTGCCACACTGCCCATGTCCGGAACACCAGAAATGGCTTCTGTGCATGTCTGTGGCTGCGCAGAAGCCATTTCTGATGCTGGCTGCCCATTTCCAAAATGTCTGCAGCGCCAGAAATCGCTTCTGCGGCTGCGTAGACGCGATTTCCGGCGCCACTCGGCGAGTCCCTGCGCCGCATTGCGTCGGTTTACCACAGCGCACAGGGGACTTGCCAAGCGGGTGGCTCAGTTCACGGGAGCCGGGGCCGGATAAATGGCCTCCATGGGCCGGAGGTTGCCGATGCCTGCTCTTGACTGAACATGAAGTGAACCAGCTCATTTTGGGGGGAAAGGATTAACTTGAACTGAAACAAGTTCCTTTTAAAAATGAACTTCTAAAGCACCGCCAAGAAATGTGATGCAGCGATGTCTAAATCGGAGCAGGAACAATGGGGGGGGGGAAATAAAAATAATTATTCAGCCAATGGTCTGGAAGACCCAGCCCACTGATGTGTTTTACTGAAATAGTGAAAAATGGAATAGTACTGGAGGCCAGCATTTTAATACCATTGTAACAACTCGGGATGAAGCATGATTGGACAGAAAAAGAAATGTGGCTGTGGCAAAATGGCCAAGAGGTATTTTTGTGCCATTGAAAGACTGCAGTCATAAAATCTGAAAAATAATAGGGGTGTACAACCCTATTATGGTCCATAGCCTTCACAGACCACATGCTGTTTAGTGGCTTGAATGGGTGAATGTGGTGCAACAGGGGCTTTCTGAGAGTCCCTAGCAGGGGAACAAGTTATAACTTCAGTCTCTTTGGGGCTACACTGCATTATTGCTCTGAAACTGATTCTCAAGAACTGAAGATTAAAAATGTAAAGGTGTTGTGAAAAATCAGCACCTTGGTGTTCTGGATCTCCGTTTTCCAAATCGTCCCAATTGTGCCAGAAATATTTTCTGGCCTAGCTTGACTATTTTCATTTTGAACCTCCTCCTCGGTCTCTCAGGGTCTGCTGTTCCTTCAAAATCATTTACCTGCATTGGTAGAAATGGTTCCTTCCACGCAAGGGTCACAATTATAACAGCAAATTGGCTGTCCTTCTGGCACCACCTTCCTGGATCCGGGTTGGCAGCTTTCTGTACAGGTAGAACGAGGCCTTGTCTGAAGGGCACCAAGAAAACAAAGAATGTTTCAGGAGTTTCTGCTTTGTCTGTAGGTACACTGTCTGTAGGTACACTGTAGAAAACCCTTCTACAGTGATGGACACCCAAACAAAATATATCAGAATATAAGAGAATGTGACATAATTCATTTTGAGTTTTTAAGGGGCTGCAAAATACTTGTTAAAAATGATCAGCGTAAGCGTAGGTAATTAAAAAGGAGGATTTATGCAAAAACAAACAGATAGCTCCAGAGAGTTCTAAAAAAGCTGCCAACATTATCACTCAAGATGACCCTTCTGAAGACTTCTTCCAGTTCCTACAGAATATATTGAACTTTCGCCCCTTACGTCTCTTGTTTTGCTTCCTGTCTAGCAGCCCTCCCATTCACCTACACCTCAGACTTATTGGATCAGCTCCAAACTCTTCCAGCTCCACAATACTGTCTCTATGTCTGTTTGCACCTGTTTGAGTTTCCTGAGAGCTTTGGCTGTGTCCCAGCCCGCTCTAAGTTGTTCCCTTGGCAACCGGCATTCCAATGTCCGGGGGAATCGGCACTGGCCACTGTTCCGTCTGCGTCAAATCTAAACCTCTCTGTTCTGCAGCCGGCTGTAAAGTTCCACTAGGAGCTGCCTCATTCCTGACAGCTGAGATGAGCTAATTTGTTCATTGTTCATTTGAACTGGAGATCTCCAGGATCACTGCTCACTTTCTTAACTACTATTATATCAGTTTGGGGGTGTTTTTTGTTTTGTTTTGTTTTGTTTTGTTTTGTTTTACAAAGGATATATTCCCCACCTGATTAAACCAGTTCGGCCACACTATTGCCTCCTCGTGAATAATCAGCTGTACACCTGAGGAGGCTTGTGTCTCCAGCTTGCCAACTTTCACCCGTGAAACAGTATTGTTAGGAAACACAACCACATTCACAATATCATAGCTGGCCACCAGCTCATCTTCATCAAAATATATTTCGTCCATGGTAGTGCTGTTAAAGCGGACAGTTCTCAGGAAATGGTGAAGCTTAAATGAGAGGCAGGGAGAGAAGGCCAACATTTGCGAAATGGGTAAAACAATTATATCCATTCCTCTTTTCATTTTCAGTCTTCAACCTTTCTATTCCCCCAACCCCTGCCCTGGAACCGATGCAGTATGGTGGTGGCCTCAGCTTGAATGTTGAAATCACCCAGAATTATTATACAGGGTTCCTTCAGAACCATGCTGAAAACTGTGCAAGAGAAGCTTTTGGGCAGATGAGTGGGTGGCACACCAACAGCGTCCCTGACCTGTCTCTCAAACTTGGCAGTAGATGCTGGGCCTCTACTCCCGTTCCAAGGCAGAGAGAGGTTTCCTGGTGAGGGAGAACAAACTCTCATGAACCATGACAACCTATCCTCCCCTCCCAGGTCTCAGTAATGCACCCCAGCTTGGTGCCCCCACCCTTCTTCTTCCCCTTTGACGCTCACTCGTAGCCGAGTAGGATTGTCTTTCATAAACATGGTTTTAACAGTGTGCCCATAAGTGACTGTGAAGGCCAATTCTGTATCCACACATCCTTCCACAATGGGGACATAGGTTTCTGGGTGGGAGTTGATCATGGTGAGGGTTTGCCGAGCGTGTCTTCCTCTTAGCACATTTCTCCCTTTTGTTTTGAGTCTGAGTGTCTTCAAAGCCCATGAGGGCTTTGGTAAAGGCTGTTCTCCAATTGGAGCACTCACAGGCCAGTGTTTCCCAGTTGTTGGTGTTTATACCTCCCCTTTGACCTTACCGCCTTGGGTGACCCTGCTGGGAGTATGGGACTCCCGACAGCTTCACTCACAAGGGTTGTAAGAACATGCAAGCCCGCTCACCACGGCAAGGTGATGATCCAGCAAATGAGGCCCTCACCCATAATTTAAAAATGAACAAGCAACTTGGTGTTCAGCAACACCACCACTGTGTTATTGGGCACAGGCAATGAGCACCATGGGGTCACAGGGAGTCAGATTTGAAGAAGAAGAGTTTGGATTTGATATCCCGCTTTATCACGACCCAAAGGAGTCTCCAAGCGGCTAACATTCTCCTTTCCCTTCCTCCCCCACAACAAAAACTCTGTGAGTTAAGTGAGGCTGAGAGACTTCAGAGAAGTGTGACTAGCCCAAGGTCACCCAGCAGCTGCATGTGGAGGAGCAGGGAAGCGAACCCGGTTCCCCAGATTACGAGTCCACCGCTCTTAACCACTACACCACACTGGCTCTCACTGGTACACTGTTTTCCCCTCCCTGCTTTTATCTTCACAGCAGCCCTATGCAGGTAGGTTAGGCTGTGCAATGGTGGCTCAGTGAACTTAAGTTGTGAAACAGCACACAGTTAGGGTAGGACTTTTCTTCTAGAAAGAAAAGGTGCTGGAACTGCGTACCCTAAAGTACCCCCAGGGGGAAAAAGAACCGAGTTAGGGTATTTTCAGCTTGTTTTTTTTTACAAAAACATGAAGGCTAGAAAATGTTTGTTTTTTAGTGTTTTACTGTAAAATATGAGGAGACGATGGGATGGGATGTTTAAAGCAAGAGAGAAGCTGCTTCCATGGGTTTCTACATGTTTATTTTTCTCTACAGGTGCCGCTGTGGTCTAAACCACAGAGCCTAGGGCTTGCCGATCAGAAGGTTGGTGGTTCAAATCCCCGTGATGGGATTTGAGCTCCCGTTGCTTGGTCCCTGCTCCTGCCAACCTAGCAGTGCCACATGCTGGCCACATGACCTGGAAGCTGCATGCCAGCTCCCTTGGCCAGTAAAGCAAGATGAGTGCTGCAACCCCAGAGTCGTCCGCCACTGGACCTAACGGTCAGGGGTCCTTTTACCTTTTACACAACCTGTGAATGCTACATTCTAGTGATGTATATTGCTTTTCTGTCCAGGAGCTCAGAGATGTGCACATTGCCCTCCCCTTCCCCGCTTTTTCTTTCTTTCTCCACAACAACCCTGTGAGGTAGATGGAACTAAGTTATTATATGTACATAAGCAGGAGTTGTTGCCTGCCTTTCAACACTTTAAACAGCCATGTCTTCTCCTAAAAAATCCCGTGAACTGTGGTTTGTTAAGGAGAGTTGTTAGGAGACCTCTATTGTGGCGCTGTGGTTAAACCACTGAGCCTAGGGCTTGCTGATCAGAAGGTCGGCGGTTCGAATCCCTGTGACGGGGTGAGCTCCCGTTGCTTGGTCCCAGCTCCTGCCAACCTAGCAGTTTGAAAGCATGTCAAAATGCAAGTAGATAAATAGGAACCGCTACAGCGGGAAGGTAAACGGCGTTTCCATGTGCTGCTCTGGTTTGCCAGAAGCGGCTTTGTCATGCTGGCCACATGACCTGGAAGCTATACACCGGCTCCCTCGGCCAATAATGCGAGATGAGCGCGCAACCCCAGAGTCAGTCACGACTGGACCTAATGGTCAGGGGTCCCTTTACCTATTCCTCTCACAGAGCTACAGTTCTCAGACTGTTTTAACAATTTATCCCTCTGCTGAGGGAATTCTGCAAATTGTAGCCTTGTGAGGGGCTATAGGGGTCTTCTAACAACCCTCAGCACCTCTAAAAAACTACAGTTCCCATGATTCATTGAGGGAAGCCATGACTGTTAAAGTGGCACAGGGAGTGCTTTAAATCTACGGTACACAAATGGCCCAAATGGTGTGTGACAACAACAAACATGTTCTTGCTATTTCAGTTGTGATTTCAATGAATCTCTCCCACTCTTACCTGCCATGGCTCTACACTCAGAAGGCCCGGTATACCTTCTTTTGCAGTCATCATGTGGTGAGATACAGGTGCGATCAGAGCATGTAAGGCATGTGCCACGACATAGACAGCATTATAAATATTGTAGCTCTCAGCAGACATATCTATCCCACCCTCGGGGAGGTTTCCCCTCCACATGCACCTTTCCCAAGTTTTCCTTGACCATCTGTGGTGGGTATGAGAGCACTCAAATATGTCTGGCCAAACGCTATCAAGGAAAACCCAATCTTCCGTCAAGAAAAGCTTCTGGGATTTTACCCTCTTGTCCGTTTGAAAGACAAATGACAAAGCGCCATGGAAGAACGTCATATCCCAGTATGTGAAAGATGTGCTTAAGGTGAAGCCCCACAGTGCTGTGGAAACCCAAACTTTCCCTACAGTGGCATGGCTTTGACTTTCGACTTCCTTCAGCCCCAGTGGCATCAGCAACATTGATTCGGAATCGCCGTAATAAATGATCACGTTGGCTTTCCTCTGAGTCAGATGTGCTACACAACTTAAAAGTATGTCTTTTGGAACATTCATGTCAACAGAAAATATCCGCGGGATTGCATATGTGAAGGCTACACAAATAGCACTCCCAAAGACCGCAGCCTTCATGGTCTTCACAAACTGATCTCCGCCATCATTGTCTGGGGCAATGAGACCGACCCACGTCCACCTGAAATGCAGCAGCAATTTCACTATCCCCTTGTACTGTGGAGCTTCCTTGGGGCTCATCCAGAAGGAAGAGGGGAAATGAATTTCATCACTCAGAATATTATTGACAAAACCGTAAGTCAGCTAGTAAGGAAAGGAAATAATGTTTAGTTTTGGAAATAACATTGCTAGCCAACAATGGCTTCTGCTTAACAACACAATCTCACACATGTCTGTCTACTCAGATGTAAAGTCCCACTGAGTTCAATTGGACTGACTCCCAGGAAAATGGGTATAGGATTGTTGATGTTTCTTTACCATCAATATACATTTGGTTCCCCTACAGAACTGCCTCTAGTGACAAATAATCCACTTTTAGAGTACAACATAGCGGCATCTGGGCTGTGTACAAACTTTTTCAAACTGACCGAAGCTTGCTGCATTTTCCACTTGAATATTGTTTTCATTTCCCACAATCGGCCTTCATTTTACAATGCTGATAGAAATTTCCAATTTTCTCAACTTTTATTGGAGTTGGGCATTTTATCCTCCTGACACAATCCTGCAAACTCAGTGGTGCTTGCTTACTTCTGACTGGCTATATTGATGTTCTAATTTTATTTATTTCCTGTTCTTCATCATAATATTCCAGAGCAAGTTTAAACAATTTAAAAGACTAATAATAATAATAATAATAATAATAATAATAATAATATATTAATTTATTATTTATACCCCACCCATCTGCCTGGGTTTCCCTAGCCACTCTGGGCGGCTTCCAACAAAAGTTTTAAAATACATTAAAACATCAGTCATTTAAAAACTTCCCTAAACAGGGCTGCCTTCAGAAGTCTTCTAAAAGTCAGATAGTTGTTAATTTTAAAGCAGTTTAAAAGCAGTCCAACACATTGTCGGTTAACACAATATCTTTCCAGCCAGCTGCAATACAAGCTTCAGATTTTAGTTGGAAATGCAAGCCATCTTGGAAAGAACTACCACTTTCAAAACTGCTATGCTGAAATTGGAAAGTCATCAAAAAAGGAGAGCAATATCCAGCCTCTGCTTGATTATGTTCCTCATTCTCAGAGTTCCTCTACGCTAATCTGTCTCAAATGGGAAAGACTCCTTACCACATCATTCACTTGCCCAAGGAGGAAAAGTTGGTCAATTACTTGCTGCTCTAGCATGTGACATCATTATTCCTGTTCTGAAGAACAGACTCATAGCTATGATTTCTTGGGTTCACACTCCAGTATACCACTGCTGCTCACCCCATCTTGCCATTTTCTCCCAAGCCCAATCTGAGAATAAAGTTAAACACTCTTCATTCCCCGTGACCCCACTTTCAATTGCAAAAGTTCAAGATCCTGAACTTCGAGCTTGAGCTCAGCCCAATTCCCATTGCTCTCCATACCTGAGGGACCTTGTAAACATCTAGCATGGTTGCCACCTGGAAAAAGGTTTCAAAGTCCCCTCCTTGAATAACAGCCAGGAGTTTTCCTTGCCTCCCACACTTGAAATTAGGGACCATCCAATGTGCGGTAGAGAACAGGTCTATGGTGGCTTCATAAGTATTCCTGACGCTGAAGCAGTTTTCATAGATGCTGTAGCCAAGGGTTATGTTGGGTAAGAGCTCTGGATTTTCATTGATCTCTTTAATGGCAAACAGGATGGCCAGGACGTGCTGGTAGTTGGTCTGCAATATCCTGGAATGAAAACCAAATGGCATATCAACTGGTAAAATGGTATGTTCTAGTCCTGCTCCACCCCCCTCCAAAAAAAAAGCCAGTGACTATGAGTGACCTTTTGTGGGAATGGTGACATTTTGATTACATAAAGATTAACACTCAGAGAATGAGTTCCTTATGATGTAAAATTGCATATTACAGTAGAAAAAAGGTGGATCTGCTCCCCACTCAGAATTGGAACTTTTATATAACTGATGGAGAGGGACATATTGAGTTACTCACACCAACAATTGTGTGAAACAGCATCTCTCATATCTCACCAAAGCAGGGACAGTATTTTGCCAAGAATAAGTTTGGAAAACCCAGGTTTGTGCCCAGAAAGTAGAGAGCACTGGAGCATACTTCCTTCATATTTCCATATGAATGCTCCACTCGTGACCTTTCATATTGCTCTTCAAAACCGAGGCGCTTAAGAATCTACTGCTGATTCTGAATGAAAACTGCAGCAGGCAGGGAAGACTGGAATTGACTGGAAACAAATTATGTATTTATTTTTAAATTTATTTATTTGGTTTTTCAGCTAAAAAATTTCCAGTCACATATCCAACATACAAAATAAAAACAAGACTCCACGGGATCTCTTGGGCTTCCCTCCTCCCCTTTGTAGGTCCTAATGTTAATCATCTCCTTCTGCATCTTTTATTATAATCCATACCTTTCACCTCTCAATTGAGTCCAAAATTCACCATTAAACTACAAGTGATATTCCAATCCTACTAACGATTTTAACTGCTTATGGTCCTTAAGATAAGTTGTAAATTTTCCCCATTCCTTATTTAAATTTTAGTCTTCCTGATTTCTGATTCTTCCGGTCATTTTAGCCATTTCGGCATAATCTATCAAGTTGATCTGCTGTTCTTCTCTGGTAGGGACTTTATCTCCTTTCCATCTCTGGAAACAATTTAAAGCTAACAGCAAGTAACACTTACGGGATGAAGTCGTGGACAGGGTCAGACTTGAAGCCATGTGTTGGAAACAGAGCTGTCCTCACAGGTATAACTCCAGCCATGAAGTAATCTTCTGGACTGTAATAATTATTTGGAGGTGTTCGTAGGAATGAGAGGTCTACATCTTCAGACTCGACTACCCCCCAAAAACAATGAAACAATATTAGCAGCAGGGTCATTTTAGGTACAAACAAACAAGTCCTTCACTTGGCTTTATTGTATATCCAGAAAGTGCACTGGCAGAGAGATACAACAGCCTTGCAAGCCTCATTCTGTGTCTGACTTCAGAGAGGAGGAGCTTGGCCTCGGTGCTAAAGAAGAGGCAATCAAACATCCAACTGGCAGACCGGCTCTGATGGCCAGAACCCCAACCCTCATCCTTATTAGCTCAGTATATTTGTATTGCTGCTGCTCTCTTTCCATGTTTGCTGCAAAAAAAGGATCAGTGGTTTTGAGTTCCAATATTATTATTACTATTATTACTGATTTCAAAAGGGACCTCTAAAAAATAAAACCCTATGGGATGTTGGTCCCAGGAACACGAATCAATCACAATGATATTAATAATTGCAGGGGACATAAAAACATCTCTTTGTCGCATATGCACAGGAGAATACATGTTTGCAAACATTTATGCCACACTTTCTTCTGGGACAACTGAAAGGACAGTATAATAATAATAATAATTTGTTGTTGTTTAGTCGTGTAGTCGTGTCCGACTCTTCGTGACCCCATGGACCATAGCATGCCAGGCACTCCTGTCTTGCACCGCCTCCCGCAGTTTGGTCAGACTCATGTTGGTAGCTTCGAGAACACTGTCCAACCATCTCGTCCTCTGTCGTCCCCTTCTCCTAGTGCCCTCCATCTTTCCCAACATCAGGGTCTTTTCCAGGGAGTCTTCTCTTCTCATGATGTGGCCAAAGTATTGGAGCCTCAGCTTCACGATCTGTCCTTCCAGTGAGCAATAATAATAATAATAATAATAATAATAATAATAATAATAATAATGCCCTTATTGTCAATGTACAACCTGTATACAATGAAATTAATGGATTCTCTCCCCCCCCCCCAAAAAAAGCACTCAGTCTCATTGCACTCTGTGTGCTTGTCACACAGTGAACTTGGATTAAAGTTTAGTGGAAGTGTAAGATATATGTGACCCTACAGATGTTGCTAAGGGACGCGGGTGGCGCTGTGGGTTAAACCACAGAGCCTAGGGCTTGCCAATCAGAAGGTTGGCAGTTCAAAACCGCCGCGACGGGGTGAGCTCCCATTGCTCAGTCCCTGCTCCTGCCAATTCTAGCAGTTCGAAAGCACGTCAAAGTGCAAGTAGATAAATAGGTACCACTACAGCGGGAAGGTAAACGGCGTTTCCGTGTGCTGCTCTGGCTTCACCAGAAGCGGTTTAGTCATGCTGGCCACTTGACCAGGAAAGCTGTCTGTGGACAAACACCAGCTCCCTCGGCCTGAAACATAGATGAACGCCGCAACCCCAGAGTCGGTCACGACTGGACCTAATGGTCAGGGGTCCCTTTACCTTTTTATTAAACATTAAAAGCTTCCCTAAACAGGGCTGCCTTCAGAATAATAATCTATATATCTATAAAAGTTCCCACTGTGTGTGTGGAGGTCACAGCCTTGCTCCGTAACCGCTGAACCAAATTGCATCAAATTAGGACAAAGTGTACATTGCTAGGGATCTGGCATATTTTTTTTTTCAAAAAATGACACCTTTCACACCTAAAATAATGATTAAATGCAAAAACATCACCAGCAGAAGATCTGAAGACTCCAGCAGCATCCAATAGAAAGGCAGATCGCATGCTGCTGCCTCCAAAGCCGCTCCACCAGATGACATCACAAAATTCCACAGCAACCAACTGAAAAGAGGCCTTTTGCAGCAACAAGGTCCAACATTGCCCAGTAGACTGAATAGGTCGCAGCAGACTAGGCCACTTTCCACCCTAGGCCAAGTGGAGGTAGGGGCCTGCCTGGGGGGGTGGGGGTAAAAGGGGGCAGGGGTAGGTAATGGGTCAGAACAGGGGGGGGGAGAGAGACAGGGATGAAACTTGCCCTCTCCACAGTATCTTGCCTCGGCTTTGCAGACTAGGCCACTTTCCATACTAGGCCAAGTGGAGGTAAGGGCCTGCCTAGGTGGGGGCTGGGGGGGGGCCGAATAGGTCATAGGTTGGGACAGGGTGGGCCCAATCACAGGGATGAACTGGGGGATGGGGGGAGGAGGGACAGAACAGGGTGGGGGGAGACACAGGGATGTGCCTATGTAAACATAACACACGAAAAACAGGGGGACTCTGAAGGTGAGGGGAGTCTGAAATGGGACTCTGAGGCTCCATTTAACAAACTGAGCCACCGCAACGCGTGACAGGGCCATCTAATAATAATAATAATAATAATAATAATAATAATAATAATAATGCTCTACCATGTTCAGGGCTCAAACGAGAACCTTCTGTGTAAAACCTAATCTGACCATAACTGTAAGCCTCATTTGCAGCCGCATTGATGTTAGTATGTCTGCCCTAAACTCTTACAAGCAGGTTAGTCCCATCAGGTCAATCCATAGTACTAATATTAATCACAGTTCGCATGGTGTGTGCTCTCACTATTCCTTCTTTCTGTCATTCAATAAAATGTTTAAATAGTCTGGGAGTCGCCTTTTTTCGAACTGCTTAGCCCATATTTCTCAACTTGCAATCCTGCTTTGAGCTTTGTCAACTCACAAATTTAAAAGAAATGCTACTGTTTGGTAAGGAGCCAGCAATATAAACTGGCTATTCTGGAGCTGATACAATTTCCTCACAACTCTGCAGAACAAAAACCTTGACCTGAATGTATTACTGGCCTAGCCACATAATTTAGAACAGTATCAATTGTCCCAGAAAACAGCTTCTTCAAAGGTGTTTGCCTTCCATTCTATTATTTCTTTGAGATCCAGAATCAATTTAAACAGGTTTGAATTCACTTAAGCCTCATAGCTTTCATCTAAACCCCTGAGGAATTGATCAACCACAGGAAGTGTGCCTTTGTGCATCATTTCTGATTAACCTGCCACAAAGGTTGGTAACGCGGACGGCGTTGTGGTCTAAACCACTGAACCTAGGGCTTGCCGATCGGAAAGTCAGCAGTTCAAATCCCCACAACGGGGTGAGCTCCCGTTGCTCGGTCCCAGCTCCTGCAGCCGAAGCCTTCAGCTATGGGCGCTGCCGCTGCCGCCGTCGCCCGCCCGCCCACTCGCTCGCTCACCAAGGAGCCCCCATTGTCCCCTCCACAGGCGGGAGGAGCGCGAGCCAAAAGGAGAGCTCAGCGCCCTCCCACCCACGGAGGGGACGCTGTGAGCTCCCCAGCGGCTGCAGTGGGCAAGCGGCGGCAGCGCCCGCAGCTGAAGCCTTCAGCTATGGGCGCTGCTGCCACCGCTGCCACTCACTCGCCGCCGCTGCCGCCACTGAGGAGCTCAAAGCGTCCCCTCCACAGGCGGGAGGGCGCCGAGCTCCCCCCTTGGCCCGCGCTCCTCCCGCCAATGGAGGGGACGCAGGGGCATCAGCGGTGTGCGTGCGTGCGTCATGACGCATGCGCACGGGGGGCGCCAGAAGGTGTTTTTGTCTAGGGCGCAAAAAGCCTTAGCACCACTCCTGGCCGCAACCCCAGAGTTGTTCATGACTGGACTTAACTGTCAGGGGCCCTTTACCTTCTTTAAGGTTGGTAACTGGAAAAGTCTGTACTTTCTGGCTAAATGTAACACCAAGTGTTACGAATCAGAGGTTCTTTTGATCTGTTTTTAGCTGGTTCTTTAGGAGAAAGGAACACAAGTAGACCCAGAGAGTTGCAACTCAGCAAAACATTTTTTATTGTATACATTAAAATGGCAGTCCCTAATACACACATACACACATTCTCAATCATACTCACCAATACCGCTACACCAAAGAGTGGGTGGTGCTGTGGTCTAACCCACGGAGCCTCTTGGGTTTGCTGATTGGAAGGTCGGCGGTTCAAATTCCCGTGACAGGGTGAGCTCCCGTTGCTCGGTCCCAGCTCCTGCCAACGTAGCAATTCTAAAGCATGCCAGTGCAAGTAGATAAATAGGTACCGCTGTGGCGGGAAGGTAAATGATGTTTCCATGTGCTGTGGTTTCCGTCACAGTGTCCCATTGCACCTGAAGCAGTTTAGTCATGCTGGCCACATGACCTGGAAAGCTGCCTGTGGACAAATGCTGGCTCCCTCGGCCTGAAAGCGAGATGAGCGTCACACCCCACAGTCGCCTTAGACTGGACTTAACCTCAAGATGATGATGGTTCCCTCCCCTTACACTTATAAAACAGAATAGGTGTGCTGAGATCAAAAGCCTGGTTCTGTCCACTTTGAAAATATAACCAGAATTCTCCTGGGAATATTGAAAGGGCACTCTTGGGGGAAGAGATGGTCATCCTATAGTAACATGTTGAGTAAAATATGGATTCATTTCTGAAATTTGGCTGATCTCTACATTTGACCAAACTCTAATCTTTTCTTTTCCCCATTAGGTGCACCTTAGAATTCAAATCAGGCCTTAGGACAATGATGTAGCATTTGGGAAAGAAAATACAGCCCAGTAACCCAGCACTGGAAGTCAAAATGGAGAAGATCTGCACAGCCACCATGTATTTCCCCTTGGTGCTCAAGTAAGTTGGCACAAAGGAGACCCAAACACTGCAAAACACCAGCATGCTGAAGGTGATAAACCTGGCTTCGTTGAAACCCCCGGGGAGCTTTCTGGCGAGGAATGCAACCGTAAAAGAGATGGCAGCCAGAAGGCCCATGTAGCCAAGGGCAGAATAAAACATAGCAATGGACCCTTCATTACACTGCAGAATTGTCTGTCTGACCTGGGAATCCATGTCCAGTTCTGGGAATGGGGGATACATTCCGATCCAGGCAAGGCAGATGCCAAACTGAATGGCAGAGCAGAAAAGGACAATGGCATTTGCCAAACTTTTCCCCACCCATTTCCTGATGCTGTTCCCAGGTTTTGCGGCCAAGAATGCAAGCACCACAGTAGTTGTTTTTGCCAGCACAGAAGAGATGCCAATTGAGAAGATGATGCTGAAGGCAGTTTGGCGGAGAAGGCAGGTGACCTTTTGAGGCTGGCCAATGAATAGAAAGGAGGACAAAAAGGAAAGCAAGAGAGAAACGAGGAGGATATAAGTCAGGTTTCGGTTGTTGGCTTTAACTAATGGAGTGTCTTGGTATTTAATGAAGATTCCCAAAATAGTACTTGTGGTTAGGCACAAAAATAGGGCAAAGAAAACCAAGGTGACACCCAGGGATTCTTCATAGGAAAGGAAGACTATAGTCTTGGGGATACATTGATCCCTCTCATTGTTTGAGTATTGATCTTCTGGACACTGGTGGCAATGGTCTGCATCTGATAAAGAAAGAGAAGTTTGGATTTGATATCCCACTTTATCACTACCCAAAGGAGTCTCAAAGCAGCTAACATTCTCCTTTCCCTTCCTCCCCCACAACAAACACTCTGTGAGGTGAGTGAGGCTGAGAGACTTCAGAGAAGTGTGACTAGCCCAAGGTCACCCAGCAGCTGCATGTGGAGGAGCAGAAATGAAATGATTTCAGTACATCAAATTCCAAAGTGTTCCAGAAATTTCATACCAAAATGTGATTTTTCTCCCCCTCCCCCGTCATTATATTTTTACTCAGCGTTCTCCCTTTTAATGCAGTTCTTAAGCAACATCTCAAACAAGCATGCAATAAGCCTGTTGGAGTCTGCCAAATCTTGGCAATCAGATGCAAAGCTGAAGTCCTGGAGAAATACCGGGAGTTACTCATCAGATAATGGGTTGATTTTGAGCTTCATATGACCATGATTAGTCCTTGGGGTTAGCTAGTTCAGTTCAACAAAGCTCAAAAATCTCTGAATGACACCTGAAAGTAGTTCCCATAATTGCCATGGGGAAAAGTGAATAAAGTCCATTTGTAGGTAAAACTTTGAATGTTTTCTAATTCATACTCAGATTCATCCCTCCATCCCACCAAAAGCCTCAAAGTGTTAAGCCTTATAAAAAAAAAAAGTAAGTCAATTAGTCATGTAAAAAGAAAGTTGGAAAGCAAAAATTGGAGGCAATATTCTATGGCTTATTGGGCAGATAAGGAGGTGTGCTCCTTATTAGTCATTTAATCACCGCAGTGGAAGAGGTTATAGTTGGAGCCTGCTTGGAGCTGTGCACTCAAGCAGTGTGTTGGCCTAATTGTTTCACTGAAATAGATTAACAAGAACAAAAAATAATAATTTTAAAATGTTGTGAATAATCTGCATCTTAATTTTGGAAAGTGCCACACACTTCCTTTGCAAAATTTCACCTCCAACCTAGAATGCCTCCTTTCATCCTGACCCTCCTTCTCAGTCTCCTAGGACCTGTTGTTTCTTCAGTACCATTTACCTGTGTTAGTAGAAATGGTTCCTTCCACGCAAGGGTCACAACTATAGCAGCAAATTGGCTGTCCTTCTGGCACCACCTTGTTGCATCCAGGTTGGCAACTTTCTGTACAGCTAGAGTGAGGTCTTGTCTAAAAAGGCATCAAGAAAACAAACAGTGTTTGGTGAGTTTCTGTTTTGTCTGTAGGTACCAAACCCTTTTATGGTGATGTGTCCATGCTTTGCAGAATGGTATATATGGCTATACTAAGTATTTCTTTATTGCTATCTCCAAATGAAAAGTTCAGTCTAAGGCGAACTTTTTATTCATCATTTATACATTATCTAAGTAGGATTTTGCAGGGATCCAGCATTGTAATCTCCAAATAACCAAGGAGAGGTTGAGTTTGAGGCAAATATTAGCTATTTTGTCCAGAATTTATTTGAACTGGAGACCTCTAGACTCACAGTTCACATTCCTAGCTACTGCTGCATTAATATGAAGAAGGAGAAGGAGAAGGAGAAGAAAGGTTTGGATTTGATATCCCGCTTTATCACTACCTGAAGGAGTCTCAAAGCGGCTAACATTCTCCTTTCCCTTCCTCTCCCACAACAAACACTCTGTGAGGTGAGTGGGGCTGAGATTACAAGTCCACCGCTCTTAACCACTACACCACACTGATTAAAACCACCAGGTACATCCTCCACCTGATTAAACCAACTGGGCCACACGGTGGATTCCTCATGAATGGTAAGTTTTAGACCAAATGATGCTTGGGTTTCCAGTTTACCAACTTTCACTCTTGCAGCTGATTTGTTAGGAAATGTGACCAAATTCACAACATCATAGTCAGCCACTAATTCCCCGTCCTCATCGAAATGCACTTCATCCATGGTAGTACTGTTGAAGTGGAGACTTCTCAGAAAAGGGTGGAGCTGGGTGTGGGAGAGAGAGAATGTCAACATTTGCAAGATGGGCTGATTAGATTCATCCTTTCTTCCATCTGAGTCTTCATCCCCCAACCCTCTTTTTTTTGGCGGACACTGTTGGATAAATTTAAAAGCAGGTTCCTAGACTGGAGGTATCTCTCCCAGAAACCCCAAAAGAAAAGGATGTAAACTCCAAGTAGTGGGGGGGGGAGAGGCCTTTATTTATATGCTTATTTTCACTACATGATCTTTGCATGATCATCTTCCAAAGCAGCTACTCTATTCCAAACTTAAAAATGGAAAGTGTCATGCTGGTGGTCAACAAAAGAGGTTTAAAGACTGTCTCAAGGCAAATCTTTAAAAATGTAGTATAAACACCGACAACTGGGAAACACTGGCCTGCGAACGCTCCGATTGGAGAACAGCCTTTACCAAAGATGTCATGGGCTTTGAAACAAAATTTAAAAAAATTCTTCCAGTAGCACCTTAGAGACCACCTACTATGAGCTTTGAAGAAATTCGAACTCAGGACACAAGGGAGAAATGTGCTAAGAGGAAGGCACGCTTGGCAAACCCTCACCATAATCATCTCCCACCTGGAAGCCTATGTCCCCACTGTGGAAGGATGTGTGGATCCAGAATTGGCCTCCACAGTCACTTACGGACTCATTGTTAAAACCGTGTTTATGGAAGACAGTCTTACTTGGCTACAAGTGATCGCCAAAGAGAAAGAGGAAGACATTCTATACTTGTATTTTGCTTTTCTACCCAGGAGCCCAGGGCTGTGAACAATCCCCTACCCCCCCTTTTTAAATCTTTGCAACAACCCCATGATATAGATTAAACTGAGATAATATATGTGCATAAGCAGGATTTATGGCCAAAAAACTGTGCAGGAGTGTGGGAAGGCGAGCAATTGCAATTTCAATGGATTTCCTCCTCCCTCACCTGCCATGCTTCTGTGTTCAGAAAGTCCAGCCTGCCTTTCTCTGTAGTTCTCATGTGGCTGGACACAGATGTGATCAGAGCATGGAAGGCATGTGCTGCAACATAGGCAGCACTGTAAACATTGCAACTCTCCACAGACATGCCTTTCCCAACCCAATCTGCAGGGAGACCTTCCAATTTCTCCCTCCCCATGCATCTTCTCCAGGTTTTCCTTGACCACCTGTGCTTGGGATGAGAGCAATCAAAGTTTTCTGACCAAATCTGATTGAAGGAATCTTCATCTTGAGTCAAAAAAAGGTCCTGGGATTTCGACCTTCTGTTTGTTTGGGCGCTGAAAAACAATGCACCATGGAAGAATACGATGTCCCAGTACTCAAAAGATGTGCTTAAGGTGAAGCCCCACAGAGCTGTAGAGATCCAAACTTTCCCTACCGGGGCACTGATTTCTAGTTCGATTCTGTACAGCACATGTGGCAACAGAAGCATTGAATCAGAATCCCCATAATAAAGGATCACGTTGGCTCTCCTCTGAATAAGATGTGCTAAAAACCTTAAAAGTATTTGTTTGGGAACATTGAGGTCAATAGAAAATGGTGGGATTGCATACGTGAAGGCTAAACAAATGCCACTCCCAAAGACCATCGCCTTCATGGTTCTCGTGAAAAGATCTCCACCATCATTGTCTGGAGCAATGAGACCGACCCACGTCCACCTGAAATGCAGCAGCAACTTAATGATGCCCATGTACTGTGGAGCTTCCTTGGGGCTCATCCAGTAGGAAGAGGGGAACTGAGTTTTATCACTCATAGTATGGATTACAAAGCCGTAAGTGAACTGGTATGGAGGAAAGGAATCGATGCTTAGTTTGGAAATAATGCTCAGACGTTGCTTGTCTGAAATGTTTCCCACTTAACCGAGCAGCCTAGCTATTTCTGCCTGAATAAGAGAAAACACCTTAAAGCCAACCCACAAGATGGTACTTGCACCCCACATTGCTAAGCAAAATAGACAAAAATATTTCTCCACAATGTTGGAGAAATTGTGGGAACGAAGGAACATTTATACACATGTGGTGGCCCATTGATTAAAAACTTCTGGCCAAAAATATTTCAGGAAATAGAACAAATTACATCTCAATTGTTCAATTTGGATCCCAAAATAGCACTGCTTTCCATATTTGCAGATGAAGCACAAAGTCTTAGAGACAAGAACTTAGAATCGTAGAATCATAGAGTTGGAAGAGACCACAAGGGCCATCCAGTCCAACCCCCTGCCAAGCAGGAAACTTAATTGTGCATCTTATAACTGTAGCACGTCTTGCTGTTGCTAAACACTGGAGGACATTAAACGTGAACCTATATGAAGTTTGGTATGCTTATGTCTGGGAATTAATTTTGATGGAAAAGTTAATGTGAGAAACTACATAACTTTTACAAAACATGGTCCTCCTTTATTACATATGCATCAAAGAAAGAACATGCATTTAAACCACCTAAGACACATGGGAGCGTGTGGAATGATATTTTTTAAACCAGCAACTGTAGAAATATATATTTTTAGTTGATTATATTACTACTGTAATTACCTGGACATAGTTGGGGCTGTTTTTTGGGGGGGGTAGGGGGAAACTGTATTTGTTTGCTTGTATTTGTATTTATTGTATGTTGTTCTTATACTCAACAAATTAAATGGTTTTTTAAAAAAACACAACTCCACAGCGCCATCTGGTGTCACAGTGTTATAATGCATATACAACGCATATTGAAATGCTTTTTCTTCACCAATCTAGCTGAGTCCCACAACTGCTGCTCTGAAAAAGACAGCGCTGCATTTTGGAAGGTTCACCCTCCAGTACATCACTGTTCCTTACCCTTCTCCTCCAAACCTTATTGGGCCTCAGAAAACAGCAACAATAATGAGAAGCTTTTTCTGGTGGGATTTTAAAAATTTATTCTATACAGGTTTCATCTTCCTGCTTGCGGTGCAGAGTTGCAGAAGGCAAGCGGTGTGAGGTCACAAGTTTATCCCAACTTCCCTGAGGCAGACATCAGCCCCAAACTCCTGAGCTGAGGAAAGGGTTCCTCATTCTTCAATCCCCATTACCCCACTTTCCATCACAAGAGTTAAGGAGTTTGGTCTGGGATTTGTTCTGCCCAGCCCACGTTGTTCTCCCTACCTGAGGGACCTCGTAAACGTTTAGCATGGTTGCCATCTGAAAAAAGGTTTCAAAGTCCCCTCCTTGAATAACAGCCAGGAGCTTCCCTTGCCTTCCACACCTGAAATTTGGGACCATCCAATGTCTAGTAGACAACAGGTCTATGGTGGCTTCAGAGGCTGTCCTGGCACTGAAACAATTTTCATAGATCCTGTAGCCAAGTGTGATGTTAGGTAAGAGCTTGGGATTCTCATTAATCTCGTTAATGGCAAACAAGATGGCCAGGATGTGTTGATAATTCCTTTCCAGTATCCTGGAATGAAAAGCAAATTGAACATCTACCACCTGAAATACTATGTTCAAATCCTACTTTTTCCACTTAAGGTGCCAGTGACATTTAGATTTGAGCGGTTTGTCTACTTGGGGGGGAGGAGATCTCTACCTCCAACATTCTGTCCGAATACCGAGGTCCAGCTCCAAGGCCTTCTGGCGGTTCCTTCACTGCGAGAAGTGAGGTTACAGGGAACCAGGCAGAGGGCCTTCTCTGTGGTGGTGCCTGTCTTCTAAGAAGATAAGAAGGGTCATTAATAATAATAAAGTCCCTGTGTCTCTGCATCCAGATTCCGTGTGTCCCGTTTTCCGCACTAATGCGCATGTGCCCCAGGGACACAGGGATTGGACGCAGAAACAATATCTTGGTCGCGCGCCCAGGACACTCTCATGCGGCGCCGGAGGCTGTGCTAGCGGGCCACTCCCAGCGCTGGCCTCCATGGAAGGAGGCGGCAACAGTGACGGTAACAGCAGCAGCGGGAGCAGCCCGGGCCGAGCGTGCCTCACCTTCCCTGGCCTCTGCCCGTCCTGAGCTCTTCGCCCTCAGGGGGCCGGCCTCCATGGGCGCCTAGAGAATGCGGAGCAGTGACGGAGGAGCCCGTGAGAGGAGCGGCGAGGCCTTGGCCTTCACTCCCTCTCTGCGCTCAGCTGCGGGGCACGGCGGGAGAGCAAGTTTGTTTACTTGCGTTCCCGGCACGCCCCGCGGCCGAGCACACAGAGAGAGAGGGAAGGCTGCGGCCCCGCCGCTCCTCTCACATCTTCTAGCGCCCGTTTTCTAAACGGGCTGAACAACACTAGTGTTGAATAAGAGCAAAGGTCTGTCAAGTAGATGTCTAATAGGAAGAAGGCATAAAAGCCGTGGCTTGGCTAGGACTCAATGCCCTTTGGCTCATCCCAGCATAGAGCAGTCGCCTTCAGTGGCCGCAGAACCATAATTTACTTATTTCCCCCTTTCCCACCTTGTCCCTCTTTTCCTTTGATATTGTGTTATTTTAAATACAGTAACTGTAAACAACCTTGGATGTGTTTGGAAGAAAAGTGGCCTGTAACTGTAGCAATCAAAAAAGGAATGATATACTATAGAGAATTAATTTGCATTTTCTGCAAGATTGCTGTGAAATCTACTCATAATGCATTCAAAACAACAAAACAGTTTGCTTACGTATCAATAGTTTGTTTCAGTAGTTCACTTACAGTATGAATTAGGTTAATAGACTGGCAACAATTCATATACCGTGTTTCTCCAAAAATAAGACACCGTCTTATATTTATTTTTCCTAAAAAAAACAACACTATGGCTTATTTTCAGGGGGTGTCTTATCATTTTCCTCCTCCTCCTGCCGCGGCCGGCATTGCTGCTGTGCCTATCACTATGTATTATTTTCGGGGTATGGCTTATATTCCTTGAATGCTTAAAAATCCTGCTGTGGCTTATTTTATGGGTATGTCTTAAAATATGAGAAACAGGGTACATTTAATTTAACTATTTCAGAACTTAGCATATTTCTTCTCTCTTCCCCTGATGGTACTACAAGAAAAGTTGTAAGAAGTTTTTTTTAATAAAAAAATTTCTAGGAGTTGATGTTCATTTTCATTTATCCAAACTTTTTCAGGTTTCAAATATTTAAAATGTCGGTGGATTAGTTACTTTTGGGGAGACAGCAGAGTCCTACAGACATGCACATTCCTCTCTTTGAAGAGCAAAAGAATTGCTCTGCTGAAGCAGACAAAATATCCTTTCCCCGCCCGCCCCCCAAGAAAAAGCCAAGAAGTTAATGAATATTATGGGAGTCAAAGTGCATTTGAATTTTTCCTGGTGATTCAGGTTGCTATTGTTAAAACTGTTCACGTGAAATTCTAGGAACCAGATCCTGCTACCTTTTATAACACCATGTAAAATGATCCTGGAGGATAAGGAGAAATCTTGTTCTATAATTTAAAGGGTAGTCCCACTTGTAACTTTTTTTTCTAGGTTCTAGTTACAGGTAGGTAGCCGTGTTGGTCTGAGTCGAAGCAAAATAAAAAAATTCCTTCAGTAGCACCTTAAAGACCAACTAAGTTTATATTTTGGTATGAGCTTTCGTGTGCATGCACACGAAAGCTCATACCAAAATATAAACTTAGTTGGTCTTTAAGGTGCTACTGAAGGAATTTTTTTATTTTTATTTTCTAGGGATGAGGAGGAACCATTAAGGAGCACTTGTTGGGTTTCGGTCAGTCAACCAGCTTCAAATCCACCTAACAGTAACCTCATTCAACCCACATTTTACCTGCTTCCTTGCAAGAATATCATAACTTGAGGGACTGTGTCCAAAGCCTTACTGAAATCAAATAAGGAGCTAAAGATTCTGCTGCTCACTCAGAGCATAGGCTGCAGCAGGGAAGATCAAAATTGACAGAGGACAACCAATAATAGCAAATAGCACTTACGGTTGGAAGTCATGAGCAGGGTCAGACTTGAAAGTGTGTGTTGGATACACTGCCGTTCTCACGGGTATAACTCCAGCAATGAGGTAATCTCCTGGACTGTAATAATTATTTGGAGGTGTCTGTAGGTTTGAGAGATCTATCTCTATATTCATCACTACCCCAAAGAGCAAATGAAGCAATATTAGCAGTAGGATCATTTTAGGCACAATGAAGCAAGTGCTGACTTTATTCAATTGGCTTTAGAATATACCCAGTCAGTGGACTGACAGAGGTATGTGACAGGAAAGAAATGAGACCCCTTTGACTGAGTTCACAGATTAAGAGCGTGGCTTCAGTGCTAATGGAGATACACTCAAGCCTTTAACTGACAGACCAGCTCTGATTGCCTAACACTCAACTCTCGTTCTTATTAGCTCTCTTCAAATTTTGTGCAATAAATTGCTGGGTTCTGATTATTACTATTATTATTACTGGTCTCAAAAGTGACATCCAGGGGTGGCGGGAGTCTTATGGGACTTTGGCCAGAGGAACACTTATCAATCACATTGATTTTGATAATTGCAGCGGACATAAAACCATCTCTTTGTTCATTCTCTTTGCAGCACATGCACAGATGGAGAGCAGGAGAAAACATGTTTGCAGCTGAGGGCTGAAATAAACACACAGAGACATATCTCTATGTTGAATCAGGGTCACTTCTCTTAATGTCGAACCCAAATTTATAGGTGTGGGAAATAATAATAATAATAATAATAATAATAATAATAATAATAATAATATACCCTTCATCAAGAGATCCTAGGGCAGTTCACATAATAAAACACAGATGAAAATGTTGAAAGTGATTTTTGTTTTTTAAAAAACAGACACTATGATATAGATAGATATGTTGTTGTTGTTGTTGTTGTTGTTGTTGTTGTTGTTGTTGTTTAGTCATTTAGTCGTGTCCGACTCTTCGTGACCCCATGGACCAGAGCACGCCAGGCACTCCTGTCTTCCACAGCCTCCCGCAGTTTGGTCAAACTCATGTTCGTAGCTTCAAGAACACTGTCCAACCATCTCATCCTCTGTCATCCCCTTCTCCTTGTGCCCTCCATCTTTCCCAACATCAGGGTCTTTTCCAGGGAGTCTTCTCTTCTCATAAGATGGCCAAAGTATTGGAGCCTCAGCTTCAGGATCTGTCCTTCCAGTGAGCACTCAGGGCTGATTTCCTTCAGAATGGATAGGTTTGATCGTCTTGCTGTCCATGGGACTCCCAAGAGTCTCCTTCAGCACCATAATTCAAAAGCATCAATTCTTCGGCGATCAGCCTTCTTTATGGTCCAGCTCTCACTTCCATACATCACTACTGGGAAAACCATAGCTTTAACTATACGGACCTTTATCGGCAAGGTGATGTTTCTGCTTTTTAACATGCTGTCTAGGTTTGTCATTGCTTTTCTCCCAAGAAGCAGGCGTCTTTTAATTTCACGACTGCTGTCACCATCTTCAGTGACCATGGAACCCAAGAAAGTAAAATCTCTCATTATCATTGTACATAGTACAACGAAATTGAATGCTGTCCCATAAAAACAAAAACAACCACACATACACACACACATTGCAACTCCCCAAGATCATATTATTTAGTTACAGCATTTAGGATGGTTATAGCTCTTGGATCAAAACTGTTTTTTAATCTATTTGTAGTTGATTTACTTGTTCTATATCTCTTGCTCGAAGGCAACGGTGCAAAAAGATTATGCTCAGGGTGAGATGAATCCTGCAAAATGGTATTTGCTTTTTTAAGGCAACGGGAACTGTATAGTTCTTCCAGAGATGGGAGGGGATGACCGATAATCTTTTGGGCTGTAGTTATGACCTTCTGGAGCACTTTCCTATCCATGACTGTGCAGCTGGAAAACCAAGCACAGATACAGTATGTAAGAATGCTCTCTATGGAGCCTCGATAGAAGGACACCAGCAGTCTCTCACTCAGATTGTTCTTTTTTAAAAGTCTGAGGAAATAAAGTCTCTCCTGGGCCCTCTTTACCAGAGCAGTGGTATTGGCGCTCCAGGTCATACCCTGCTCTATGGTAACACCCAAGAACTTAAGAACTTAATTGGATATTGGAAGGAACAGAACCTAATGGACTTACATAGCGAAAGACTTTGTCCCTGTACCTAAGTGTGGATGCCAGGCCAAGATCAGTTCATCCCTAGAGAAGGAAGAAGCCACTGTCAAAGAATCATAGAGTTGGAAGAGACCACAAGGGTCATCCAGTCCAACCCCCTGCCAAGCAGGAAACACCATCAAAGCATTCCTGACAGATGGCTGTAAAGCCTCTGCTTAAAGACCTCCAAAGAAGGAGAGTCCACCACACTCCTTGGCAGCAAATTCCACTGTCAAACAGCTCTTACTGTCAGGAAGTTCTTCCTAATGTTTAGGTGGAATCATCTTTTCTTGTAGTTTGAATCCATTGCTCCGTGTCTGGTTCTCTGGAACAGCAGAAAACAACCATTCACCCTCTTCTATATGACATCCTTTTATATATTTGAACATGGCTATCATATCACCCCTTAACCTTCTCCAGGCTAAACATGCCCAGCTCCCTAAGCTGTTCCTCATAAGGCATTGTTTCCAGGCCTTTGACCATTTTGGTTGCCCTCCTCTGGACACGTTCCAGCTTGTCACTATCCTTCTTGAACTGTGGTGCCCAGAACTGGACACAGTACTCCAGGTGAGGTCTGACCAGAGCAGAATACAGTGGTACTATTACTTCCTTAGATCTAGACGCTATACTCCTATTGATGCAGCCCAGAATTGCATTGGCTTTTTTAGCTGCTGCATCACACTGCTGACTCATGTCAAGTTTGTGGTCTACCAAGACTCCTAGATCCTTTTCACATGTACTGCTCTCAAGCCAGGTGTCTCCCATCCTGTATTTGTGCCTTTCATATTTTTTTTTGCCCAAGTGTAGTACTTTACATTTCTCCTTGTTAAAATTCATCTTGTTTGCTTTGGCCCAGTTGTCTAATCTGTTAAGGTCATTTTGAAGTGTGATCCTGTCCTCTGGGGAATTAGCCACTGCTCCCAATTTGGTGTCATCTGCAAACTTGGCAAGAAGATGAAGAAGATTGGCAAAACAAACTAATGAACATATTAGATAACTTGAAACCCAAGAAAGAAAGGGCACTGTGGTTTTTTTCTTTAAAAAGGGAAATGTTTAATGCATGATTTTTAAGGGTTGTGTATAGACCTTTACATTAGTAGAAATTCATTTGTATTAAGATGAATACGGATTTAAAATTGGATTGTTAAGATTATAAGACTTTATAGACATGCTTGAATAAGAATAAAACAATGGAACCAAGAAAGGGAGTGGAGGGAAGTCAATTGAGTTAAGATTTATTATTTGAATTTTTGTTTTGCTTATTATAAAATTAATAAATTGTATTTTAAAAAATGAAATGTGGCTGTACTATACATCCGACACAACCCCCCTTTTTTTCTTCCTTTTCATCATTAGGTGCTCCTTTGTATTCAGATCAGGCCTCAGTACAATGATGTAGCATTTGGGAAGGAAGATGAAACCCAGTAACCCAGCACTAGAAACCAAGATGGAACAGACCCGCCAAACTGCCGAGGTTTTTGCTTTGGTGCCTACATACACTATGAGAGCAGAGACCCAAATGCTGCCAAACATTAGTGTGCTTAAAGTGATAAGCTTGGTTTCTTGGAAACCCCGGGGTAGTTTCATAGTTAAGAAAGCAACACCAAAAGAGGCAGTACCCAGGAGAGCTACGTAGAGAAAGATCCAATAAAATAGAGTGCCAGAACCTTCATTGCATTGCAATACAATCTGACCAGCTGGGGAATCCTTGTCAACATCTGGGAAGGGGGGATAAATTCCAATCAAGACCATGCAGACGACAAACTGAATGCCGGAACAGAAGAGGACAATTGCCTTTGGCAAACTCTTTCCCACCCATTGGCTGACGCTGCTCCCTGGCTTTGTGGCCATGAATGCCAACAGCACAGTGGTCATTTTTGCCAGAACCGAAGAGAGGGTGACTGAGATGCTTATGCCGAAAGCTATTTGACGGAGAATGCAGTTCAGCTTTTGAGGCTGGCCAATGAATAGAAGGGAAGATAACAAACAACACAGAAGAGAAACAAGGAGGGTGTACGTGAGGTCTTGATGGTTTGCTTTAACTATTGGAGTGCCTTGGTATTTAATAAAGATTCCGAGAACAGAAGCTGTGATGAAACACAAGAAGAGGGCAAATGAGGCCAGGGTAATCCCCAGAGGTTCTTCATAGGAGAGGAAGACTATGGTCTTGGGAAAACATTGATCCCTCTCATTGTCTGGGTATTTATCTTCTGGACACTGGTGGCAATAATCTGCATCTGAAAGAAATCAAACCAATGATTGCATTATTATTATTATTATTATTATTATTATTATTATTATTATTATTATTTATACCCCACCCATCTGGCTGTTTTTCCCTAGCCACTCTGGGCGGCTCCCAACAGAATATTAAAAACATGATAAAACCTCAAAGATTAAAAACTTCCCTAAAGAGGCCTGCCTTCAGATGTCCTCTAAAAGTCAGATAGTTGTTTATTTCCTTGACATCTGGTGGGAGGGCATTTCACAGGGTGGGCACCACTACCGAGAAGGCCCTCTGCCTGGTTTTCTGTAACCTCACTTCTCACAGTGAGGGAACCACCAGAAGGCCCTCGGAGCTGGACCTCAGCTGAACGATGGGGTTGGAGACACTACTTCAGGTATAAGGTTTTTCCCCTTATTATCCTGAAATTCCCTACCAAAATGTTAAAGTTTGTTTCATTTTTATTTTATATTGTATTTTTACTGAACATTCTACCTTGTATTGTAGTTCCTAATCAGCCTAGCTGATTAAACAATCCACTGCCTTTTAATGTGTTTATGAAGGGGCGTACCCAGGATCAAAACTGGGGGGGGGCAAGAGAGGGGAAGAGAGAGAAGGAAGTAAGGAAGGGATGGGTGAGAGAATATTACAAAAAAATATTACAAAAAAAGTTTTCAGTTACAACAATCCAAGAATAGCCTCATTATAAAAATGACAAATTATAATACAATTAATAATACCAGTCATTGAGATGCCAAATTATTCCATTTGGGTAGCCCCCCGCATGCTAGAATTAATGGTTTGATGATTTTCTTTGTTTCTACGTTCCTGCTGCTAAGGATTTTTAGTCATTTTAGAATAGATGAACAAGCTGTAACCTGAGGCTGCTTAAAGCAACACTCTCAAGCAATGCACTAGGAAGATTGCTTGCCTAGAATTGATTCACCGGAACTCCAAATTAATATTTAAATATCCCTCTTGAAATTCTGGATTAGAATTTAGCAAAGATGAACTTACTTTATTTGCAAAATTTCAGTTTAGACCAAACATGACAATTTTCATCGTGAACCTAATCCTTGAAACCCCCCCCCCCCGGCCGGGGGTCTTCTGTTCCTTCAAACCCATTTACCGGTATGAGTAGAAATGGTTCCTTCTCTGCACGGGGCACAATCATAGCAGCAAATTGGTTGTCCTACATAAACGATCTTGCTGTATCCAGGTTGGCAGCTTTCTGTACAAGTAGAATGGGGCCGTGTCTGAAGGGAATCAAGAAAGGAAAAAGCTGAGGGATTTCCGGAGGTACTATACCATTCTGTTTTCATGTGTCCATTCCTTGCAGAACAACCGGATCATGTTCCCATCCCTGATCTCTAAACAACCAAAATATACCGGTATAAAAAATTTATAAAATTGTCCAGTAGCACCTTAGAGACCATCTAAGTTTGTTCTGGGTATAAGCTTTCGTGTGCATGCCCAGAGCAAACTTAGCTGGTCGGTGTGTGTATATATATGGTCATACCTCGGTTTAAGTACGCCTTGGTTTGAGTATTTTCAGTTTATTTCAGAGTATTTCTGCGGACCTGTCTGGAACGGATTAATCCACTTTCCATTACTTTCAATGGGAAAGTTCGCTTCAGGTTAAGTATGCTTCAGGTTAAGTACAGACTTCCGGAACTTTCCGGAACCAATGACATTCATACTTCGGGTTAAGTACACTTCAGGATGAGTACTCCGTGGACCCGTCTGGAACAGATTAATCCACTTTCCATTACTTTCAATGGGAAAGTTCGCTTCAGGTTAAGTACGCTTCAGGTTAAGTACAGACTTCCGGAACCCATTGTGTTTGTAAACCGATGTACCACTGTATATATATCGACGGCATCAGACCAACACGGCTACCTACCTGACTCTAAACAACCAAGGATAGATTGAGGCTGAGACCAGCTATATTGCTATTTGCTAATTTGAAGTAGAGACTTCCAGGCTCAAAGCTCACTATGACATTACGCCAGCTTGTAAATTATGAATAGGTTGGATGGCCATCTGTCACGGATGCTTTAGCTGAGAATCCTGCATTGCAGGGGGATGGACAAGATGACCCTCAGGTCCCTTCCAACTCTAGGTTTCTAGGATTCTGTGAATAGATTCCTCACCTGATTGAACCAGTTGGGCCACACAATGGCTTCCTCGTGAATAGTTAGCTCTAGACCGGAAGATGGTTGCCTCTCCAGCTTCCCAACTTTCACTCTTATGGCAGATTGGTTAGGAAATGTGACCAAATTTGCAATATCATAATCAGCCACCAACTCCCTGTCCTCGTCAAAATACCTGTCATCTATGGTAGTAGCACTGTTGAAGTGGAGCCTTCTCAGAAACGGGTGAAGCTAGAAAGAGAGAGATAAAATGTCAACATGTGTACAGTGGTGCCTCGCAAGACGAATTTAATTCGTTCTGTGAGTCAATTCGTATTGCGGAAAATTGGTCTAGCGAATCCCATAAGAAAGCATGAATATTTTTTTAAAAAAAATTGCCCATAGGAATGCATTAATTGAATTTTAATGCATTCCTATGGGAAACCGCGATTCGCTAGTCAAATTTTTCACAAAACGAATTCGTCTAGCGAGGCAACCTCTGCTTGAAAAAATCTTTTCATTAAGCGAAAAATTCGTCTTACAGGGCATTCGTCTAGCGAGACACCACTGTACTATGGGTCAGTGAATCACATTCCTTCCTTCTTCCATCCTAATCTTAATTCCCCGCCCCACCTCCATTTCTTTAATGGAAACTGATGCATTACCTGATTGCCTAAATATATTTCACTAGAAATTCCAGGATTTCAACCTTGGGGTGCTCTGTTACTGAGCTACAGTCTCTCCTTATTGGGACATGCTGCGGCAAGCAGCTTGAGGTGGTCCTGGAGGCCAAAGGCTCATTTTGTGTCGCATTTCTAGGCACAGGTCTGAGCATTCCCCATGCCCTCCAGTGCTTTTCCTCCTGCCTTTTACCACTGAATCAAAGCAAACGGCACAAATCCCAAGTTGCCACTTGTTCCAATTCAGGGCAAAAAAAGAGACTCTGACAACAGGAAAATCCCCAATCCCCCTCTCTCCCTCCCCCTGCCCCCTGTGTCTCTCTCACCTGCCATGGCTCTACATTCAGAACGTCCTGACTGCCTCTTTTGGTACTCAACATGTGGCTTGATGCAGAGGTCATCAGAGCATGCAAGGCTTGTGCTGTGACATAGACAGCACTGTAAACAATGTAGCTCTCAGCAGACATGCCTTTCTCATGCCAATCTGAGGGGAGACCTTCCAATTTTCCCCTCCTTGTGCATCTTTTCCAAGTTTTCCTCGACCATTTCTGGCTGGGATGAGAGCAGTCAAATGTTTCTGACCAAGCACGATCCAATGAATCTTCATCTTGAGTCAAGAAAAGGTTGCGGGATTTTGACCTCTTGTTTGCTTGGATGGCGAAGGACAGTGCGCCGTGGAAGGATTTGATATTCCGATATGCAAAAGATGAGCTTAAGGTGAAGCCCCACAGAGCTGTAGAGATCCAAACTTTCCCTACAGAAATATTGCTTTTTCTTTCAATTTCATTTAGCATGTGTGGCAACAGAAACATTGAGTCGGAGTCCCCATAATAAATAATCACATTGGCTTTCTTCTGTGTAAGGTTGGCTTGAAAATGTATCAAGTGTTGTTTTACACCATGGATTTTAACAGAAGACAATTGTGGGATTCCATATGTGAAGGCAACACAAATATCACTCTTAACAAATGTTGCCATCATGGTTTGCAGGAAGTGATCTCCATCATTATTTTCTGGAGCAAGGAGTCCGACCCACGTCCACCTGAAATGCAGGAGCAACTGGACTATCCCCATGTATTGCAGAGTTTCCTTTGGGCTCATCCAGTAGGAAGAGGGAAACTTAGTTTTAGCATTCAGAATACGGTTAGCAAAACCGTAAGTGAGCTAGAAGGAAAGGAATCAATGCTTAGTGTTGGAAATAATCTGCACACAATGGGAAATGCAAATATAGAATAGAATATATAGAATAGAAATTAGGAAATGCAAACATAGAATATAGCATTCTCAGATTTCATGAAGAAAATAAGGATGCACAAAACTAGGAAAGCTCCCCATCCAGTTTAACTTCAATTTCCAAAGTTCTGATATTATTACAGCAGATAATCACAATAACAACAACAACAACAACCAAAAGGTGTGCTAACTCTGATAAATAATCGCCAAGGGCCTTCTGGTGGTTCCCTCACTGCGAGAATTGAGGTTACAGGGAACCAGGCAGAGGGCCTTCTCAGCAGTGGCGCCCGCTGTGTGGAACACCCTCCCATCAGATGTCAAGGAAATGAACAACTATCTGACTTTCAAAAGACATCTGAAGGCAGCACTGTTTAGGGAATTTTTTAATGTTTAATGCTGCTCTGTATTATGTTTTTAATATTCAGTTGGGAACTGCTCAGAGTGGCTGGGGAAACCCAGCCAGATGGGCGGGATATGAATAAATTATTATTATTATTATTATTATTATTATTATTATTATTATTATTATTACATTTTTTGCAACTCTCAGTTCAGGTTTATTTGTCTTGACAGTTTAACAACAGTGACTAAATGTTAAGGAATCCTTAGCCATATGGTTCCTGTTGAAGCCTTGCAAGTTTGCCCTCACATTTTGCTTCCTAACTTTCTGTATAAATTTCTGAGTCCCTGACTTCTTATTCCCCCTCCTCTTCCTCTTCTTCATCATCTTCATCTTCTTCTTTGTCTTCAAGCTAAGAGTCCTAGCCTACTGTTAGCTATGGGCTTAGTACACCAATACACCCTGTACTGCCCTCTTAGATGCCCTAAATGTCCCCTTTGGGGTGTTGGGAAGGGAACCAACACAAAGAAGTTTTTCTGAGGAGAATTCAAAGTGTACTACATCTTCCTAAGTGTACTACAGAGCTGCTAAAGGTAAACAGTGTGAGTTCACATGTTTACCCCCAACTTCCTTGAGCCAAACATCAACGGAAAACTCCCAAACCGAGAAAAGGGTTCTATACTCTTCAACCCCCATGACCCCTGATTCAATTACAAGAGTTAAGCAGTTAGATCTGAGATTTGCTCAGTCAGGCCTCCCCTTGTTCTCCATACCTGCGGGACCTTGTAAGCATTTAGCATGACTGCCATTTGAAAAAAGGTTTCAGAGTCCCCTCCTTGAATAACAGCCAGGATCTTTCCATGGCTTCCACACCTGAAATTAGGGACCAGCCAATGCCTGCTAGAGAGCAGGTCTACCATGGCTTCAGAGGCTGTCCTGGCACTGAAACAATTTTCATAGATGCTGTAGCCAAGAGTGATGTTAGGTAAGAGCTTGGGGTTTTCATTGATCTCATTAATGGCAAACAAGATGGTCAGAATGTCTTGGTGGTTCCTCTCCAGAATCCTGGAATGAAAAGCAAATGTCATATCTGTTGGTACAATGAAAAAATAGGTATAAAAGAGGAATCCTGGATGCCAAGATCTAAGTTTGGGACATGTTTTCTTTGAGAGAATTCCTACAAAGATTTATAATCACAAAATATGCAGGAAAGCAAAGCATGGAACTACAGTTTGTGAGTCCTACAATATATGGCCTTCTAAGATCTTTCCAAAGTTTCCCACTTCCCCTAGCATTGAAAAAGATCACGTTTGGTAAGTTAAAAATGGTTTACTTATAGACTCTTCAAATGTCAGGTTCACGGTATGTTATTTTATTTATATATATAGATTTTTAAATTAAATTTTCTGTTTTCCAATTTAGAGTATTCATTTAAAAAAGGTAAAGGACCCCTGACAGTTAAGTCCTGTCGCGAACAACTCTGGAGTTGCAGCGCTCATCTCGCTTGACTGGCTGAGGGAGTCGGCGTTTGTCCACTTCCGCAGACAGTTTTTCCAGGTCATGTGGCCAGCATGACTAAGCCACTTCTGGCGAAACCAGAGCAGCACATGGAAACACCCTTTACCTTCCCGCTGGAGCGGTACCTATTTATCTACCGTACTTGCACTTTGATGTCCTTTTGAACTGCTAGGTTGACAGGAGCTGGGACCGAGCAATGGGAACTCACCCCGTCAAAGGGATTCAAACTGCCAACTTTCCGATCAGCAAGCCCTGATCTCAGTGGTTTAGACCATAGCGCCAACCGCGTTTGTTTAAACAGCTTTAAAATATCAATGACTTCCCAGTGTGGTGCAGTGGTAAAGAGCGGTAGACTCGTAATCTGGTGAACCGGGTTCGCGTCTCCGCTCCTCCACATGCAGCTGCTGGGTGACCTTGGGCTAGTCACACTTCTTTGAAGTCTCTCAGCCCCACCCACCTCACAGAGTGTTTGTTGTGGGGGAGGATGGGTAGGGAGATAGTGAGCCGCTTTGAGACTCCTTCGGGTAGTGATAAAGCGGGATATCAAATCCAAACTCCTCCTCCTCCTCCTCCTCTTCTTCTTCTTCTTCTTCTTCTTCTTCTTCTTCTTCTTCTTCTTCTTCTTCTTCTTCTTCTTCTTCTTCTTCTTCTTCTTCTTCTCTTCCATGGTTAATTTTGCATAGCATAAATCCCTGCATATTTTATATAAACTAAACCATTCAGTATTCCATTATTACTTCTATCAAAATCTATTTACACTTTTGAATTTGTCTTAATGCTGCCAACCTTTTCAAGTGTACACAATTCCCCCCCCCCCATATATTCAATAAACATTTTCCAATCTTCTTTAAACGTATGTTCTTCTTGTTCTCTTATTCTATATGTTAGGTCCGCAAGCTGCACATATTCCATCAGTGTAAGTTGCCATTCTCTTTTGGTTGGGACTTAGCTCGTTTTCCATTTTGGGACTAACAAAACATGGGCTGCATAAATAACAAAACATGGGCTACATAAATAACCTTGGTTGACACCTGGGAATTTCCATTTGAATTATCCCTAATGAAAAGGACTCTGTGTTTTGCTTTTGTGGGGTTTTTTTTTGTTTTTTTTGGAAAGGTGCTTTTAAACATTTCTTTTCCAATTCATTATACATTATTTTCCAATACTGTTTACCCTTTTACGTATTCTATTCTATTCTACCTTTTTACAGGTCCCCCACATATAAAATATGTAAAGGCATAAAAACTTGGCTTCATTACAAAGTGGTGAAAATTCCTAAATTATTGGTATAGGAACTCAAGAGCTTCTAAGCTGGAGCAAAGTAGCTTAGCCTCTTCACACATTATGATCATCAGGTAGGCTAGAGGGTAACAAAGGTGAGCTAACATAGCAAGAGAGATTACCCTATGGTCTTAACCTCTTTGTGCATTTATTAGACTTCAGCATATAAGTTATATGAGGATGCTTATCACACAATATTTGTCAAGTATATTATTATTATTATTATTATTATTATTATTATTATTATTATACTGTATACCCTATTCAAGTTGATCTCAAGGCAGTCCACAACAGAAAATTACAATATACACAGCACAAAATACATAGTAGAAATAATCAAAACAAAATACAGAATAATCAAAGCAATAAACAACAGTAATGTATACACACTTATCTGCAATACAGAAGTCCCTGAACTGTACTCCAGCCTATATATATAACCATCCAAATTAACATATAACATTTAAAAATGATTTAATACAACCCCACCCTCCAAATAAAACAGCCCCCACCCAAGTTGAAACCCCATCCCTGTTAAACACTCATTTTAACACAAGAGGGGTGGAGGCCAGTGTCAATGTTCTACCACTTGATAAAGAGCAGTTTTTGCGGGGGAAACAGTAGGACAAAGGCGAGACTGCTCAGACCCATGCTTTTAAGGCACAGGACAAGTGCGGACAAGCCCTATGTCCATCTGCCATGCCCATTTCTTGGCAACTCCATTCCATTACACACAGACACACATATACACACAAGAGAGAGGGGGGGAGGGAGAGGGAGGGGGAAGAGATTTTCTGTTCCCCCTCCCCAGCAGTCAGTCAGCATTCTTTGCCCACTGAGCATATTTAGTCATCATTGGGTTGTTTTAGAATTACTGTCCCCTTTCAGTGTTCTCCACTATTTTTTGTACTTCTGCAAACTTTTGTTGTTCCCCCACGTCTGCTAACGCGTCACCTCCCTCTTGCATGGGGATGAAGTCATTTTGCCTTCAAAGGGGCTGGCACTCAGAGAACAGGTTCCCCATTAATGCAGATATTTACATATTACACTAGAGCTAAGGTAGATTTACTCCCCTCTCACAAATGACACTTTTAAATACCTGAAAGAAGAAAAGCATATCAAGCAACTCACAGAAATGACTGTGTGAAACAGCATCTCCCATATTGTCACCCTAGCAGTGAAAGTGTTTTACCAGGAATAAATGTTTGTTCCTGGAAAATGGAGACTTTCGTGAGCAGCTTCCATTAATACAGCCAAGCAAATCGTCCATTTTCATAGTCACCTTTCAAATCGTATTTCAAAACTAAGGAGCTTAAGAAACTGATGCTCACCCCAAATATCAAATAGAAACTGCTACAGAGAATAACAGAATTGTCTGAGGACAGTTAAAGGCTAACATGAAGTGACACTTACGGTTGGAAGTCATGGGTGGGGTCAGACATGAAAGCATATGTTGGATAGACAGCTGCTCCCACTGGTATAACTCCAGTAATGAGGTAATCTCCGGGACTGTAATAATTATTTGGAGGTGTCTGTAGGTTTGAGAGGTCTACTTCTTCATTCATCACTACCCCAAAGGGCAAATGAAGCAATATTAGCAGCAGGATCATTTTAGACACAAGGAAGAGACACCTTCCTTCAATTAACTCTGCAGTATACCCAGTCCATGCACTGGGAGATAAATTTGCCAGGAAAAAACCATGACAGTCTGGCAAGCCTCATCCTGTGTCTGGCTTCTCAGAGGAAGAGCCCAAACCTGGCTTCCGTGGAAAAGAAGATACAAACATCAGATTGAGAGTCTAAATCTCAGCCCTCGTTCTCATTACATCAATATCTTTATATATTTATGTTGCTCTCTTTCCAGATTTGAGGAATAAATGATCAATGATTCTGGGTTGTTATTATTATTATTATTCACGCATAAGTGACCTCTGGGTAAAAATAACTTAGGGGACCTTGGTCACAGGAACACACATCAATGACGGTGATTTCGATAATTGCAGGGGACATATGGCCTCCTCTTTGCATACCCTCTATGGCACATTCACAGGTGCTGAGAAGGAGAAAACCTGTTTGCAAAACTTTATGTCATGCTTTCCCTTGGGACAATTGAAGGGACGATGAAATTGAACTAAAGTTAAGTGGAGGTGCGGGCAGCTCATAAGCCTCCAGTTGTTGCTCAACTCCATCTCTGACTACTGGGCAGGCTGTCTTGGCTGGTGGGCACTGTAGTCTAAAGTCAAGGGCCGTGTGCCATATGGCAGATAGCCTTTTATCATCCAAGCTGACACTTAACAGAGGTTTTCACTCCTCTGAATACCCATGCACACTACCCTTGCATCTAAGCAGTAATTCCCAGGTCTGTGCTCTATGGAGAAGTTGCAGCAACAGGGGGAGGGGGGGATGTCCACAGTATGCAAAGAAGAAGAAGAAGAAGAAGAAGAAGAAGAAGAAGAAGAAGAAGAAGAAGAAGAAGAAGAAGAAGAAGAAGAGGAGGAGGAGGAGGAGGAGGAGGAGGAGGAGGAGGAGGAGGAGGAGGAGGAGGAGGAGGAGGAGGAGTAGTTTGGATTTGATATACCGCATTATCACTACCCTAAGGAGTCTCCAAGCGGCTATGCTAACATTCTCCTTTCCCTTCCTCCCCCACAACAAACACTCTGTGAGGTGAGTGGGGCTGAGAGACTTCAGAGAAGTGTGACTAGCCCAAGGTCACCCAGCAGCTGCATGTGGAGGAGCGGAGACACGAACCCGGTTCCCCAGATTACGAGTCTACCACTCTTAACCACTACACCACACTGGCTCTCAATACACCCTGTATTGTCTCCCCATGGGCTGCGGACACACAGCTGGAGACTGTGCCCACGTGAGAAGCTGCCTCTGCTCTTCTTGTTTCAATTCTCCTAAACTGTGGGAGGGCAAGGAAGCACCTGGCTCTTCTCTTGGCTGGCCTGCCTCGTCCTCCTCTTCCTTCACTGTTCCTTCCCAACTTCCCCTTACTCTTGACTCCTGGCTGGTACAGGTCCCCACAAATAACTAGCCCCCTCTCCTGAGTCAGGCTCCAGCCCCGCTTCCCCCAATGCACACGGGTCAGTGTCCTGCTAGTCCCTGACATCTAACAACATCTGGGGGGGCTAGTTTTACCACCACTGGTAGAACTCTCTCAAAATAACCAGGAATGTGATTTTGATGTATGTTCCTGCATTGCCTGCAAAGTAGAATCTGGTCCTGGCCTTCCACCTCATTTGATTAATAATAGCATGAGGGGCAATTAAGGACTCCTCCAAAAACTTGTTTATTGAATATTCATTCTGATTTGCATACAAAAACCTTATATCGAGATTTTGATCAGGATTGCCTAAAGAGGGTCGGGCTTTTTCCAGTCTTTGACCACAGTGTAGTCCCTGCAGGAAGCAGAGACATTTAATTCATACTTAGGAGTGGTAACTAATATAATGCACTCGCTTCACATTCCCTGGTCTCTAGCAGTCCCATTTTCTAGGAGAGGGTATCAAAAAATGAAAACGTTGAAAAGTTGGCGCCATTCGCGGAAGTTATGCTTCGTCCAGTTTGTTCATGGGGCAGTTATACCTCAACAAGCTGTCGTGTTTGTCTGCTTGCAAAGGGTGGTGTTCAATTGAGTTCCACTCACAACAGACCCATTGAAGTTAATGGATCTAAAATAGTCCTGGAGTAGGTTTAACGTAATGAGTCTACCAGTGGAACCTCTTTGTAAGGACTTCTGCTTGTGGAACAGGGCTTCCCCATTTCTCCTTCCTCCACTTGCCCCTGCAATAGCTTCTGAGAAAGTTGGAGGTCTCCCAAACAGCATTGGGGTGGGAAGAAGGGTCATTATTCCATCTGGAAAGCAGAAATGCTTTTGCTGCTGGAATGATCCAGAAGGCTCAGCACTGAATTCCCTCCCCCCCCTTATATCCATTAATTTCAATGGATCTACTCTCAGTCAATATAACCCATGGTCTTTAGCAGCTACCTCGAAATGAGGAGCAACAGTAAGTGTGGGTCAGGGTGAGACCTTCATCTTAATGGTTGTAGCCTAGGAGATTTACAAAGGACACCAAGGTCATTTTGAATTACACTGCATTGGTAACACATCTATGGCTCTAGGTAGCTGAGAGCCCACAAATTGGCTCACAAGTCCCAGGTGATAACATTGAAGCTACTGAGTCTCTGCCATCAGATTGTTTCTCCTGCACGCTCCTGGTCTCTGTTGCAAGCAGATGGAAAGGACTCTAGGCAAAGTCAGGTGGTAAGTCTGTGAAGGGAGGGAAAGTAGTTCCAACTTCTCCTATCCTACTACCAATCTCTCACTGGTGGCTGTAGGCTTCTTCCCAGAGTGTCTTCCTTTTCAACATTTCATGACCCTTAGGAGAAATGATACATGGTGAATGAAGGAGCATGATATTAAGGCCCTTGCGTGGATCTCATACCAAAAAACAATCTCATACTTTTTAAGAATAGCTGTGTGTGTGTGTGTGTGTGTGTGTGTGTGTGTGTGTGTGTGACTGAGCCTTGATAATGTAGCAAGTGAAATATATACAGACTGCTGAATTGTGGCTGACCTATACATTTGACACAACCTTATTATTTTCTTTTCACCATTAGGTGTTCCTTTGTATTCAGATCAGGCCTCAGCACAATGATGTAGCATTTGGGAAGGAAGATGCAGCCCAGGAGCCCAGCACTGGAAGCCAAGATGGAGAAGATCTGCACAGCGACCATGTATTTCCCCTTGGTGCTCAAGTAAGTTGGCACAAAGGAGACCCAAACACTGCAAAACACCAGCATGCTGAAGGTGATAAACTTGGCTTCGTTGAAACCCCCAGGGAGCTTCCTGGCGAGGAACGCAACCGTAAAAGAGATGGCAGCCAGAAGGCCCATGTAGCCAAGAGCAAAGTAAAACATAGTGATGGATCCTTCATTGCACTGCAGAATTGTCTGTGTGACTTGGGAATCCATGTCCAGTTCTGGGAATGGAGGAGATATTCCGATCCAGGCAATACAGATGCCAAACTGAAAGACAGAACCAAAGAGGACAATACCATTTGCCAAACTCTTTCCCACCCACTTGCTAATGCTATTCCCTGGTTTTGTGGCCATGAATGCCAAAACCACAGTTATAGTTTTTGCCAGCACGGAAGAGACGGCGACCGAGAAGATGATGCTGAAGATGGTTTGGCGGAGAAGGCAGGTGACCTTTTGAGGCTGGCCAATGAAAAGAAAGGAGGACAAAAAGGAAAGCAGGAGAGAAACGAGGAGGGTGTAAGTGAGGTTTCGATTGTTGGCTTTAACAAGTGGAGTGTCTTGGTATTTAATGAAGATTCCCAAAATAGTACTTGTGATTAGGCACAAGATTAGGGCAAAGAAAACCAAGGTAATCCCCAGTGGTTCTTCATAGGAGAGGAAGATTATAGTCTTGGGGATACATTGATCCCTCTCACTGTTTGAGTACTGATCTTTTGGACACTCAAGACAATGACCTGCATCTGAAAGAAAAAAAAGAAAAACTTATTTCAGTACATTGAATTTAAATGTTTTTCCTTTTTATAAATGGAGAATCCAAAAACATCAATCTCATGATTTCAGGATTGTATAGTTTTTGGCGGAATCTCTGGAATTCGAGACCTTTTCCATTGTGTTGGAGGACTGCAACCACGCAAAATCAGCTTCTTGAAATGTTGTGTTTCAATTTTGCAACGATCCCTGTATTCCTTTGCTAAGATGTTTTTTCAGGCTTAACATGGATGCTTCCATCCTGAAGCTGCTTCTCAGAACCCACGTCTCCCGTGACTTGCTGTTCCTTCAAAACCATTTACCTGTCTGAGTAGAAATGGTCCCTTCGAGGCACAGGGCACAATAATAGCAGCATATCTTCTTTCCTTCTGGCACCACCTTGCGAGCTCCAGGTTGGCAGCTTTCTGTGCAGGTAGAACGGGGCGTTGTCTGGACAGCAAGGAATGAAAGAGTGTTTGATGAATCACTGCTTTGTATATAGAAACAGAGTTGGAAGTTATAGCTCAGGACCGCAATACCTCAAGGACCGCCTCCTTCCATATGAACCTACACGGACCCTGAGATCATCTTCTGAGGCCCTTCTTTGTGTGCCTCTTCCCCAAGAGGTCCAGAGGGTGGCAACACGAGAACGGGGCCTTCTCTGCAGTGGCTCCCAGTCTGCGGAATACTCTCCCCAGGGAAGCCTGCCTGGTGCCTTCATTATACACCATTAGGCACCAGGTAAAAGCATTCCTTTTTAACCAGGCCTTTGATTGACATCCTATGCCCTTTTAAAATGTGGCTCTTGGGGGGGGCGGTATTATTGAGTTATTGCTTTTATTTTTATTTTATATACTGTGATCCTTTTATGTGAACCGCCCTGAGACCTCCGGGTATAGGGCAGTAAATAAATTCAATAAGTAATAAAATAAAAAATAATTACTAAACCATTCTGTACAGGTGGGTCCATGCCTTGCAGAAGAAATGGTATCTCTCTGTGTCTCATGTTCAAAGCACTTCTCCTGGAATATTAACTGTGTCTTTCTATTACACTCAGACAAGGAATCCTTTATCACCTTAAAGTGGGGGTGGGAAACCTCTGGCCCTCCAGAAATTCATGGAGTACATATCACATGAAACTTAGCTCTTGACTATGTTCACAGTGGTTGATGGGAGTTGGACTCCAGCAGCACCTGGAGGCCACATTTTCCTCATCCCTCCCTCCTTTGAACACTAAATAAAATAGGATGCCATAAGATTGCTTTGTTTTCCGTTTTTGTTTTATTGGGGGTGGGGGGGAGATGCTATAGAAAGCTTCTTATACATCAAGCATGGCCAAACCTGGCCCTCCAGCTGTTTTGGGACTACAACTCCCATCATCCCTAGCTAACAGGTCCAGTGGTCAGGGATGATGGGAATTGTAGTCCCAAAACAGCTGGAGGGCCAAGTTTGGCCATGCCTGTTATACATCATCACTGATATATATCGCAATGACCTTGTAGCTGTTTTTGACTGAGACCAGCTACTGTAGTTTGTTCATCTTCAGGCTCACAGTCAGCATTCTTAGGTAATACACTACATTTATGGATGGTGGAGATATTTCAGCATTAAAAGGTGAGCCTACGTAGTCCACACTCTCTAAAACCATATGAGAATAGAAATACAGTCCTCCTTTGAAATCTGCACTTCTCCAAAATCTGCAATGCAGTTCTCCAGCCAAGGTGTGTGTGTGTGTGTGTGTGTGTGTGTGTGTGTGTGAAAATATTAAGAATCTATGACAATGAATATGTTAGTAGCAAGAGTGGCTGGGGAAACCCACCCAGATGGGCAGGGTATAAATAATAAAATTCATATTCTTATTATTCTTATTCTTATTCTATGTTAGCAAAATATACCGTATTTACACAAATCTAATGCACCATCAAATCTAATGTGCACCCCAATTTTCTCAACGTAATTTCACCCCAAAAAGGTGCACATTTACATCCAAGTACTGTATTTAGGGGAAACTGCATTGCAAAAAATGTGAACATCTGGCAAAATTGCATGAAGACATGTGTGCATTGGGATAAATTTGTACCAAAATGCTGATAGATTTTCTTGAGGATTCTGTTTATTTATTTTTTCGTAATTATGCCAGAATTTGGAGAACTGAATTTAAGATTGGAATAATCTCGAAGAACCAAACTGACAGGTTCACCCATTGCTAGCTACACTTCCCCAACTTGTAAGATAAGAATCCACTCCCTACCTGGTTAAACCAGCTGGGCCATGTGGTGTCCTTCTCATGAATAGTCAGCTCTACACCCAAGGAGGTTTGGGTCTGCAGCTTCCCAACTTTCACTCGTGCGGCAGTTTGGTTAGGAAATGTGACAAAATTCACAATATCATAGTCGGCCGCGAGCTCCCTATCTCCATCAAAATGCACCTCGCCCATGGCAGTATTGTTGAAGCGGATGCTTCTCACAAAGGGGTGAAGCTAAAAGGACAATATTTGCAAGATGGAGAAACAATTACACATTTCACTTCCTCTTCGTTCAGGGTCCCCAAACTAAGGCCCGGGGCCTGGGTGCGTCCCAATCGCCTTCTAAATCCGGCCTGCAGACGGTTCGGGAATCAGCATGTTTTTGCAAGAGTAGAATGTGTTCTTTTATTTAAAATGCATCTCTGGGTTATTTGTGGGGCATAGGAATTCATTCATATATTTTTTCAAAATATAGTCCGGCCCCCCACAAGGTCTGAGGGACAGTGGACCGGCCCCCTGCTGAAAAAGTTTGCTGACCCCTGTTTCTAGTTCTTTGGCAGCAACCAATGCAATTCTTGAACGTGGGAACAAGTTTCTGACCCCTGACAGAGGACATAATGAAATCCTGGGAGAGTGATTCATGTATATGGTGAGTTCAGCTGGAAGTCTGCCAAGAAGCAGCAAGACTGTAACGGATTTGCCATATGTGTTTTGATGAACCACAGAATCTAGCTTTTATATGGGTCGGGATCATACCTGCCAAGTTGCTGTCAGAGAAATAATGGACCGGGCCGGAAATAGCAGGCCAGAAGTAGCGCTGCCGCCATTTTGGAACTGGGCGGAGCATGCTCAGAAGTGACTTTTGATGCTGCTTTGCCCAGTTCCAAAATGGCCACCGCGCCAGAAGTCGCACTGCAGCCATTTTGGAATTGGGCAAAGCAGCATCAAAAGTCGCTTCTGAGCATGCTCCGCCCAGTTCCAAAATGGCCGCCGCGCCAGAATAAACCGGGGGGGGGACATTTTTTCAGCTAGGAACAGCTGGAAAAGCGGGAGACTTGGCAGCTATGGTTGGGATAATTGAAAAGGGTTAAATTGTGAGAGATCCTTGAGTGGGCATTATATTCAAAGCAATGGGCCCTTAGTGATATTCCAATGAGAATACAAATTTTAGGAACAGTGCTATTTAGGGGGCAGTCAGGTAGTATGTTGGTTGAGTTGTCATTGCATCAGTGAAGAGTCTGAAGATAAAGTTGAGAATCACTGAAGGCAGAAGCTGAGTGGAGCCAGCCGGGGTAGGGAACCTCCACTAGAGGGGGAAAATAGGTCAAACCTTCTCTTGAAGTAATATTAGTTTAAAAACAACAACATGTTCCACCATGACAGTAGAATGTTTAAAGTGACTGTAAACTATTTAATAGAACTGTGACACCAGCACCTTCCCCTCCCAATCCAAGATGGCGCCCAATCTGGTACTTCAGATCAGCTGGGTGTTCATCAGTATGCGGATGACACCCAACTCTATCTCTCTTTTAAATCAGAAGCAGTGAAGGCGGTGAAGGTCCTGCGTGAGTGCCTGGAGGCGGTTGGAGGTTGGATGGCGGCTAACAGATTGAGGCTGAATCCTGTCAAGACAGAAGTACTCTTTTGGGGGGACAGGGGGCGGGCAGGTGTGAGGGACTCCCTGGTCCTGAATGGGGTGACTGTGCCCTTGAAGGACCAGGTGTGCAGCCTAGGAGTCATTTTGGACTCACAGCTGTCCATGGAGGCACAGGTTAATTCTGTGTCCAGGGCGGCTGTCTACCAGCTCCATCTGGTACACAGGCTGAGACCCATCTGCCTGCAGACTGTCTCACCAGAGTGGTGCATGCTCTAGTTATCTCCCACTTGGACTACTGCAATGCGCTCTGTGTGGGGCTGCCTTTGAAGGTGACCCGGAAACTGCAATTAATCCAGAATGTGGCAGCTAGACTGGTGACTGGGAGCAGCCGCCGAGACCACATAACACCGGTCCTAAGAGACCTACATTGGCTCCCAGTACATTTCCAAGCACAATTCAAAGTGTTGGTGCTGACCTTTAAAGCCCTAAACGGCCTTGGTCCTATATACCTGAAGGAGCATCTCCACCCCCATTGTTCAGCCCGGACACTGAGGTCCAGCGCCAAAGGCCTTCTGGGGGTTCCCTCACTGCGAGAAGCAAAGCTACAGGGAACCAGGCAGAGGGCCTTCTCAGTAGTGGCGCCCGCCCTGTGGAACGCCCTCCCATCGGAGGTCAAGGAAATAAACCTGACATTTAGAAAACACCTAAAGGCAGCCCTGTTTAGGAAAGTTTTTAATCTGATATTTTAATGTATTTTGGTATTTGTTGGAAGCCGCCCAGAGTGGCAGGGAAAACCCAGCCAGATGGGCGGGGTATAAATAAATAATAATAATAATATCCAACCCTGAGCCAATCTCCAAACGTATTTGAAAGCCGGCCCCAAGTGTTTTAAACTCTAATTGAACATGTGCTGGGGAGGGTAGAAAGGGAAGCAGGAGATTCTTTGCCTCCTCCCCCACCCCACATGCACAACAGGGTTGCAAAAACTAATCCAGTGGTTCTCAATTTTATTTTTTATTTTTTTGCGGTGGTGGAACCTTCACTTCAAACAAAACTTCCATTTAGTCCTGGCTGTAATCTCTCTCTCTCTCTCTCTCTCTCTCTCAGCTGTATAAAATGGAGATTATAAATAACTGGTGGAATACTGAACCCTGGTTATAAGTCCTTCTCAGCTAACCTTCCTGAATATTCACAAGGGATAGTTCTACTGAATTAGCAGGAGTGAACCAAAGGATCACGTCCAGTGACAAGATGTAGCAGAGTGACATTCCGCACCCTACCAAGCAGTGACTGATTTGGAAATAAGTGAGGATAATATGCACAGGCACAGTGAGGAACCACCTCTATAGGTGGGAAGTTTTCTTTGTCTCCCTCCCTCTCTCACCCGCCATGACTCCATGTTCAGAAGGTCCAATCTGCCTTGTTCTGTAGTCATCACACGGCTAGATGCAGATGTCATCAGAGCATGGAAGGCATGTGCTGTGACATAGACAGCACTATAAACAACATAGCTCTCCGCAGACATGCCTTTCCCAAGCCAAACTGCTTCCATTTTCCCCTTCTCCGTGCATCTTCTCCAGGTTTTCCTTGACCATCTGTGGTTGGGATGAGAGCAATCAAAGGTTTCTGACCAAATCTGATCGAAGGAATCTTCATCTTGAGTCAGGAAAACATCCTGGGATTTTGAACCCTTCTTTGTTTGGATGCTGAAGAACAATGCACCTTGGAAGAATATGACGTCCCAGTACTCAAAAGATGTGCTTAAGGTGAAGCCCCACAGAGCTGTAGAGATCCAAACTTTCCCTACCGGGGCACTGATTTCCAGTTCAACTCTGTACAGCACATGTGGCAACAGAAACATTGTGTCAGAATCTCCATAATAAATAATCACGTTGGCCTTCCGCTGTGAAAGAACTGCTATAAGTCTTAAAAGGGTCTTCTTTGGAACACGAAGGTCAGAAAATATTTGCGGGAACCCAAAGGTGAAGGCTACACATATGCCACTCCTAAATAGCATCGCCTCCATGGTTCTCACAAATAGATTTCCACCTTCGTTGTCTGGAGCAAGCAGACCAACCCACGTCCACCTGAAATGCAGCAGCAGCAGAACTATCCCCCTGTATTGCGGAGTTTCCTTTGGGCTCATCCAGTAGGAAGAGGGGAACTGGGTTTTGTCACTCAGAATCTGGTTGACAAAACCGTAAGTGAGCTGGAAAGGAAAGGAAACGATGTTTAGCGTTGGAAATAATGTCTGGATATTGTGGGAGATTTGCAGTCGAAAATCTAACAATGTACTGTACTGAATATTCTTGTTAATTAGTAAGCCTAGGGGCTAACAACTACAGAGCTATAAATTTCTAGATAGGCAGACTCAGACCATAGGAATGCAACTGGTAGAGAGAGAGCTCTGTGTGCCGTCATTTCCCTGGTTTCAAGGTGAAAGAAATGAAAGATTTAAACCCTTCTCCTTCCTCTGTTGCTTGTTTGCTCTTTCTCCTTTTATACCATTTCTTCAATGGAGATTGATGGATGTTTATGCTCTTCATCAGTGTAGGCTCCATTTTAGAATTCAACTATGTATTTTGTAAGCTGGAAATATTTTTACCTGCATTATTTTTGCTGCTGCTGTTTGCTGAAAATGAGTGCAATAAATTAAATAAGTAACACTACCTTCCATTTACTTTACAGTCTGTGCTTGGTTCTGTGTTGTGGTTAAGCAAGGGGAGGGGGGGGGACCAATACACAGTTGGTTAGCTGGACGTACTCCAAACAAGTTTGTATAGCCTAGATCCCATGCTTTTAATTTTGCTGCCAAGGATGGGATTTCAAAACTCTCTTCAACCCCACTGCTGCCAGGAGAGATAACTTGTAATTAATATAGGGTAGCCTCCTCTACCTACTCAATCCATCCCACAAGAGAGATTGCCATTCTAAAATAGCTTCCACTCAAACATGTATACGTACTCAGATATAAGTCCCACTGAATTTTTTTGGACTTACTGCCAGGTAAGAGGGTTAAGGATCATTTGCATTTGTTTTCATTCACTGTACATTTGGCTCCCTTCGAAAATGTGTGTGTGTGTGTGTGTGTGTGTGTGTGTGTGTGTGTGTGTGTAAAAAACCCTCCCATCTCTGTGGTGCAACAAGTTTGTATCATCTGCACTGTGTATGAACTTAACTACTTTTTCTCTATTTTAAACTATTCCTATTATTTTTCTATATCACACAGAATGTGAAGTGTGTGAGTACATGTGTTTATCACAACTTTTTAAAAATTGAGTAGCGGTTTTCATTATTGTTTTGTTCTGCTTTTGAATATTATATTGCTTTTATAACACCCTGACATTTTATGAGAAAGCGGTATACGAAATAACCTAGATTTCCTGATGTAGACATCAACAGAGTTCTCCCAACCTGAGAGGGGGGGAAATGTTATAAACTCTTCAATCTCCAAGACCTCCATTTCAAGTTTTAAAAGTTGGGTCTGAGATTTGCTCTGACAGGTTCCCCCCCGTTCTCCATACCTGGGGGATCTTGAAGATGTCTAGCATGGTTGACATCTGAAAAAAAGTTTCGAAGTCCCCTCCTTGAATAGCAGCCAGGATCTTTCCATGTTGTCCACACCTGAAATTAGGGACCATCCAAAGTCCAGTTGAGAGGAGGTCCATTGTGGCTTCATAGGTTATCCTGACACTGAAACAGTTTTCAAAGATATTGTAGCCTAAGGTAATATTAGGCAAGAGCTTGGGATTTTCATTGATCTCATTAATGGCAAGCAAAATGGCCAGAACATGCTGGTAGTTCATCTGCAATACTCTGGATGGAAAACAAATGGAATGTTGACCAGTTTATACAGTGTATTAAAATGGATATATGCAGGAGATGTTACAAGAAACCACTCAGGCCGATGGAGTAAAGCAGTGCTAGGGTGGAGATCCTACAGTTTTTAAAGACCAGGAGAACGGCCACCTGTGTGCTGGGTAGACTATCTAAAACTAACAGCAGGGCTGATGTAGATGCAGCAAGCAGACAACAGAGAACACTGGGGAGAACGTGAAGAAACTTACAGATGTACAAGAAATAGGTGTTGTAAAGCCAGATCTCAGCCCCCAAAATAGGGAACTTTGAGGCACATTTCCTTCATATCTGCAGGTGAGCCTCCTACTGCCCCAGTCAAATTTCAATCCATTCCGCTAAACTATGGAGCTTAAGAATCTGCTGCTCACTCTGTATATAGACTGTATACAAGATAATGATTGGCTGAGAAAAATCAAAAGCTATGAGCAAATAGCACTTACGGAAGGAAGTCGCTGACAGGGTCAGACCTGAAAGCATGTTTTGGATACAGAGCGGTCCTCACAGGGATAACTCCAGCAATGGTGTAATCCCCTGGACTGTAATAATTATTTGAAGATGTCCGTAGGTCTGACAGATCTAGATCTTCCGCCGTTGCTACCTCAACTGGCAAATGAAGCAATACTAACAGAAGGATCATTTTAGGCACAAACAAGTGAGACCTTCCTTCAACTGACTTTATTATACTCAGAGCAATGATGGAAACATTTGCTAGGAAGGACACACAAACTCTTCATCCTGTGACTGACTTATCAGAGGAGGAGCTCGAGGCTGGCTTCAGTGCTAACAAAGAAACAAATATCAGACTAACCTACCACCTCGGATGGTCTTACTCCCAGCCCTCATTCTTAATAATTCAGTATATATATTTATGTTGCTGTTTCCATATTTGGCAAAAAGAATGATCAATGATTCTGGATTCCGATTATTATTATTATTATTATCACTGATCTCAAAAGTGACCTCTGAAAAACCCTATGAGAACACAAATCTATCACAATGCTTTTGATAATTGTAGGGGAGATATAATCACCTCCTCAAAGTTCCACACTCTCTTTGCAGCTGCTTGCGCAGGTGTACGGCAGGAGAAAACATGTTTGCAAAAGTTTGCATCATGCTTCCCTATGGGGCAACTGAGAAGACAATGAACTTGGAGGGCGATGTCCGTGATCCTCTAGACCCTTCGTTGGTGACCCTTGACTTTAAACCAGTGAGAGGGTAGGACTGGGCTGTAGCGCAGACTTTCAGCCCAGCTGCCTGAGCATTCAAATCCCTTGCGTCAATTTCCTTCTGGACTCTGCTGGCTACCCTCTCCTTCCTTGGAGGTTTTCAAGCAGAGGTTGGGTAGCCAACTGTCATGGATGCTTTAGTTGAGATTCCCACATTGCAAGGAATTGGCCTAGGTGACCCTCAGGGACCCTTCCAACCCTGCAATTCTATGGTTCTATGAGAAAACTGTCCATTTAATCCTACCCTCTGTTTCCTGTTATTTAACTTGCTACAAGATCCACAAGAGGACCTCGCCTCTTACTCCATGACTGCTAAGCTTATTCAATAGTCTTGGGTGAATTACTTTGTCAAAAGCTTTTTAAAAGTCCAAGCACACAATATCAACTGAACCACCTCTTTCTTTATGCTTGTTGGTGCTCTCAAAGAGCCACCTCACTAGGCAGTCACCTGATACAGTACTAATTTATTTAAATATTTCGTGGTTGTTAGTCTTCAGGTTTTTAGGAATGTGCTCCACAAATTATTTATTTGCATCCCTTATTGTCCTCTTGCACATTTTTAGGCAAAATTTGTGCTCCTTTTTGTTCTCCTCATTTGGACAATACTTTCATTTTCTAATGTAAGCCTTTGTGTCTCTAATACTTTTTTTCCCACTTTGCTTATCAACGACATAAGGGCATACTCTTGGTCCTGCAGTATACATTACAGCTGAGCTTTTAAAATTCTGGTTTTATACAGCTCCCAAATATTTTGGAAAGATTTGACCCTAACTGCGTACCTGTTAGGCAGTGTACATCTGATTCCACATATGTGTTCACCACAGGCATGAACTCAATGCACAGCTCTGGGAGGGTGGAAACTTTTATGTGGAGTCAGGCTGTGCATCCACTAAAAATGTGTATACCTTTAGCCTGTATACCCAAAAAAGAACTTGTCACACCAGGTAGAAGAAAAAGATTATTTATTGAGTTATTAAACAGAAATGAAGAAAGACAGCATATATGGGAGCTGCTTCAGACAGCAAGGTTAAAAAGTGCAGGCTGAAAATACAGTGGTGCCTTGCAAGATGAAATTAATTTGTTCCGCGATTCGTTTCGTATTGCAATAATTTCGTCTTGTGAAGCGTGGCCATAGAAAAATTCGTCTTGCGAGTCACCAAAAAAATCGTGAACCCCTTTCGTCTTGTGAGTTTTTCATTGTGAGAGGCATTCGTCTTGCGAGGTACCACTGTAATCATAAAGCAATTACACACACACCATAATTCTATAGAACCCCTGACTACTGAAAAGCCTAGAGATTAAGAAGAGCAATTTATGATAGCCTTACACCGAAAAGAAAGAAGGGAAGGGAAGGGTATACCTTATCTTGGAGCAAGCAGGATTTGAGAACTATGCCTCTGGTGAGAATTAAGCTCTCTCCTTCAGAATTCTATGCAGCCAAGGCAACAAAGTCTCTCAACCCATTATTTGGTCTAGAAAATTGTAGAGTTGAACTCTGGATTCACCAAGAAGCAAAGGTGGGGTCACATGGGAGCTGGGAGCAGACAAACCATTGAAAATCCCTTGCTTAACTATACTTTGAACCTAAATAACCTCTATGGAGAGGTCAGAGGGCTTCCTTAGTGAGCGAATAACAGTACACCTCTAAAGTGGCTGTGTTGGGTTTTCTTGGCAATTGTCTATTTAGATATATATTGAATTTGATAGTCCTATGACCACTGCTCCGTATTGGTTCAACAACATTTACATCTCACACCAGGCCTTGGGTACCACTTAAGATTAAGTCCAGGGTTACCACCCCTCTGGCTGTTCCATGACCAATTCTTCCTGGGCACAGTGTGACCTTTAGAGTGCCTAGAAATTGTACTTCATTGTGACTTGAGCACACATGAATATTGCCTATCTTGCCGTTAATTAAACAAAATTTTAAAAATTCCTTCCAGCGGCACCTTAGAGACCAACTAAGTTTGTCATTGGTATGAGCTTTCGTGTGCATGCACACTCCTTCAGATACCAAGAAATATGACTCCCTTCATACCTGAACACTGGCCAAACTGACTGGGGCAGCTAGGAGTTGGAGTCTAAGGGCTGAAGTCCAAACACTAGTTCTCTCTCTGCTGCCTGAACTTAAGGGCTTCACAGTGCTGGATGAAGTCATATTTGTATGCCTGTTTCAGTTCAAGATATTCAGTTACTTCCAGATCATGATACTTGAGTGGCTGAGAACTGCAGTTCCTGATTTTTGATAGGTGTCCTGTTGCTCTCCTTGATTCACGAAATGAGCAGGTGGGTCATTCATGACATGTCAGCTCCAGTCAATGGTGGATTTCCCAGGATGGCCCACAGTCTTCCTTCCCTGAGTGATGCTTCCATCCACTGTGCAAAAATGCTAGGATAAAAAGAGTGGAGTTTGGCCCCCAAGCTATGGATGTTTCGATGAAGATCCCTGTTCCCATAATGATTATTTTGCAGCAACAGTTTGTTAGCACAACATAGAAATCATGCTCCCCCTTGCCACTTGGCTTGGAACAGGTAAGGAACCTCTGGCATATGGGCTGAACATGGCACTCCAGAATTCTCTTTCTTGACCTCTAGAACCTCTGCAGGCCACGCCTCTCTCTGGCTCTTGCCCTGTGCCCTTCTTGGGAACTTTAGCTTGGCTGTAATGTGACTCCAACCAGCTTTTGTTTTTGTTTTAAAAAAATATGGGTGTTATCCAATTAAGCCTTCTTCAGGGGGTCTATTCTGAGTACGTCTAAGCTGAATGCCATCCTTTATTTTTTCTTTAATTACATGAAGACGATACAGCAGAATAAAAGAAAGGAAAATACTGTTAATGTTATTTGTTTAAAACAAAGATCCATAAGTTAAAGCAGGATAGGTGAGTCAGAAGAACTTGGTTCTTCTACAGTGGAACCTTGGCTTTCGAACATAATCTGTTCCAGAAGACCATTTGACTTCCAAAATGTTCAAAAACTGAGGATCAATGGACAGTCAGCAAAATCCATTGACAAAAAATGAAGAAACGTACCTCGGAAGCCATTCGACTTCCGAGGTGCATTTGAAAACGGAAGCAATTAGTTTTGGGTTTTTGGCACTCGGGTTCCGAATCGTTCATCAATGGAGACATTCGAGAACCGAGGTTCCACTGTACAGGGTCAGGATATCAATGAGGGTTCACAAATATACCTTTATGTTTGCATCTGGGTATTGAGAAGTCTTTTCAAAGGAAAAAAATGCCACCTGGCTCCACCCACCACTGTGTCAGCTCCCAAAAGATGGTCCTCTTGAGATTGCAGCTCCCTAAGCTGAAAAGGGTTCCCCACCCCTGTCTTTGAACTACAGGTACTTGGGAACTCACCTGAACCTCTAGACATGCAGTTTCAGCATATGGAGGCATCATGCTTCCTGGCCATAGCTACCAAGTCTCCTCTTACAAAATACGGGATCAGCACCGCCGGCACAGGAAGTTGCTTCTACACATGCATAGAAGCGACTTCCTGTGCCGCTCTGCCCATTTCCAGAATGTCCACAGCATCAGAAACATGCGCAGAAGGAGCCTTCCCTGGCCGGTAAGAAATCCGGGGGATTTACGGGGTTTTTAAAAATCCAGGCTGCCAGCGGGAAACGGCTTTAAAAACGGGGGTTTCCCGCCAAAAATGGGAGAGTTGGCAGCTATGTTCCTGGCCCTGCTATAAACATCAGTGCATACACTGGTCACACCAGTGGCTATGTGTTTTGCAGCCCTTTGAGGGGCCCTCATGGACAGTGCATTCCGGTTAAAAAAAGCCACACACACACAGTGCCAGCACTCATATATTGACAGTACGTTTCCGAGCACAATTCAAAGTGTTGGTGCTGACCTTTAAAGCCTTAAACAGCCTCGGTCCAGTATACCTGAAGGAGCATCTCCACCCCCATTGTTCTGCCTGGACACTGAGGTCCAGCGCCGAGGGCCTTCTGGCAGTTCCCTTGCTACGAGGAGCCAAGTTACAGGGAAGCAGGCAGAGGGCCTTCTCAGTAGTGGCACCCACCCTGTGGAATGCCCTCCCACCAGAGGTCAAAGAGAACAACAATTACTAGACCTTTAGAAGGCATCTTAAGGCAGCCTGTTAGGGAAGCTTTTAATGTCTGGTGGATTTCCGTATTTTAATATTTTGTTGGAAGCCGCCCAGAGTGGCTGGGGAAACCCAGCCAGATGGGCAGGGTATAAATAATATATGAAGGTGCCAGCACAAAATGGCTGCCATTGGCAGCAAAGAGAGAGAGAGATGCATATATGGAGGGTCACATTTGGTTCCTGAGCCTGAGGTTCTTCATCCCTTGATTACTGCCTGAAACCACCAAAGTGTCCAGATTTTTAAATCTACCAATTCCTCTTGCTGATTTCATTCTTGATCATGGGCCTGTATGCTGTGTAACCTTCCCTCTGTCAGTTCCTGTCAAGTTGAACGACTCATCAGACCAAAGAGCTCAAATGTCTGCTTATGCCCATGCCCATGCGATGCTATGCTGCTCTAGAAGTTGGGTGAGGGTCTAGGTGTGTTTTATGTGACAAGAAGTCATCCACCCCCACCTGTCTGTCACCCACATGGCAAAAAACATCACCCAACATTTCCCTTTGCTCTTTTTCCAAGCAATGTTTTGTTTTGTTTTTTAAGAAATGCAGCACTTACTTATCATGACCCCCAGGAAGAACAGGAGGAGGCCACCCAAAACCATCCGAACCATATTCTCAGTGCTGAGTTTTTCCTGGGTTAATGATCCTGCTCCTACAGTAGATGTGGGGGGTGAAAAAGGGGGATATTTAATCAGAAAAGGTGAGAAACAAGAAACAGAACACGTCTTCCTTAAAATACCTTGGGTAATATGACACCAACCAGCTTTTGTTTTTTTAAAATAAAAATATATAGGTGTTATTCAGTTAAGTCTTCTTCAGGGGGTCTATTCTGAGTAAGACTGAGCTGAATGCCATCCTTTAATTTTTATTTAATTACATAAAGAAGATGAAGCGGAATAAAAGAAAGAAAAATAATGTGATTTGTTTCAAGCAAAAATCCATAAGTTAAAGCATTACAGGTGAGTCAGAAGGATTATACATTGGAACCTCGGTTTTGGAACGTAATCCGTTCCGGAAGACCATTCGACTTCAGAAATGTTCGGAAACCGAGGATCAATGAGCGGTCAACAAAATCCATTGAAAAAATGGAGAAACGCGCCTCAGAAGCCATTCGGCTTCTGAGGTGCGTTCAAAAACGGAAGCAATTACTGGGATTTGAAGTTTGCAGCGTGTTATACGTTGAAAGAAAATTATATGAAATTGATGCATTGTTGGTATTTAACCCCTAGTAAACTAGCCAAAATGTACAAAACAAGGTCAAATACAAGCTGGAAATGTAAGGAAAAAGAAGACACCTTTTATCATATGTGGTGGACATGGAAGGTAGTAAAAGAATTCTGGGAGGTCATATATAATGAAATGAAAAAAATGTTCAATTTGGATGATTTAATGTGATTTGATTGAATTGTTAATTCGGAAAATTTAATAAAAATATTTTTAAAAAAAGAAAGAAAGAAAGAAACAATGGCACTCTCAGTCATACCTTGTGCCTCACTGAATTTGGTGGAGTTAAAAACGCATAGGATTGAAGCCCTGGAGATCACATCAGGACAGCAGGGAATCATTCCAAGCATGAAGCACCCCAAATATTTATTTATGCTAATCGCTGTCCATTACCTTCAGTCTGGTTGACCCAACTGTGAGCTGTGGAGATGGGCACTGCTGATGTCATGCCTGTAAGCAACAGAGAAGGAAAATGCATGTGTTGTCTGCTATACATAAATGTTATGTCTGGCTAATACCCATTGAAAGCCTTATCCTTGACATATTTATCCAATCCCTTTCAAAAGTCACCATTGTTGGTGGCCATCATGACGTTTTTCTTAGAACCTGTCATCAGAAGCCCTGCGAAAGGGCTTCAAGTCATGCAAGAGGGATTTCTTCCTTCCTCCCCTTGTGCATCCCATAAAATTGGCACAGGATGGGTCAAGAGAACCCCCAGAACCAGAGGCGTAACTAGGCCCCCTTGCTTCCTTGGCATGGAGATATACGGGTGAAACTCGGAAAATTAGAATACCGTCGAAAAGTGCATTTATTTCAGTAATGCAACTTAAAAGGTGAAACCAATATATGAGATAGATGCATGACATGCAAAGCAAGATATGTCAAGCCTTTATTTGTTGTAATTGTAATTATTTGTCATTAGGCGGGTCAATTATAAATGGAATGTAATTAATGAAATGTAATAGTTATGTTCATTTTGTGTTATCGTAGCTATTTGTTTTATTACTGTGGAGTTTCCAAAAGAAAGCATTTGAAAAAATAATAATAATAAGTTGCATTGCTGAAATAAATGCACTTTTCGACGATATTCTAATTTTCCGAGTTTCACCTGTATAGGCGCCTCCAATGCTAAAAGAGACCATGGACCAAAAACTCAGAGTTTCCTTTTCATTGCCTTTTGTGCTCTACCAATGACTTCCTAAACTGAGGGCATTTTTTGTGCCTTTCCTGGGCCTGCGCCCTTGGCAGCCACCAACCTATCCAGCCCCTAGGTACGCCCCTGCTCAGAGTAACACACAGGGGAAAAGGGATCACTCTGTTTGGCAAGCTGAATTGCTTGTACAGATGGGAGATTCAACATAATGTGATATTTAATTCCACCCAGGGTGTGGGGTGATCTGCTTTGTGTTTTCTAAAGGAGAACAAAGTGTCTAAACTCACTGCCATTCATTTGGTTCTCCTGCACTTCAGAGGCCACACAGCAACTCACCCCAGCAGTCTAACTATCCCATTTGTAAAAAAATAAAATTCCTTCAGTAGCACCTTAAAGACCAACTAAGTTTTTATTTTGGTATGAGCTTTCGTGTGCATGCTTATAGCAATAACCGCCCATTTTGCAGGTTCAATGTTGTCCCCAAAAACTAACTTCCAAAACACAATCTGCTTTTGCTTTTATCCACCCGAGAAAGCCCGTAAGAATGCCACAGCGATCATCATCCTGGAGGGTCATACAATTATATACCGCGCCAATTCTGAATTCATACATGTCTCAAACCTCCAACAATTGAACTGCTTCCTTAATTGGATGTTTCAAAAATGTGTCTCTCATTTTTAGTCTCTGTGGTAAGATAAAGATCTGGACTCTGGAAAATGAGAGAAGCAAGCAGCTCTGGTACAATGTAATGAGACCACTCAAGATAACACGATCAGCAAAGGATGTGGTCTAGCAGGGCCCGGTACCTGCTGCACAATGCATTTAGGCTGGGCAGCTAGGAAGAGAATAGAAACTGTTATTTGCATTATTTCAGAGAATTATGACCTTGAAGCAGAAACTGAGGGGAAGGGCTGCAGCTCAACAAAGTTGTAAGTCATCTAAATGATAGTTTTAATATGGATAAAAAGAAAGGCTTCCATAATGAACCCTCTAAATTTGAAAAAGAGCTGTTAGAAAACAAGACTAAATCGCTTTCTAAAATGTATAAACTGATATTACAATGGCATACAAAAGATGAACAGGTTAAATCAGCTATGATACACTGGGCGAGGGACTTTGGATATAATACACAACTTACAGCATGGGACAAGCTATGGAACTGGGATTTGAAGTTTACAGCGTGTTATACGTTGAAAGAAAATTATATGAAATTGACGTATTGTTGGTATTTAACCCCTTGTAAACTAGCCAAAATGTACAAAACAAGGTCAAATACATGCTGGAAATGTAAGGAAAAAGAAGACGCCTTTTATCATATGTGGTGGACATGTAAAGGAATTCTGGGAGATGATATATAATGAAATGAAAAAAATGTTCAATTTGGAAGATTTTATGTGATTTGATTGAATTGTTAATTTGGAAATTTTAATAAAAATGATTTTTTTAAAAAGAAAAAAAAAGAAACAATGGCACTCTCAGTCATACCTTGTGCCTCACTGAATTTGGTGGAGTTAAAAACACATAGGACTGAAGCCCCGGAGATCACATCAGGACAGCAGGCAATCATTCCAAGGACGAAGCACCCCAAATATTTATTTATGCTAATTGCTGTCCATTACCTTCAGTCACTTTGAGATTTACTGTTGCATGCCGTCTGAAATCCATGGTTATAATTGTCGTGCGGTACATCCCCGTATCGTGAAGCCCCACGCGATAAAGCACTAGAGTGCCATTCTTCAGAACGTCTGCCCGCTGCCGATACATCTCAGCCACCTGTTTGTTAATATAGCATTCTTTCTCCCACCATTTGAGAGCTGTCCCATTGCATTTGTCTAAAAGGTATGCAAGGATAAGGGCATTTCTGTTGCCGGTGATAAAATTCCATGTGATGTGGAGGAATTCCCAAGGAGGACTGGGGGGCTGAAGGGAGAAGGGTAACTGAACAGTCTCGTTGACCCAACTGTGAACTGAGGAGATGGGCACTGCAGATGCCATGCCTGGAAGCAACAGAGAAGGAAAATGCATGTGTCGTCTACTATAAATCATAGAATCATAGAGTTGGAAGAGACCACAAGGGCCATCCAGTCCAACCCCCTGCCAAGCAGGAAACACCATCAAAGCATTCTTCACATATGCCTGTCAAGCCTCTGCTTAAAGACCTCCAAAGAAGGAGACTCCACCACACTCCTTGGCAGCAAATTCCACTGCCGAACAGATCCTACTGTCAGGAAGCTCTTCCTAATGTTTAGGTGGAATCTTCTTTCTTGTAGTTTGAATCCATTGTTCCATATCCACTTCTCTGGAGCAGCAGAAAACAACCTTTCTCCCTCCTCTAAATGACATCCTTTGATATATTTGAACATGGCTATCATATCACCCCTTAACCTTCTCTTCTCCAGGCTAAACATGCCCAGCTCCCTTAGCTGTTCCTCATAAGGCATCGTTTCCAGGCCTTTGACCATTTTGGTTGCCCTCCTCTGGACACGTTCCAGCTTGTCAGTATCCTTCTTGAACTGTGGTGCCCAGAAGTGGACACAGCACTCCAGGTGAGGTCTGACCAGAGCAGAATACAGTGGTACTATTACTTCCCTTGAACAGGCTTGCTATACTCCAATTGATGCAGCCCAGAATTGCATTGGCTTTTTTAGCTGCTGCATCACACTGTTGACTCATGTCAAGTTTGTGGTCTACCAAGACTCCTAGATGTTATGTGTGGCTAATACCCACTGAAAGCCTTATCCTTGATGTATTTATCTAATCCCTTTCAAAAGTCACCCCTGATGGTGGCCATCATCATGTTTTTCTTACAACATCTGTACAGAAAAAGTCTGTCAGAGAAGGGGGCCCTGCCCAGTAGCTGATAAGATAATCTAGTGCTTGTGGGAAGAAACAGCATTTTGGAGAAAGGCAGAGAGTCTGAGACTGAATGAGAAAGAGAGGGAGACGAATGGGAGGGTATGCCCGGACACTGAGATCCAGCGCCGAGGGCCTTCTGGCAGTTCCCTCATTGCGAGAAGTGAGGTTATAGGGAACCAGACAGAGAGCCTTCTTGGTAGTGGCGCCCGCCGTGTGGATGGGCGCCCTCCCATCAGATGTCAAGGAAATAAGCAGCTATCCTATTTTTAAAAGCCATCTGAAGGCAGCCCTGTTTAGGGAAGTTTTTAATATTTACAGGTGAAACTCGGAAAATTAGAATATCATCGAAAAGTGCATTTATTTCAGTAGTGCAACTTAAAAGGTGAAACCAATATATGAGATAGATGCATGACATGCAAAGCAAGATACGTCAAGCCTTTATTTGTTGTAATTGTAATTATTTGTCAATAGGCGGGTCAATTATAAATGGAATGTAATTAATGAAAGGACAGATCGTGAAGCTGAGGCTCCAATACTTTGACCACCTCATGAGAAGAGAAGACTCCCTGGAAAAGACCCTGATGTTGGGAAAGATTGAGGGCACTAGGAGAAGGGGATGACAAAGGACGAGATGGTTGGACAGTGTTCTCGAAGCTACGAACATGAGTTAGACCAAACTGTGGGAGGCAGTGGAAGACAGGAGTGCCTGGCATGCTATGGTCCATGGGGTCACGAAGAGTCGGACACGACTAAACGACTAAGCAACAACAATTAATGAAATGCAATAGCGATGTTTATTTTTGTGTTATTGTAACTATTTGTTTTATTACTGTGGAATTTCCAAAAGAAAGCATTTGTAAAAATTAAAAGAAAAAGAAAAAATAATTAGTTGCATTAATGAAATAAATGCATTTTTCGACGATATTCTCATTTTCCGAGTTTCACCTCTAATGCTGTGTTGTTTAACACTCGATTGGGAGCTGCCCAGAGTGGCTGGGGAAACTCAGCCAGATGGGTGGGGTATAAATAATAAATTGTTGTTGTTGTTGTTGTAGTTATGCAAAAAAATCCTATGGCGCTGGCTGTGCCACTGAGACTGCATCCACATCAGTGCAAAAGAATTTATTATTTATACCGCGCCCAGCTACTCTGGGAGGCTCCCAATAGAGTACTAAAAACACAATGAAACATCAAGCATTAAAAACTTCCCGAAGCAGGGCTGCCTTCAGATGTCTTCTAAAAGTCAGATAGTTGTTTCTTTCCTTGACAGGAGGGCGTTCCACAGGGAGGCCGCCACTACCCAGAAGGCCCTATGTAATTGCATAGAAAGCCACGCACAGGGAAAGTGTTTATCCCTGAAATTCCTCACAATGTGAGGCGCATTAAGAAAATAGCAGGTGTCAGAGCCTATATACACGTCTTTATGCACGGCTGCCCAATATAAACATTTTTGCACACTGATATATGCATTTTGCAGTCTTTTTTGTGTGTGGCACGCCAACTCGAAATTCAGAAAAGTATAAAACTTCAAGAGTAGGCGTATTTTCATCCATGTTTTGATTCAGCAGGAGGGATTCAGCTAATGAAACTTGTCATCAGAAGCCCTGCAAAAGGGCTTCAACCCATCCCATGCAAGAGAGATTTCTCCCTTCCTCCCCTTGTGCAGCCCACAAAATTGGCCGAGGGTACGTCAAGAGAACTCCCAGAACTATAACTAGACCCCTTTGCTTCTTAGGCATGGAGACATATAGGTGCCTCCAAAGCTGAAAGACACCATGGGCCAGAAACTCAAAGAGTTTCCTTTTCGTTGCCTTTCGCGCTCCGCCAATGACTTCCTAAACTGAGGGCAATTTTGTGCCTTTCCTGGGCCTGGGCCTTTGGCAGCCACCAACCTATCCAACCCCTAGGTACACCCCTGCTCAGAACAGCACACACAGGAAGGGGATCATTCTGCTTGGCAAGCTGAATTGCTTGTGTAGATGGAAGATTCGACATAACGTGATGTTGAATTCCACCCAGGGTATGGGGTGATCTGCTTTGTGTTTTCTAAAGGAGAACAAAGTGTCTAAACTCATTGACATTCATATGGTTCTCCTGCACTTCAGAAACTCACCCCAACAGCTTCACTATCCCATTTGTAAAATGCTTATAGCAATAACCGCCCATTTGCAGGCTCTTCTGCCCAACATTGTCCCCAAAGAACCAACTTCCAAAACAAAATCTGCTTTTGCTTTTACTCACCCAAGAAAGCCCAGAAGAATGCCACACCGATCATCATCCTGGAGGGTCATATAATTAGATACTGCACCAATTCTGAAATCGGACCCATCTCAAACCTCCAACAATTGAACTGCTTCCTTAACTGAATGTTTCCAAATTGTGTCTCTCATTTTTGTTCTATGTGGTAAGTTAAAGTTAAGTTAAAGGTCTCTGGAAAATGAGAGAAGCAAGCAGCTCTGGTATGATGAGACCACTCGAGATAACACGATCTGCAAAGGATGTGGTCTAGCAGGGTCCGGTACCTGCTGCACAATGCATTTAGGCTGGGCAGCTAGGAAGAGAAGAGAAACTGTTACTTGTATTATTTCAGAGAATTACGACCTTGAAGCAGAAACCAATGGGAAGGGTGGCGGCTCAGCAAAGTTGTAAGCAGAAGGCAGATGAGGAATAGCAACGTCAAATAGAAACCACAGTCTTTTTGATGTATTAAATTAGAGTTGGTTGCTTGGTTAATGGGCCTTACACAGCCGTGTGTGTGCAGGAAGGGGAATGCCCAGAGGACACTCAGTGTTTTACTTGCCTGCTTCTTCAAATGGCAAGGTGTTCTAAGGGTGCAGCCTTCAACCAGGGTTGTTTTCCTTTCCCAAAAGGTGACTGGAGTCTTGGAGCCTCTTGGTGGCAGGGGGAGGTTTTGGGGTGGGGAGAAGCCTAATCATAAAATGGACTACCTTTGACTGTCCGTTCACCCTGGGGCCTTCTAGTGGCAGGAAGAGGCCTGGGGAGGGGGGGGTAGGAGAAGGAGGATAGTAAGATAAAAAAGAGAGAGAGATGAATGTTTTGGAAATATGAATGGCTGAAAATATTGGTTGATTTAGATGATAATGGAATTTAGATATATGAAAATTGCTAAGGAGCAAAATGATCTCAAAAAATGAAAATCAGAAGGGAGGGATCTGAGGAAGTCCTTAAGTCAATGTTAAGCAAAGTATGAGAAGTGTTTCTTTTTTGTTGTTTTTATTTTTGTTTTGTTGTGTTTTTTTGTTGTTGTATGATGTCTTATTATAAAATGAATAAAAATTATTGGGGGGAAACAAAACAAAAAGGTGACTGGGGGCATATGATAAGACTCCCTTTGTCACTGGACAAAGACCTTTGCCTACTAGAGTCCACCTAAACATTAGGAAGAACTGCCTGACAGTAAGAGCTGTTCAACAGTGGAATTTGCTGCCAAGAAGTGTGGTGGAGTCTCCTTATTTGGAGGTCTTTAAGCAGAGGCTTGACAGGCATATGTCAAGAATGCTTTGATGGTGTTTCCTGCTTGGCAGGGGGTTGGACTGGATGGCCCTTGTGGTCTCTTCCAACTCTATGATTCTATGAATATTGCAGGTGGAGGATGGATAGGGGTGGGAAATCACACGGGGACAGGAGATTTAGCAGTCTGAGCCCATAAAGCATTCATAGCATCCCAGAGGGAATGGGGGTTAAGGCTGGGAGATGCACACTATGACTTTAAAACAAAAACAATCCCTATCCTCGCTGCACTATATGGGAAGGTTTCAGGAGGGAGAGCAGTGAGAGGGAATTATACATTTTGTCTTCCCTGCTTTCCAGAAAGCTGCCCGTCCTAGCTGTATAGCAATTAGGCAGGTATGTTTGGGGTTGATAGACAGCCAGTGGGGAAAGGTTCCTTATTCACTTCCTAATACATAGACACCCAGTTTTCACCCCAGTCTTCCACAAGGCACCTTGGAGGCCCGAGCCTATTTCTAACTGTTCATCTCTACATGAACATACATCATATATGTACACATGTTCATCTATAGCAGCGGTGCCCAAACCTTTTTTCAAAGAGGGCCAGATTTGATGAAGTGAACATGTGTGAGGGGCCGACCAAAGAAGTTGTTGACCTTTTTTAGGATTCAAGTTCTTGAGCGTTTTTTAGGATTTTACCCCAGGAGATAAACTGCCACAGGGGCCGGATTAAACTGACCAGCAGGCACCAGATTAGGCCCCCGTAACGGACTTTGGACATGCCTGATCTATAGTGATCATATATCTTGGAGCCTGCAAGACAAGGTGACGGGGTAAGGTAGCACAGTTGTCACAACACGATGGCGACAGGATAGCTCTGGGTGAGCACATTGCTCCAGCAAGCAAGGAAGTCAACAAGGGCTTTCCAGCCTCTGCCTCTCTGAAGCTCCAGCTGCCCCCTTGGTGAACTAGTCTCTTAAAGGAAGTGTTGAATGTAGCTTTTTGGCTGTTAGATCCTGGAAAGGATCCAGCCATTGTCTCAATGGCTGTGATGTCGCTGAAATATTTACAAACTTTCAAACTGCTCAGCGATTAAACAAACGGCTTCAGAGGAAAGCTAATAGTGAGCACTGAGGACAGAAAAGTTTCACAGAGGAAGGGACAGGGGTCAGAGATCGTAAATATTGGGACGGAGAATTATCATCAGGAAAAGGAAAAAGTAAACTGTTTGCTAAGTAGTAGTGTTCTGAGAGAATGGCGAGTATACCGTAGTAGGAATAAAGGAAATGGCTCTGCTCCTACCTGAAAAGTTCTCCCTCCCTCCCCATGACTCCTCTTTTGGCCCATGTGCCAAATGATGTCAGCTGCGTTTCCACCTCATCTCCACATTTCTAGCAGGAAGGAAACAAACAAAAACCAAGTCAAGTTATGGACTTGAAGAGCTGTTTGAAAATCAGCAGTGATGACCACGAGGCTCCCTCTACTGGCTCTCTTAGGTACATTCACTGCAAGAGGAGTAACATCACTGCTGTCCATCCGATCTCAGGCTTATCCACACTATCTCAAAAATTGCCAATGTCAAGGAAATAAAGAACTATACAACTTTTAGAAGACATCTGAAGGCAGCCCTGTATCAGGAAGCTTTTAATGTTTGGTGCTTTATAATTTTTTTATATATTCTGTAAGCAGCCCAGAGTGGGCGGGGTATAAATAATAAATACTACTACTACTGTAGCAGGGGCCCAAAGGGCCCCAATTAAGTTAATAATGTAATTCCCTGTAAATCCTGGAATATGCTTATATTAGTGAATTATGGTAACCTGTTGCTTTAGAGAAACTGATGATTCAGCAAGAAGCCGTCCCTACTGGGATAGAAGGTCAGCTAATACGTAAATCACAAAGAAACAATTCATAAACTAGAACATAAATTGTTACATCCACACATAAAACAGGTTCCCATGCATGCAAACTAACAATATGTAACAGATCATGGTAAGAATCAAAGTTTAGTTAGCAACGCTTATTGCGCATGCGTATTAGATTAGATAATGACGTACGTATTAAATATGAAATGAGGTGATGAATATTAAATATTAAAATGATGTAATGATTTATGTGATTGGTTAAATTGAAATCCTTTGTCTGAAATGTTATAAATACCCCTGCCTGGCCTTTGGGCGGGGTTCCAGTATTCCAAAAAGATTCGACTGTAACCTTATTGCTTTGCAATAAACATAATGGACTCCTAACTCCTCTTGTCTCTGAGTTTTATTGGCTAACTCAGAAGATAAGCCATTTTTGGCATACAACACTACTACTACTACAGTACCATTCTCCAGGTGCTGGGAAAGGAAGTAACAGGATACATTCAAGAGCATTGATACATCCAAGTCTATTGATACATTGATACAGTGTTATTTTTCTTCCTTGGGGACATTTGTGCAGAGAGGTGGAAATAAAACTTTTATTTTGATGAAAGAAACAAGGTGGAGTGTGATTTTCCTGTATCTGAAACCTATAATAACCTGTTTAGGGAAGCGTTTAATGTTTGACGCACTATTGTATTTTAATATTTTGTTGGAAGCCGCCCAGAGTGGCTGGGGAAACCCAGCCAGGTGGGCAGGGTATAAATATATTACGGTATTATTATTATTATTATTATTATTATTATTATTATTATTATTATTGGTTTGCGCTGGTAACTGGAGTCCCGCTGTTTTACGGGGCAGCCTGCTGCTTGATTGACAGGGCTCTCTCTCTCTCTTTGTTTCAACGTTCCATTGCCAGCACCCAGCGGGCTCTGTATGTGGAAATAGGCGTGTTTTGCAGACTCAGATTCTTCGACCTTTATCATAAAGAATATTGTTTACCCTTCCGTGGGGTATTGCACACGTGTTGGGGCCGGGCTGCTTTATTTACAGGTGAAACTCGGAAAAATAGAATATCATCGAAAAGTGCATTTATTTCAGTAATGCAACTTTTTATTTTATTTTATTTTATTTTTACAAATGCTTTCTTTTGGAAATCCCACAGTAATAAAACACATAGTTACAATAATATAATAATAAACAAAAACAAACATCGCTATTACATTTCATTAATTACATTCCATTTATAATTGACCCAATTACAATTACAACAAATAAAGGCTGGACATATCTTGCTTTGCATGCCATGCATCTATCTCATACATTGGTTTTAAGTTGCATTACTGAATTAAATGCACTTTTCGACGATATTCTAATTTTCCGAGTTTCACCTGTAAGTGTAACCCTAGTGTGAGGCAGAGGTGTGGTTTGTAAATTCTTATGACATGGCGATATACCTTTAAGAGATTCGCTACCTTTTGAAGGAAAATCCTCCTCTGGGAGGTTTATAGAGGCGGGCGGAGAAGAAGACTGCAGGTGGGAAGTTGTGTGTGACGCAGGGAACATCTTCTAGCGCGCTTTTCAGAATAAATGCTCCCTTATTTCCGTTGAACTGACATATTCTTTGGGAAATGAACCGTGCCGCTGAAGTGTGTGCCCATCCAGTCAAAGAGCGCCAGGGAGAGTTGCAATTGAGAAATGAATCAGTCTCTGTGTTGCGCTTTGCTCACTGACTGTCAGCATGAAATCGGCTCCTTTCCTAACCACTGGCTAACCCTTCCTAGCGCCTCCTTTAAAGGGGTGGCCAGAAGCAAGGAAAAAGGAAACTAAAACTGAAGTCCTTGAACTATCGCAGTTAGATATCCGCAAGCAGAAACGGCTCAGGATTTCAGCAAATATCTCACTTGGTCTACCTGCCAACTTGACCTGTTCGTGGTGCTGATGCTGTTAAGCTGTGGGTGGGAACACTGCTTCCTGGGGGAGAACGCACCACATCTTTCTGGGACAGCCGCAGTCAATAGAGAGCTTGCAGCTGCCTTGATCTCTGGGGCCTCTTGTCCTGACAGGCGATCCAAAATAATAATAATTGGAGAGGCTAAAAAGAAGAGAGAAAGCCTGGAGTGATCCAGAAGAGGCAGCCAGAGGGAGAAAGTGAAGATGGGCACCGGACCCCGCGCTGTGAAGTTCATGGTGATGATTCTGAGCAATGCTGTGCCTCTTTCGCTGCATCCACTTGTCTGTCCAGGCTGGACCCAGCTTCAGCTCCTTGATGGACATTGGACAGGACTCGAGAACTGCAAGGTGAGCAGGCACCAAAGACTATTCGGAGAAGGATAAGCAAGGCAGGCTCCCTGACCTTCCCTATCTCGCAGATTCTCCTCCCTTCTCTAGGAGACACTGGACAATACGCTGTGGCAGAACAGCGCAAAGGATGCCAAGAAGGGGGACCTTGCTTTTTGAAGGTAAGAGGAAGTTTATTGGGGGCTTGGTTCTTGAGCGCTTTTCGCGGGGTCCGTCGTCCTTCTCTAAATGCCAGCCTGTACCTTCTCTTTTTTTGAGAAGAGAAGAATCCTTGGAAAAGACCCTGATGTTGGGAAAGATTGAGGGCACTAGGAGAAGGGGACGACAGAGGACAAGATGGTTGGACAGTGTTCTCGAAGCTACGAACATGAGTTTGACCAAACTGCGGGAGGCAGTGCAAGACTGCCTGGCGTGCTATGGTCCATGGGGTCACGAAGAGTCGGACACGACTAAACGACTAAACAACAACAACCTTCTCTTTCTCTCATCTGCATTTCCGACAAGGGGCAATTGTGCATTGTACCCCTGCAGCCACCGTGGGAGTTCTTTTAGGAAGATAGGGACCCTCCTTATGACTAAGCCAGACAGACGGTTCCTTTAGCTCAGCACTTAGTACTGGCAGGCAGTGGCTCTTCAAGAATTCATGTCAATGGGTGCGCCTCTGTTGCCACATATTCTGCTGCTGCGCGCTCCTCACCATAAGCAGATTTGTGCAAACACCTGCAATTAATCAAATAAACGTTTGGGGCGCTTAATGCTCTAAGCGGAGGAAGGGAGTGTAAGTGTGTGTGAGTGCATAATCTTCCCATAAATTACTTCCTCTCTCTTCTAGCCTTCTCCAACTGATGTTCATCTTCAGCTTAAAGCACGCAGGACTCTTGTTATTGAGAGGGAGAGGTGGGAACCAAATCAGTGCTGAGATTATTGTTCCTGCTCTTTCAAACTTCTCCATAGAGCTTCCTGCAGCAGGAAGTAGCTCTGCTTCCCGGAGTAATCGGAGAGATTGTTTGGGGTTTTTTTTTCCTGCGGGTGGGCGAGAACAGCAGGAGGAGGAACTTTTTCCTTGCTGCAGCGCCACATGCAGTATCAGCGTTCGTTGAAGAACAGGAACTGTAGAAAATAAACCAGTAAAGTCACGTTGGTTTGTTTTTACTTGAACAAACATACAACCTTTATATTACATTCTTTATATTGAAAAGGAAAAACGATTATTAATTATCTGTTATCAATATTATTTTTAGCCACCCTCAGGGCCAGATTTAGGTTTGATGAGGCCCTAAGCTACTGAAGGTAATGGGGTCCTTTATATGTCCAGCTGTCCTTTGTCAACAACAAATTGTCGCTGTTTTTTGTGTTGAATATATGCTGTATGGTAATTTATGGAGCCAATAGGTATCTAAAGCCATTTGCACATAACTAAATATGTACATCATAGGAGCCTACACCACACAAAACACTGTTGCTGTATGTAGGTTTTATTTTATTTGTTTTTTATCTTATATTTTGGAAATGTACATCCAGTTTTGTTTTTTCCTTTAAATTTTTTGAGGCCCCCAAAAGAGTGAAGCTTATTTTGCTTATATGTAAATCCGGCACTGGCTACCCTTCACCAATAGATCCCAGGGCAGCTTACCACAAGTTAAAATTCAGTATTAAAAACAATTGAAACAAATTACACAAACAAATGTTATTGATCGACCAAATGAAGGCTACAGCCAAAAAGCAGAAAAGGAAAGAGGTGAACAATCTTAGAAGCATAGCTGCCAAGTTATCCCTTTTTTAAAGGGATTTTCCCTTATGCTGAATAGGCTTCCTCGTGAGAAAAGGGAAAACTTGGCAGCTATGCTTAGAAGCATGTTAAAATAGATGTGATAAAATCCTCATAATACATAGAGCTTGTATTGAGTGGTTTGACTGAGCAAGACAGCAGATACTTAAGGGTGACAAACGAGCAAATGAATTTCTGTGAGTATTTAGCCCTTGGGTTTTCATACAACTTACATATAGTGTTACCCCCAACTGAATCACATCAGCAGGTGCCGAATCACTGTTCTCTAGGAATATTTTTTGTATCCAGCATCCAGAATTTCAGTTTTCATTGTTTGGAACCTCAGAAATGCAAACGTCAGAAATGATTTTGAAGAGATATGGAGGGTGTTCATAGAATTTGTATTGTTAAAACTGAAAGGGGTTAAACTAGCACAAGAGGTGTCAAAATTTTGGGAGGTTGGAAAGTTATAATGGAATGGTCTCAGTGGTGGGGTGCACATTTTTATGATTACTTATGTATGGTTATTTATTGATTTAATAATAATAATAATAATAATAATAATAATAATAATAATAATAAACTCAAAAAGGGAGGGGAAGAGTGGGAAATCGAGGGGAAAGTACAGAAAGTAAAGACCTTGTTTTTCTGGTTAAAATGTTTGTAAAAGTTGGGGGGGGCATTTTGGTGCGTATCCAGCCTCTGTTAGAGGAATTTGCTCACAACTATGTTGTTGGCCTGCTTCACTGGCTCTTGCTGGGTTAAAACATGACTGAGAGGTGAGGGACCATGCAGTTGTTTGGACACAATAGCCACCTTGCACTCTAAAACCCCTCAGTTTAGAAGCATGCTGGACCACCTCAAAACATCTACTGCAAATGAAACTTCTGCCATTTTATTAATGTTAAATGCATTATCATTTCTTGTCAGCTTTTCCAGTCCAAAAAAAAAAATTCCAGGTCTCAACCTGGAGATAAAAGGGGAGGGGATGCAAATATCGTGCAAATCGAAGGGAATGTTTTTTTCCTGACTAATAATAATAATTTTATTATTATTTATACCCTGCCCATCTGGCTGGGTTTCCCCAGCCACTCTGGGTGGCTTACAACATACCTATCTAAAAACATAATAAAAACATCAGTCCTTTAAAACTTCCCTAAACAGGACTACCTTCAGGTGTCTTCTAAAAGTCAGGTAGTTGTTTATTTCCTTGACATCTGATGGGAGGGTGCCACTACCGAGAAGGCCCTCTTCCTGGTTTCCTGGTTTCCGAGAAGGCCCTCGGAGCTGGACCTCAGTGTCCGGGCTGAACGATTGGGGTGGAGATGCTCCTTCGCGTATACTGGGCAGAGGCCATTTAGGGCTTTAAAAGTCAGAGCCAGAAGTCCCAATGAAAGAACAATGGCAAGAAAAACTGATGAGCTATGCACAACTGGCAAAGTTAACACATAAACTATGTGAGAAGGACAACCGTGACTTTAAGGAAGAATGGGAACTTTTTACAAACTATTTCAAAAGACAACAAAAGGATTTGGACTCCTTGGCAAGTGTTGAATAAACATCCATAATTTATTAGTAGAACATATGTACAGTTTAGTAGCGTGTATAAATATGTATAAACAAATGAGAGAGGGGAGCTGAGGAAAGTCCTGAGAGGGTGGGAGAGGGAGGGAGGGGAGGGTGGAAAGGGGGGAGAAATTGTAATTGGTTATGTATTGGCAAGTTGTATTGCTTAACAAAAAAAATCATGTGTGTGTGTGTGTGTATATGTGTATATATATATATATATATATATATATATATATATATATATATATATATATATATCAGAGCCAACACTTTGATTTGTGCTCAGAAATGTACTGGGAGCTAGTGAAGATCCTTTACGATCGGTGCTATATGGTCCCAGCGGTGCTATATGGTCCCACTCCCAGTCACCAGTCTAGCTGCCGCATCCTGGATTAGTTATACAGTAGTTTTCAGATCACCTTCAAAGGTAGCCCCACGTAGAGTGCATTGCAGTAGTCCAAGCAGGAGATAACCAGAGCATGCATACCAAATGGAGCTGGCAGACAGTCGCCCTTGACACAGAATTGACCTGCGCCTCCATGGGCAGCTGTGAGTCCAGAATGACTCCCAGGCTGCACACCTGGTCCTTTCTGTTTGAGTCAGTGTCTCATAGGAGTGGGCTTTGCCAGAGTTGATACCCGGGTCTCCTCCAAGGGGAGTGTTTGAGGCTTCCTTGCTTGGGGGAACTGAACTCAAATGCTGATCTTTCAACAGAGCTGATGCCCTCAAACTGCTTCCCATCTTTTTGTGCAAATTCACAAGAAAATACACTTCAAGGCCACTTGGTTTTTTTAAAAATAATAATGGTACAGGCAGGAGGGCGTGTGAAGGTTTCATGTTGCGCGCGGGGGGGGGGGGAGGTGATATCAGAGGATGTGTATTGCACATGGCCAGCATCTTAAAAAGCATATGGCTAGAAAAATGAACAGGAGAAGTCCTTCAAATATATTTATTAAAAAAAATTCTGAAACAACAAGGCATATAAAAATACACACCCACACAACAGAAAGGGGAAAAAAGACAAAAAAGACAAAAATTCAAATAGAAAACAAAAAATCTAACTTATTAAACTTATCTCCAATCTAATGACTTCCTCGTTCCCTCTCCTTCTGCGATTCTTTTCATCACTTCTGTAGTAAAGTCTAAATCTTATATAAATTCTACTTATTACTTAATAATCCCTTATTTTTTCTATCTTTTACATCTTATCCTATTATATTCTATCTAAATCTTTCTTCTCAATAAAATAAAATCCTTATTTCTAACTATACTTATCTCTTACCATTATATTATCTACAACCTCTATTTTTTCTCCTTCACTTCCCTTATTTCTAATCTACTAAACACTTATTCTTTAAATAAATTTTAAATTCCTTCCAATCTTCTTCCGCTGCTTCTTCACTCCGATCCCGGAGTCTCCCGGTCAACTCAGACAGTTCCATATATTCTATCAACTTCTTCAGCCAATCATCCTTCTTCCAATTCTTTGCAAGTAGAATTCTTGCAGCTGTTGTGGCATACAAAAAGAAAGTAACATCCTTCCTAGGTATATCCTCTCCCGTTATCCCAAGTAAGAAGGCCTCTGGTTTTTTTAGCAAAGGTGTTTTTCAACACTTTTTTCAATTCGTTATAAATCTTTTCCCAGAAGTCTCTCACTTGGGGGCACGTCCACCACATGTGGAAGAAAGTTCCCTCTTGTTTTTTATATTTTCAACATTTATTATCTTGTTTATGATAAATCTTTGCAAGCTTTACCGGGGTCAGATACCATCTATACATCATTTTCATCAAATTTTCTTTTAACACTGAACACGCGGTAAATCTCATATTATACATCCATAACCTTTCCCAATCTTCCACCATGATATTATGTCCTACATCATTTGCCCATTTAATCATTACACATTTTGTTTGCTCATCTTTTGTATGCCATTCCAACAATAAATTATACATTTTTGATAAATTCTTACTTTTTGAATCTAACAATTCCATTTCCAATTTAGACTTTTTCATTTGAAAACCAACTTTTTTATCCTTCAAGGCAGTAAGGCATTTGTTTGAGGGTCGCATTCATGAGGAAAAGAGTTCCCATTTTCTCTCCCGGGTGGGTCTGCTCTGCTTTCTTGTACCTCTGGTGACCCAGGAGGCAGAGTTCCATTTGCCAAGCCACCAGCAAGTTGAGCAGTGCCTTTCTCTCTCCTTTTGCAACATAGATGCATTGCGAAACAGAGCACCAAAAAGATGACAAACCCTAGTGCGCCGTAAGCGCAATCATGTCTGCGTCCTGAAACTGGAAAACAGAAAAAGTCAGCGGGCATGCTTCTGACACCCTTTAAGTGTAGCTGTACCATGGAAAGAGCTATGTGTGGCATTATTCCACCCCACCAAGAAGGCTAGATAGAACCAGACCTATGTGCCATAAAAGCATAGAACTGTAGAGTTGGAAGGGACCACGGGGGTCATCTAGTCCAACCTCGTGCAATGTAGGAGTCTTTTGCCCAACGTGGGGCTTGCTTGAACCTCTGACCCTGAGATCAAGAGTCTCATGGTCTACCTACTGAGCTTTCAGCCATTATGGCAAGTGGAACAACAAATCAGTTTTATTGTTTACTGGTATGAGTCTATTATTTATTTTGTGTTGCCTTTATAGCATGCCTCTCCTTCAATGGTTAGGTTTAGGTTTATATATCGCTTTCCATGACAACGAGCCCCCAAAGGATTTACAGCTAAAGTAAAAATACAATAAAAATACACAAACATATTACAAATAGTCGAAACAAAATAAAATTTAAAATCCTTCCAGTAGCACCTTAGAGACCAATTAAGTTTGTCATTGGTATGAGCTTTTGTGTGCATGCACACTTCTTCAGATACAAATAGGGCTGACTTTCCATCTCACCCTCTGAAGTAAGCTTAAGTAAGATAGATGCTGGTGACAGGAGCAGGGCCGGATTTGGGGTGATGAGGCCCTAAGCTACTGAAGGTATTGGGGCCCTTTATATGACTAGCTGTCCTTTGTCAACAATAAATTGCCGTCGTTTTTGGTGTTGAATATATGCTACATGGTCATTTATGGACCTAACAGGTCCATAGGTAAAGGTACCCCTGACCGTTAGGTTCAGTTGAGAACAACTGGGGTTGTGGCGCTCATCTTGCTCTATAGGACCAGGGAGTCAACGTTTGTCTGCAGACAGCTTCCGGGTCATGTGGCCAGCATGACAAAGCCGCTTCTGGTGAACCAGAGCAGCGCACGGAAACGCTGTTTACTTTCCCGCCGGAGTGGTACCTATTTATCTACTTGCACTTTGACATGCTTTCGAACTGCTAGGTGGGCAAGAGTTGGGACCGAACAATGGGAGCTCACCCTGTAGCGGGCATTCGAACCGCCAACCTTGTGATCAGCAAGCTCTAGGCTCTGTGGTTTAGACCACAGCGCCACCTGCGTCCCAATAGGTCCATACACACAAAAATAAAACACTGTTGCTGTATGTAGGTTTTATTTTATTTGTTTTTTTATCTTATATGTTGGAAATCTATATCCAGTTATTTTCCTTTAAGTTTTTTGGGGGGCCCTAAGCTATAGCTTTTTTAGCTTATACGTAAATCCTGCACTGGCCAGGAGGTCCAGTGGAATGCTATGCTCCTTCCCACCGGTGTCTCCTGCATACAGGGCAACCAAGGCCATCTCAGGGCCAGAAATGGTCCTGAGTACAAAATTAATCTCATCCAAGTATGTCTGGAGTTCAGGAACCACCTGCGAGGAGACATTTGCAAGCAGGCTACAGTATAATGATCCAGATCTTCTGGGCTCAGGGAGGGTTACTTAGAGTGGTCTCTCCTCTCAGAGAGACATTTGTTTACTTCCGTGGCACCACTAGTCTCCAATCCTTGTCAGATATGATGAGCCATGAAGCGTCGTAGCCGCCTTGTCCAAGCACCTTGTCCACATCCTTGAGCATTATCAATGGAAAATCACCCATTAACACCTGTGTTTAATCATTATTTTAGGTGTGAAAGGTGTGTTGTTGGGTTTTTTTGGGGGGGGGAATTATGCCAGATCCATCCTGATGGGCATGCAACGTTGTGGCCAAATTTGTTATATTACGGTTCAGCAGTTACGGAGAAAGGCTGTGACCTCCGCGTGCGCAATGCCTACATTTATATATATATAGATAATAATAACTAATAGGAACAAATGCAAACCAAAAAGAAATTAATGCAAGCAGCCCTCCTAACCCCGAACTCTACCCCCACCCCCACCCCCAGTGGTGAATCCATATGACAGTAACTTCAGAACCTCACCAGGTATGCTAAGGAAGACTTGGAAACAAATTTTCCTCTCAAAATCTTCAAGTTGGTATTCTCCAGCAAGCTGTTTGCTGGAATTCTTGATAAAGAGGTCATTTCCCTGTAGATAGAAGTGTTCCTTGAATGAGCTATTGTAGACTCTCAGTTCTCCTTCAGTTATGGCTAATATGGGACCATCAAAGGAACTGCTCTTAAGAAATAAAAGAATGTAGGGATAACTGGAAACATTAGCAAAGATCATCCCAGCTGAACCTTCTGCTATGGAGACGTTACGAGAAGGGCAGTGTGTAGAACCTGGAAGAAAATGAGGGCAACTCATTAATAGAAATCTACCACCAACCAGACAGATTAGATCTCATATCTTAAGAGAGGCGTGAACTCATTACACCTTTGCAATTGCACATTGGGTAAAAGTCATATTCCACTTGTTGACCAAAGTTTCTGAAGGCAGTTTGGAAACTTACTGGATCCCATCATCTTTGGGGGGCAGACTATCCGCATTGACGTGGCAGGTTTTGTTCACCCTCTGCGCCCCGGGTGTCGGCAAATGCTGCATCGCTGCCGGTATTGGGTTGAATGCGCAAATAATACAACCTTTTATGAACTTGTCTTAAGAGACCTTACACTTTGAGCCATAAACTTGCAACACTGAACTAGCAGATTGAGCCAGTGAAGAATTTACTTACTTGTGTTTGACATTCATTCACTTTGATAACTATTTCTGTTTGACGTTCTAGATTAGGTTTAGATCTTTCAATCTGCGTCTCTGCTTATAGGTAGAACTGAATTCATGGGGACTTGTCCCATGTAAGCATGCACGTGATTATACTCTGATCCTGGGCAAAATTACCTGTCTGTGAGCCGCACCACTTTGTGTTCTGTAATATGGATTTTGGAAACTGCTTTGTTATAGTAGCAAACATTGCAGATGGTCATTTATATGCCTGGAGCAGGAAACCAAACTTTGTGGAATCTTGTTTCTAGAGGAAGCTATACTTGTGCAATATATCTTTTATTAATTATGCTGCATTGATTACATGTCCTTAATATATTTTCAGCAGAAAAGGAACGAGGGGAGGGGTAAAGAACCTGTTGGATACAGGACAATTTCTTCCATGCCATGCCCACCTGTCAATCAACATCTGTCACCCCAAAGCTTGGGTGATATCAGGTGATGTGCAGTGGTTGTGTCTGCGTGTGCCAGCTCCCTGCAGGATCAGACCTCCTTCAGAGGTATGCAGAGCAGAAATCGCCTCACAGGATCATTCAAAGGGAGAAATGCAGTTCTTTATATGTTGCAGTCCTGAGCAGTACAGGACTTAAAAACTCTAAAACTCTGAGTAAATAGTATTTGGATACAGTCCATAACACATCGCTAGTGATCTGTGGTTCACCTTAGTGGTTCACAAGGTATTTACAAGATTCAACTGTTGACCTTTAGGGCAGGTTTTAGTCTTATATATGATTTTTTAAGAAAAATATCCGTACCATGAATTTGAGGCTGAAATATAGCAGATATGGGGAGATTGTAGCAGGGGATGGATTGATATGTGAGAAATGATCATCCTAGAACAGGGGTGTCCAAACTTTTTTCAAAGAGGGCCAGATTTGATGAAGTGAACATGCATGAGGGCCAACAAAAGTTGTTGAGCTTCTTTTAGGATTGAAGTTGTTGAGCTTTTGGGGAATTTTAGCACAAGAAATTACCGGTAACTGACGCAGGGGCTGGATTAAATCGACCGGCAGACTGGATTAGGCCCCCAGGCCAGACTTTGGGCATGCCTGTCCTAGAGGAACCTTCTAGGATGGAGAAGTTATCAGAAGGACAAATCAAGGAAAGTGCAGATAGAAGGCAACTTATTAATGGTATTCATATAAAACTACGAATGGGACAAAGTGGATGGCGTCTTAAGAGATACATGATGTCATTGCACAATGAAGGGCACCTTTGCACAGAAACAAAAACTCTAGGAGCATCCTCAGGCAACACCTTGAATCTAGGAAACCTCTAAAGCTCCTGAACAGTACAAATATATAACAAACAGAAATGAATAAAAGGAACCATTGTCTCCTCCCTCAGTGACTGTGAATCTCTAGGTGTCAATCACATCAGAAACTTACCAGGTATATTAAGGAAGAACTGAAGCACACAGGATTCATTTTGCTGATAAACAAGCTGGTACTCTCCGGCAAGTCCTTCATAAGCATTCTTGACAGAAAGGCCGCTATCAGATATATAGATGTCCGCTTCATACGTGCCGACACTGTGATTCAGGTGTCTCTTGGCTATGCTCAAGATGTATTGCCAAGAAGACGAGGAGTGGTTCTTCTTGTATAAAGGAAGACTATTGGAATGGTTCAATATTTTATTAGGAATGATCATCCCAGAAGAACCTTCTGGTATGGAAAGATTAGCTGAAGGGCAGTGCCAACGGTCTAGAAATAAATAAAAAATGTGTTAATTTAAAATGGGGCAAAATCAGCTTTCAAAATAGTAGGGAAGCATGATATGATAATACAATGCAAGAAATAATGTATTTTTGTTTTGTTGTAAACTACCCAGCGCCAGCGTGGTGTAGTGGTTAAGAGTGGTAGACTCATAATCTGGGGAACCGGGTTCGCGTCTCCGCTCCTCCACATGCAGCTGCTGGGTGACCTTGGGCTAGTCCCACTTCTCTGAAGTCTCTCAGCCCCACTCACCTCACAGAGTGTTTGTTGTGGGGGAGGAAGGGAAAGGAGATTGTAAGCCGCTTTGAGACTCCTTTGGGTAGTGATAAAGTGGGATAACAAATCCAAACTCTTCTTCTTCTTCTACCCTGAAATCTGTACTCTTACATTACCATACATCAATATACAGGTGTGTATATTTTTACTATCTTGTTACTTTTTTGCTTTTGCTTTTCAACTTTCTTTCTTTCTTTCTCACCCTGTCTTTTAATAAATGAAATTCTTATGATAGAATATTAATTGGGGGGGGGGGCTACCCTGAGATTTTATGGAGAAGTGTGGGTAGTAAATTCCATTATGAATAATAATAATTGACAGGAACAATTGCAAACCAAAAAGAAATTAATGCAGCAGCCCTCCTCACCCCCACCCTCAGTTGTGGGGAATCCATACAGTCATACCTCAGGTTGCGAACGTGATCTGTGCAGGAGGAACGATCGCAACCCACAGCGTTCGCAGCCTGCAGCGCCGTGTCTGCGCACACATGTGACACGATTCGGTGCTTCTGCGCATGCCTGTGATGTCATTTTGCACTTCTGCGTATGCGCAAGTGCAGAAAACCAGAAGTAACCCATTCCGGTACTTCCAGGTTCGGCACAGTCCACAACCTGAAAACGTGCAACCCACAGCGTTCGTAACTTGAGGTATGACTGCATTACAGTAACTTCAGAACCTCACCAGGTATGCTAAGGAAGACTTGGAAACAAATTTTCCTCTCAAAATCTTCAAGTTGGTATTCTCCAGCAAGCTGTTTGCTGGAATTCTTGATAAAGAGGTCATTTCCCTGTAGATAGAAGTGTTCCTTGAATGAGCTATTGTAGACTCTCAGTTCTCCTTCAGTTATGGCTAATATGGGACCATCAAAGGAACTGCTCTTAAGAAATAAAAGAATGTAGGGATAACTGGAAACATTAGCAAAGATCATCCCAGCTGAACCTTCTGCTATGGAGACGTTACGAGAAGGGCAGTGTGTAGACCCTGGAAGAAAATGAGGGCAACTCATTAATAGAAATCTACCACCAACCAGACAGATTAGATCTCATATTTTAAGAGAGGCGTGAACTCATTACACCTTTGCAATTGCACATTGGGTAAAAGTCATATTCCACTTGTTGACCAAAGTTTCTGAAGGCAGTTTGGAAACTTACTGGATCCCATCATCTTTGGGGGGCAGACTATCCGCATTGACGTGGCAGGTTTTGTTCACCCTCTGCGCCCCGGGTGTCGGCAAATGCTGCATCGCTGCCGGTATTGGGTTGAATGCGCAAATAATACAACCTTTTATGAACTTGTCTTAAGAGACCTTACACTTTGAGCCATAAACTTGCAACACTGAACTAGCAGATTGAGCCAGTGAAGAATTTACTTACTTGTGTTTGACATTCATTCACTTTGATAACTATTTCTGTTTGACGTTCTAGATTAGGTTTAGATCTTTCAATCTGCGTCTCTGCTTATAGGTAGAACTGAATTCATGGGGACTTGTCCCATGTAAGCATGCACGTGATTATACTCTGATCCTGGGCAAAATTACCTGTCTGTGAGCCGCACCACTTTGTGTTCTGTAATATGGATTTTGGAAACTGCTTTGTTATAGTAGCAAACATTGCAGATGGTCATTTATATGCCTGGAGCAGGAAACCAAACTTTGTGGAATCTTGTTTCTAGAGGAAGCTATACTTGTGCAATATATCTTTTATTAATTACTCGTGTCATTCAGCCCGTTAAATAAACGGGCGCTAGAACATATGTGAGTGCTGCGCGGAGCACCAGATCGAGGAGCCGGTCTGGACACCGTGCTGGATTGAGGAGGCGATGCTCCGTGCGGCGTTGCTGGGCACTGACTCTGCAGACCGGCTCCTCGATCCGGTGCTCCGCGCAGTGCTGATCAGCGCCGACCCGGCATGCCGCCGGATCAAGAAAGCTGCCTGCCAGGTCGGCACCCAGCAGCGCTGCACGGAGCACCGGGCTGCAGAGTCAGCACCCAGCAGCACCGCACGGAGC